>NC_087252.1:39191971-39510430 GCF_037042905.1 Lytechinus pictus
ATTACATCTCTTGAAGGTCCGCCCAGAGTCGGCTAGCAGTACCGTTAGATCGCGGCGTCTTCCAGATTTCGCCGTATCCAATTAAACGCGCTATGCATGGCAGATTTAGGCAAATTTAAGGAGACGGATTTGCATAATGTCTTCCCATAAGCCCATATGACCCGTGGGGAAAAGTACATTTCCACTCTACATCCTCGCCTCTTTGCAAATTAGGAATGTTTGGATATTACTTGCCCAAAACTCATATCTCAATTAGGACCGCGCTGAAATGGGAGGAGAAATAAACGGCGAAAACGGAAACCGAGTTTGTTTCTTTGTTGATGTAATCACGCAAAGTGATCCACTTTAACAAATCAAGCCGGTGAAGGCGTTATTTCGAAAACGGTTTAATGCACTCTGTGCGCTTTGTTTTTTCTTCATAATGAATACAATGCTATTCCCTGAACAATGTAAATGTGATTCATAACAGAGAAATGAGACGGATATTTTTGCAAGAGGACAAAGAAACGTAAAGTGGGTTAACTTTCCGACCATATGCCAATTTAAAAAATGAGGGTCTACACAAAAAGGCAAAACTAAAGAAAAAAAACATGGATGCACCTCCCTTTTATACGTCCATGGGAATGGAATCTATCATAATCACAATACTTTTGAATTTTATATTCTGTGATGTTCTCTCTTTATTTTCCCGTTTTCATTGGTAGTCCTTAATTCACTTTTCGCCCAAAATACGGTCAAACTTCCATCTTCGTTGACTTCTAAGCGCATGAAACTCGAGATTCACTTATTTCCAAAAAAATATTATTGCTCAGTTTCAGATTTATAATGTAATTCGGGTTACTACACGATAAATTGGTTAGTTATGATGTTTCGAAGGACGTTTCCAATGATAATTATTGGTCTCCTCCGAGGAGAGATATTGAGAAAAGGATACAAAAGTTGCAAATGCAAATGATTTGCCAAAAACATGGTAAAGAGAGATGTATTCCATAAATAGGGGAAAATGAAACGGAGAGGCGAAGAGATATCGACAAGAAAATAGGACAGTTCGGTAATGACGTAATTTGGCTAGTCTCAAAGGAGAATCTGACGTCGCTACTCGACAACAGGTTCACGAACGGTCATAGGCTACAAACGCATAATGGTTATAGCCTGTGAGATAGACAATTTCTATGCGAGTAGGACGGTCTTACCCCCCCCAAAAAAAAAAAAATAATAATAATAATAATATCCAATGGGGAAGTCCATGAAGAAGTTCACAAAGGGGGAATTTCCCTATAATTTCGTGTAATTTATTTTTTTTAATGAAAATATTCGCCATTTGCCTGGTAACTTTTTTGTAAGCATTGTGGTTTTTTACAGAATGGTGATTTACGATAACCTCAAAATGTCCTTTGGCAATGTATTTATCTGCATTCGCCACACTCGACACAGGTGAGAGATATGGCTATCCAGCAGGAAATTATTCACTGATATGTTGAAAGACCTCATTGGCAGCTATGCTATAGCAGGTGTAATGCGAAGCGCAATAACTGCCACACATGACCGCTTATAAGGACAACCCATTATCATATGCATTACACAATTTTAGAAGAAAAAGAAATAACATAAAAAATCCACAAATACTATCGACCAACATGCACTGCATTTTTGTATTAATCTAGCTTTCTTCCTTTAAAAAAATCTTCGTTCTGCTAAATTCATCCTAAAAACATTGGTAATTATTCAGATTTATAATCATAAATAATATGTCTACACTGTATGTCCTAGAACGGTGATGGTGTGGATAGTTATTAGTATGACCCTTTGTCTTAAAGTGATTGGTTAACATTGGTTTGACTTCTAAAAAATCTGAGCTAGAAGGTCACACTTGTCACCTGTGTCTGTGATATGTTACAAAAATGAAGCCCAGAAAAAATTGCGTTCGAAAATAATTATTTAGTGCTTCAAAAGTGAAATATAAAGTGACCGAAAACACCATATTAATTTCATCCCATACACTTATGTGTACTATTTAGGCGTCTATAAGACGCCTATTTACAAAATCGGGGTTTGCCTTGTAGTTTTAGCTTTTCATTCTCAATAATGGTTGTTTTCAGGGTTTATTAGTTCTAATACATGCACTTGTACACATGTTTCATCTTGGTTTGAGATATTTTTTTAAATCGGCTGCTCACAAAGTTAAACAATACCTTTAATACCCTAACTGGGAATAAAATGAAAACTTCTTGAATCGTACCGCAAGTCAGTTTCACTGACAACTGAACAAAGTACTAAATTGTGCCTCTCTCTGGCTGAACTCGTATTTGCCAATGAAAATCACTTTACAAATCGCTTAATGATTATGTTCTTCTGTTCCTGTGTATTGAAGATTATGCAGCATCGAAATGTAAGGATGCTCCAGACGTCGGTGACTCCACATCTTACGTAGATTTCGCACTTGATTACAAAATGCATCGATTTGAAATCAGGGTCGGGTGACAATTACATGTCCACAGCCTACAGGGGACATTGTTTCTGAATTTCTCGATCCCGACTATAACACAGGCAAGGGAGAAAGTAGTCTATCTACACGTAAAGTGCGAATACATGCCCACAATTTTGCATTTAAGCAAATCAAAGTGTCGCAGGGTGTGGTTGTTCAGCTATCTTTTTTTTTCTTTTGATTTTCAGCTTATTCTATCTTTCCTCTGTACAAAAAGCATTGGAGCTCTTCCTATTTCAGCTTTTATTTCAACAATCTTAAGCTTTTTTCAGCTCTTTTTAAGTGTGATCACTCACGAACCTCGTCTTCATCTAGACGTAAGTTATTATTTCTTTGGAAAACCATACACTCACTCATTGTATAATCATGGTTCACACACCTGTACACCTAGTCTTCAAATGTAGACCCACATCTGCAGTGTGTGTACCACAGCTGATTCAAGGAGTCTACATAGCAGACTAGGTCTACTGTGGCTGGTTTGCTGGTTTGCTTTGCAAACCAGCAACAGCACGCTTCGCGCGCTGAGATCCCACCTCACGAGCCATTCAGAGTCTGCTACTGTACACCAGTCCTCTCACACAGAAAAAACTGTGGTGTTAACTGGTGTACATAGAGGACCACATCGGTTATTTTATTCCGTTGTTAAATTGACGGTGTTAGTTTAACACCTTTGGTTGTTACATTTACACTCCTTGGTGTCATATGAAATCTCTAGGGTGTAACTTTATAACACCTCAGGGTGTGGTCCTCTATCAACACCAACTGGTGTCAGTTTAACACCACATTTTTTACAGAGAAGTTTTAGTAAGAGAAGGAGAAAGTGAGAGGACTGGTGAGTAATAGGTGTGTATACCATAAGCAATGGGTGAGTGTAGCTAGTGTTTTCCAAAGAAATAACTACTAACGTCCAGATCTACACTATCACAACCTGGTCTTGGGTGGAAACTACACTCGAAACCCATTTGTCTGTATTCAATCATGGTATGTCCATGGTCGGATCTAGTCTGCAGACACACAGACCCTAACTTAACTTTGATCACCAAGTAGGTCTCTTCACAAAGACTACCACATAATATATCTAAAAACTTGTTTCAATTCACAGATTCAGGACGCAAGGCATTATAGGCTGCACATTCAGCCCCGTGACTCGGGTTTGCACAGCCGAGTAGGCGGATCAGCCACAATTCACAAGTGAATCTAGTCTCTTTATTCTAACTCCCTGCTCATACCATAGCAGCATACGGGAACCAAAGGGTATGTGAGAAGAGACTATAGGGAGATAACGCCAAAAAGCGTCGATGCCTCATACAAGATGCATCTGATGATGCAAACGAAAACAAGGCCGCTGAATCCTTGAACTTAGGTCACGTAATAATTATAGACTGCCCTGGGCGACACGCGTCAATGTGATTAGCAGAGGCATAGCATCCGAACGATTGCATCCGATCACTGCAACCCGGAGACGAGGTACTACTCTAGGAATCTACTATCACGTGACTTCAATGAGATGACGTAGTTCTTGAGACCGCCGCTTGTCGTTAGTCTGAATATGCAGACTGAGGCCCCTGTCAATGGCTTAACTGAAACAGCAAGTTGTACTGTGCTAGTCTTGTATGAAGACCCACTTGCTGATCACAGTTTCAATGGGATACGTTCTGTAGACTAGCCTGTCGTCGTGAGAGTGTCTCTACCTTGAGACTATTAAGCAGTTTATACCATGACAACCAAAGCAAGTTTGTGCTCAAGACGATGGGCATTGTCAACTGTGAAAGAGTCAAGTGTCTGATGAGAATATGGAACGGTAGACTAAACGATGACGTGTGGGGTCCTGTATGTTTCAATCCTTTCCCTGGCTGAGAGCGGTCAGACATTGCAGTGAGAATTCGCCAAGTCCGTCGATGGGGAATCATGATCATCAATTACCAATCATAATGTACATAAACCAGCGTCATCAGAGAGCATTTTAAATGAGTTTATTGCGTAAGTGGCGATGATCAGACGATTGCTACCAACGTAGATGAGCTTCCTGGCATACTGGACAGACCAAATAAATGGTGTTCTCTCAAATCATTTTTTTTTTCTGATAAGGTTTTGATTCGTTTTGTTGGATTACACGTATGTCTTTTCTTCTATCATCTACACTGTCAACGTAAATTACCATTGGTATATTGTACAGGATGTTTTTATCAGCAACACTGTTTTTATACTGTACTTGTCGCCAAATGTTATGTGGCTTGTCTTTTCACGCAAACAAATACACAATCATCACCGCCCCCCCCCCCCATAAACACACACGTATATACACACACCTTTCTGATTTCTAACGCCCATTCCGTCAATTCTGAATTCAGAATACCGTAAAAACGCATTATGCTATGACGGCCCTTCCCTAAATAAACAACCTACCAACTGAAATAAGATCTCAAATTAGCCTTGCATCATTTAAATTTCATTTGAAGAAGCATTTAGCATTAGCTAGTCATGACCCATAAGCATTCTTCTTTTCCAGCTATACTTCAATCTCTTATATAATTTAACATTCGGCCGTCTATTTTTGATATTTTTGTTCGACTCACAACTTCAGCTTACTTTCTTAATTTTACAGATTTTGGCTAATTGTAATTGTAATAATACACGTCTTATTACTTTCACGTCATCTGCTTTTTAAATCATTGTAATTTTATTGTTAATTATATGTTTCCTTCTTTCCTTCGCATGTACTTACTAATTTATTTATGCCTCTCTTATGATGTTGCTATGTAAATGAATTGTTATTATTGTTATGTTATGTACATTGTCACAGGGCCCCATGGGCGATCAACATTGTTGAATGGGCTTCTTGTTGTAAACAATATAAAATAAGATAAAAATGTTGTGGGTACATGTAGGACCCACACCCTTCGATCATAATGAGGTGGCGAATGTCTCTCAAAACACCGAATGACGCGCACCGCATTGACGTTTCACACACACATCCAGAAAACATTTTATGATTACGTCGTATACTAATTTGACTCGACAGTCCTCTCCAATGTGACACACTGCATTAAAAGGCCAATTTTGACATACTGATACATGTAGGCCTATATATAGGCAAACAATCTTATCTTTCTTTTTTAACACAATTGACGCGTGTCTGCGTAGGTTTCGGAGTTAAATCGTGTGGGAATATTGATGATAGAGGGTCTTTGAATGGGGGGGGGGGGTTAAAGCGAAGCCTCCAGATGTTAAATAAATTTGGAAAAAAAAAATTATGCCATTTATTTTTATTTCAACAATGACTTGAATCTACCCATAATCTTAATTAAGTTTTCTAATTCTTTAATTCTAATCATTTATCAATTTGCTTCGAGGCCCTATTTATTTTTTAAATGAGTGCCACCGATGAAGTGGAATAGAGCATAGAAGAGCACATATATAAAAAAAAAAAAAAAACAGTCACTGCATCAACCCGTCCTTCACGCTAAACTTGTTCGTGATTGATTACATGTCAAAACCACAAAATAAACAAATATAAACAAATCAATCCCTCTGGAGAGTATAGAGACCTACAGTGCAGATGCACACGACTAGTATTTATAGTGTTTAATATTATTAGTGAGTGTAACACAAACCATTGAATAATTGCAGCGGTATGAGCCAAACATTTTCAGGGGGCTAGATATGGCTTATCGGGCAATTTCTTTTTAAGTTGCGAGCAAGAGAAGTGAGCGAGCCAAAATTTCAAATTCGTATTACAATAATCCAATTTTTCGATAGATTTTGACATAATATTCAGAAAATATAATTTCACCCTTTCTTTCCTTTCCCTTTCTTTTTTTCTTCTTGGTAGTGATTTTTTTCTTGGGGGGAGTCGCCCCCAAGCCCCCTCCCTTTATCCGTACGCCACTGAATTAATGGGCACAACATCAAAACGATATTATGGAAATATGCACAAGGGATACAAAGAGGAGGAAATATGATGGCAAATGTAGGTCACTCAGTCCGGAATTGGGTGTGTAGATGTAAATGCAGGTCCTCTAGAGTTCAGTGGTCACTTGCATTCGATTCAATTTCAAAGAACTGTGAGCGCCTCCAGCGAACGCCCTTGACCGCATCGCCAATTACTGGTATATCCCAACCCCCCCCCCTACTCTTTTACGTTTAATTAACACATGGGGTTTTTGTCTTTCCCCACCCCCACCCCCCCCCCTTTCCATGTCTCTCATTCGTCCAGCCATAATTTACTGCTGTTAAATAGATTTGACACAGATTAATTACAATGATCCAATTCTCATCCATCGGTTTGCCCCTGCATTTAATTACTTAACCAGTAGTGGTAGTCCGACTTTAATCGCCATCGCTGTATATTGTGTAGAGGGTGTCAAGATTTCGTACGGCGAGATTATCATGAATCTATCACGTTCGGAATTAGTATAATCAAACAACATCATGGATTCATAATAATTGATAAAACTACTTTAATTACAGTTCGGTGATCCTCCTGGTTTCTTAATGCACGAGTAGTACTAGTAATACCCCCCCCCCCGTTTTTTTTTTCTTTTAATAAATGACGAGACGAATTTCTCTAAAATGATTAAATGAGAACACACACACATAGGCCGAGGGTACCCTCAAATTCACATTTATAAATCATTTTAGAGAAATTCGTCTCGTCATTTACTTTTAAAAACATATTTATGTCAAAGTCATAAATAAACATTGATTATTGAAACATACAATTCGAAGGGGAATCATGCAAATAAACTACGCGTGAAAATACAGATGAAACGAGATCAAAATAATGCACACACAAAAAAATCTGCAGATTTCTGTACAAGTAAAATTGACATTGTCAATGACATGCACAATGATGTCTGTATTGAAGTTTTCGACGAGTCACGTCGGAAAGGGGTTATATTTACATGCACGAATCCCGTATGTTCTAAGGGCGTGTCTCGTAAATCAGCTGTTATGAGGAGCTGTTGACAGATGTTTCGGGTGATAGATTGCATGAAGAACCGTCAGATCGTGACGCAGCCCATTTTGACAGTCACTCCCCCCCCCCCCCCCAACAAAAAAAAAACTTTCTTTGCTATATTATACCGGGTATCCGGGATGTGCCCCCATTATAGGGGGTAAAAGTCATGAACTGTACTTAAAGGTCAAGTCCACCCCAGGAAAATGCTGACTTGAATAAATAGAGAAAAATCAAACTAGCATATAGTGCTGAAAATTTCATCAAAATCGGATGTAAAATCAGAAAGTTATGACATTTTAAAGTTTCGCTTATTTTTCACAAAACAGTGATATGCACAACTAGATGAGTCAGTCAATGATGTCCATCACTCACTATTTCTTTTGTTTTTTATTGTTTGAATTATACAATATTTCATTTTGTATAGATTTGACAATAGGGACCAACTTGACTGAACCATATAGTATTTAACAATGCTAATTCCACATGTTCAGGGAGGAATTAGTCGTTGTATCACTTGACAATCAGGAGAAAATTAGAATATTTCATATTTCATATAATAAAATACAAAAGAAATAGTGAGTGGATGATGTCATAGTCTCATCATTTGCATACCAGACAGGATGTGCATATAACTGTTTTGTGAAAATAAGCGAAAGTTTAAAATGTCATAACTTTCTTATTTTACATCCGATTTTGATGAAATTTTCAATGTTATGCTTGTTGGATTTTTCTCTTTCTATTCAAATCAACTATTTGTTGGGGTGGACCTGTCCTTTGAGGTGATGTCATCCTCGGTCAAGTGTCAATACTTTATCGGCCTCCATGTATTAAAGACACATTTCTTAATCTTAATGCTCCTCCTCGTTCTTCTTGTTGTCTTATCCTTTCCCTTGTTTTTTTTTTATTTTTCTTTCTTCTATATACTTCCTCTTCTTTTCCGCCGTCGTTTTCTCCTCCTCCTCCTTCCCAAAATCTATATCAGTATTATTATTATTATTACTATTATTATTATTATCATTATTATCATCATCATCATGGTATCATTAAATCATTATCATTATTGTTATCATTATTATCATCATCATCATTGTTGTTGTAGTTATTATCATTGTCATTCCTCTTTCGAAAATGAACATTCACCTTGAAAAAGGATATTATTATTCTCATGAAAATTAAAAAAATATATATATATATCCGACATGTGACATGAAGATGCGGGTATATTATAAGGAATGAAATTGCGTTTTGGTTGCGCAGTTCTGATGTAGACAGACTTTGTTTACATTTTTCTGTATTTCTCTCTGATATGCGTAAATTGACGTATTTTGTTTGAGGGAGGGCCGGGGGGCGTTTAACAAGCCCTCCCTAAGAAAAAAAAACCACAAATCATGATAGAATATAAAGAAAAAACCCGTCTTTCTGGGAAGGGTTGATGTTCAATGTTCACACTTGTATCGAAAACTTTATGTGTATTCGTGATCGCCAGGGTTTTTCGTGTAGTATTTCATAAGCAATGTCATTTTTTAGAGGGGGGGGGGCTACCTTTTCTGTTAAAAAATGATTCAGTCCAATGGCAGGCATACTATGAGGATTTTAAAGCCCCTTTCTAAGAGGGGGACCATTCGTTACTTTTTCTAGATCTAGATCAGTGGATCAAGGGCGAGGACCACGTCCACTTTAATAAGTCCCGTAAATAAGAGTACCGTCATTTTTTCATGAAAGAATATATGTGTGTAATATCATGATCTACCTATGCATGACTTGTAAATGGCAAATAATTCATTATTAAAGAACAAATTTACTTTACTACAGTGGATCAAAATATGCAGGTTTTCAAATAGGTTTATCATTCGTATGGGGATACATACATGTAGTTGTCAAAATTATTAACGCTAAGCAGTTTATATCAGCCCCCCGGAACAACACACACAAACAATCATACTGACCTAATATTAAAGGCTTGAAAGTTTTTAATCATGGACGCGATAAATATTCATGACTTCTCGAAGGTAAAATCATAGAGAATTTCGTTGATATCAAACGAAACCGTTGCAAGTATATGTTATGCAATAATCACATCATAACATTTTAAAAATAACGATACATAATCTGATCGAATTCGAATACTTAACTTGTCCATCCGAGAGATTTCTACAGTTCTGACTACATTTTTAATGACAATGAAAATGACAAAAAAAAACAACGAACAAACATAAGCTGGTGCGCATTATACTTGAGAGCTTGATTGGCTATTACATCGAAAGAGAAACAAAGTGGTGAAATAATTGATTTGCAAATACGTTATCAGCTATTCAAGAACCACAGTATATAGGTCCATGGATGAATAAACGATGTCGTAACCACGCAGATGATCCAGTAAAAATACAATTCAAATATAATTTTTTAAATGGCTGGCTACATGAAGACCCATTGTTACATGATACAGTACATGGTGGACTGTATTCTGTAACAGAGCATGATCGGTTAAGGGTTAGCATTGAGGTGAATTTTTTTTTTTTAGATATTTCTATCAAAATTGCTTTTAAGATAATCTTTGATATCTCAGGTTTCAAAGAACTCAGTTTCATGAAGATTGATAAATCCGAAATTCCTGGAATAGTCCATTTTATTCGTGGGGGTGCTATTACCTCTCATCACGGACGGACATTTTTACTCAAATCAAATTCTCTCTAGTTTTATTGTTTTTAAAGTTATTCTTATTTGGTTTAGTTGTTCTTGCACTCTGAACATTAATCTATTATCAAACATAAATTAGTAGGAAAAAAATATTGGGAAGTAATTTTTTTTGGTAGGTGTGAACATTTCCATTTTGAAATTTCCGTCCGTGATGAAAAAAATATAAAAAGTTTTTTTATTTTTTATCAGAATAGAAATAAAAAATAAAAAGGTGTAGAGGTATCTCACTAAACACTGTACATCATTTTATTTGAACATAGCTGAAATCCATACATTTTATCCATATCATAAACTCAATCAAAAATGATCACGGACGGACATTAATTTCATCACGGACGGACAATGTAAATTCACTCAAATTCAATTCACTCTAGTTTTATTGTTTTCAAAGTTACTCCAATTTGGTTTGGATTTTCTTGTACTCTGAACATTAATCTATCATCAAACATAAATTAGTAGAAAAAATATGGGAAGTAAATTTTTCTGTTAGATGTTAACATTCCATTTTGAAATTTCCGTCCGTGATGAAATTAATGTCCGTCCGTGATCATTTTTATTGAGTTTATGATATGGATAATATGTATGGATTCAGCTTTTTATTCTTTATCAGAATAGAAACAAAAATATAAGTGTGTAGAAGCATCTCACTAGACACTGTACATCATTTCATTTGAATAAAGCTAAAATCCATACATTTTATCCATATCATAAATCAAAATAATCGCAGACGGACATTAATTTCATCACGGACAGACAATGAGCAAATACTGAGCAGATTATGAATTTAATTTTAGTTCCAATTTGCAGTGAAAAATGGTTCTGAGAATTATTCAAAACTCAAATGGATGGAAACCTACAACTCTTCACAATTTTTTGTGAAATCTTTCTTTGGCTGTTATTGGGGCTTAATTGTTGTCAGGAATTTTTTAAAAACATAATTGGAATGCAGATAGAGTTGGAAGCTACATGTATGCCAAAAAGCAGGAAATGAAATAGAGCAAGAATAAGTCAAAAGCTGTATATTTCATCAATTGAAGCTTGCAGAAAGTGATTGAAAGGAAGAAAGTAGAATGCATATTCTGATAAGCAGAAAAAAAAAAAATTCCATGTACAAACCCATGGATTCACAATGCTTCTACTAAACAGAACATGACATCACGTCCTTGAGGCTTGTGAAAAGTACAAGAATTCTTTTTTTTAAAGTCCATTTTGGAGCTAATTTTGAGCAAATTGCTGATCTGGTAATCTGAAAATGCATACAATTCATATAAAGCTTGCACTGCAGTGTTTACAAGTTTAATTGGTATTTGATTTTAATTTTGGATTCGGTCAGGGCCTAAATACATGAGGGCTGTTGATGTGAAGGGGTGTCTCCACTTTAATATGGACAAAAGATGAATTTGAAGAGAGCCTGGACAAGTGTTGTGGTCATACTTGATCCACCAAACAAGCATAATGATCAGCAACCTGTGAATCTTTTGGATTTACTTAATGGACATAAAAAAAAATATGTGCTCTTCGAAAAGTAATGCCTAAAAATGTATGAACACGTATCATCATGATATATCATAAAAAGTATCAACATAATCATTGATCCACTGGATGTTGATTTGGTACCAACTATAGTATTCTCTAATACCGTGTTTACACTTAATCGGCATTTGAATCGGCTCGCGGTTCTGAACCGCGAGCCGATGCAGCATCGGCTTTTTCATAGCGTGTAAACGTGAGTAACTTGCATCGGCTCGCGGTTCAGAACCGGCAATTTGCACCACCAAAGTAGTAGGTTCTGAACCGCGAGCCGATGCAGAATTGGCTTTTTACTACGTGTAAACAGAAAGCCGATTCTGCATCGGCAGTTTGTGCGCATTTCATTTACTTTACCATTGTGACGTAATTGTTAGCGCACTGATCCAGCGTTGTCTTTATTATGACGTATATTGTTGGTGTGCGTATCATTTCAGGTTTTTGCATCGGCTCGCGGTTCTGAACCGCGAGCTGTAACAACGTGTAAACGCAAACCAAAAGCCGATTCTGCATCGGCTTTTGGTTCTGAACCAATTGCCGATTAAGTGTAAACACGGTATAATAAATTGAAAAGAAGACAATGTGCATTGGGATGTTTGATTTGAAAAGAACTGTGTTTAAAAGCAATCATATGGCTAGATTATTTTGTGTGTCTAGCATAGAAATCATGTTGCTACAACTTAAATCAAGTTGTAGCAACTTGACTGAAGTTGTAGCAACTTGATTGTGCAACTAATATTGTTTAATTATATTTAAAAAATGTACAAATCATCAATACAATAGCATTTGTTCCCCCAAACAAGTAATAAGAACTTCTTACAAGGTACTTCCAATGTATTTTAATTGTGTCCGTCCGTGATGTCCGTCCGAGATGTCCGTCCGAGATGGAAAATATTTGCAATTCTCTCAGAAGTTTGATATTGGTTAAGAATTCAATATGCTGAACATAGAAGCTAACATACCTGAGTGTAAGTTGCATTAACAATTATTGGTAAAAGTTAAGCTATTTAGATAGAAACAATAAAAATGTTCAAAAATTCTGAAAACCACATTTCTATCATGTCCGTCCGTGATATGGCACATTTAGTGGCTACCTATGTTTGTAGGTAACCATGGCAACAAACTTTTTTCATCATTCAGCATACTTTGTCCTACCCTTCACTATAAAACACAAAGGAACCATGTTCATCTTATTCCTAATTTGTTACAAGCCTTCAAAGTTTTCAAAATCTATCAAATGTCCGTCCGTGATGAACCGATCACGCTCAACAATGGGTCCTTTTTTTATGAGAGAAAACAGAGATCGAATAAAAACAAGTAGGATTACTGGTAAGTGATATCTCAACTATCATTTTTAGGAAAAAGACATTTCACTCTATAGTATTATTCATTTTCCGCAATACTGAACGGTCACACTATTCTCCTTTAGCTATTCCATAGGGTCTGAATATCGAGACTAGATCGATGACAAAAGTTGCATACCAGACGCTTGAGCAAGACATACCTTTCTATTCACCTGTGCTAAGGAGCGGGTTGATTAAATATCACGAATAACGTATACCAATCGCTGGGGGAACAAAGAGCGATGACTGGATTGTTCTGCGATACCAAGAAGCCCCCCTGAGCTGTTCAATTGTAGCATAAATCGAGTGGATTCGCGAAATCTTGCAAACAAAGACATGTGTTCATTGTTATTTAATCCGGATTTGATTATATCCATATATCTTATACAATAAGATTCATCATTATAAATCATCTTTAATAGTGTCACTTGTGACAAGGATTTGCGTGCATAATGCATACATGCACGATAACCCGTAGTACACTCTTCCATGGTTACAGTGGGCACTGCCTGGGCATGTGATTATTTTGTTTTGTCTTCTTTTGTTTGTATAATACAATATAAGGAAGTATTCGACAATTAAAATTAGAAGCATTTGCATGTATGAACGGTGTACTAAAATAGGCAATGTTAAAGTTGATAAAAAAGTACTAGTATCTCATTCAATGAAGAATATGTAGCGTAATAAACCGCTCAATAAAGTGGAATGACAAAAACTTAATATATGAATCGTCAATGACAGGACGTTATTTTTTAAATAATTAAAAATGAATTTTTAAAAATATTAAAAAAAAACTTTAACGATTTATAGGAATGTATTCATCAATATAAGATATAATTGCTAGACAATTGCAGTAATATTACCCTAAACATACCCAATCTGTTTTCTACCACTGAAAGGGGTGGGGCTAGTAAGGAAGGGGGCATCATGGGTTCTAAGTTAAAGTCTAAACCTGGAACCATACCATGGCCTACATGTAACACAGATGAGTCCGGATTGTTGCTACGTCAGGCAATACACAATTATCTTTCGGGCTACCCTACAGCCACAGGGTGGAAACATCCCTAAAACATTGACCCAGCATGCCCAGAGGGCAATGAAGGGATAATGAAAATTAACCCTCGAGATTGGTATTCAACGGGCGTTCGGGGAACCACTGACAATAGGCCTATACAAATCTACTATTACTATTAGTACTTGTATACAACGAATGCATGTGTTCGATATACATATATACTGTTATAATGTATTGGGATCATGGATGTGTGAAGAGAGAGAGAAAAAAAGAGTGTAGAATAGGATGTGTAGCTTACTGAACAATGGCAAAACGTGGGCGTTAATAAGCGGAAATATTGGCTATGAGTAACGCCCGAATCAAAACAGATAACGAAACAAAAAAAATATGTGCCATTTAAGTCGAGAGGCATTTCCACACGTACAGCCAGTGTAAAGTAATAAAAGTATTTCAGTGTCTGTGTAAACATTGTAAAATTTATACACAAGTGTCTGATCAGATAATGAACTTGAGATAATCATTTCATGATCAACAAGCCTCAAAGGAATTACTTAGAAAATGTCAAAACGAGTTCGAACATGAAACTGTATGTAAAGTCTACATACAAAGATTTGAAGTAGGCTAAATAATGGCAAGCGACCTTTTCACATTAATTGATAATGAATGCGGGGAAACACATGTTCCGATTTTAAGCAATTCAATAGTTGGTACTTCCCTTTTTAAGCTGCCCTACAACATGTACAATGGGCGACGAACTGAAGTGAATTGAACTTACAAAGTCATGTACACATCATAATGTACGAATCTAGTTTATACAATAGCATAAAATGACATTTTTTTTTAAATATATACAGTACATGATTTCCAATTAAATTGAAAAATAAAATCATAGACATCAGGAAAATATTTGTCCTACTTTTGCATAATGTGTATCGGCGCCATGGAAAATATAAACTAAAATATTTTCTTGTAGATTATACCAATATGGCCGATATTACAGTACCTATAATTTTCTTTGAAAATAACATCAGAGTGCGACTAATACTGGAATCTCGGACGCATTATTTCATACAGAACCCCCCCCCCCCCCTCGGGACATTGAGAGGGGAAGTCCCGTAAGCATTCGGGTACAACTGAACTCGAAAACTTTGCTATAATTGCTACCATGGCGATATCAAGTTACAAAATCATTATCACATACATACGGGTAATATCGATCTATGGAGTTAGTCTGTAGTTTTCCAGCAACTGCCAAACTTGTACATGAGTGAAAAGTTCATCAAAAAAACAACGAAGTAAAATATAGGCCATGTCATGCATGTGCAGTTGTGCACCAACATATAAATGTAGCCTGGGAATGGGATAAAATAAAAATGAAATAAAACACAATGAATTAAAAAAAAATAACATGATCTATCTACCTTCGATACAGAATCTCCTCATCGTCAGCAGAAGTCAACTTGGGTATTATCTCAAAGTAAATATCCAGTATTTTAGGAATACACACAAATCCTGCTACCGGGTAATCACTCACTCTGCACAATAAATATCGACCATCACGCAACGACGGCTAAATCGGTAATAACGAACTCATGGCAAATGATCTGTGTCGTTGAGTGCCAGTTGTATTGTGTCACAATAGGGATCAAATGAAAATGAAACGAAATTTCAACATTGACTGAAGGGTGCGGAAGGGGGGGGGCGGTCAGTCATCTAGAATTCAGGAGCTATCGTTTCACTGCATGAGGACATTTCAGAGAAAAAATGAAATATCTGAAAGGGTGCTAAGTTGGAGCATGTAGGTCTATATGATTGGAGGGATAAACGGAGACTGAGAAAGAGATAAAAGGTGACAACAAAAGAAGGATGTATATAAACATGATAGCTTGTAGTGGAGAGTATGAATTTTTTAATGGTAAGAGACGAGAGACAAGCAACAAAGTGAAAGAGGATGAAGAAAGGAAAAAAGAAAGGTAAGAAAGAAAGTAGATAATTATAAAGATGACGAGGATTCAATGAAGAATATGAAAATGAAAAGTAAGGAGAGGAAGAATTATTAAAAGTAGATAATTATACAGATGGCGAGGATTCAATGAAGAATATATATGAAAATTAAAAGTAGGGAGAGGAAGAAGGTGATGAGGGGGAGGGGGTAATATTTGGAAGTGCAGTGGAAGATGGGAAGGGGTGGGAGTATAGGCCTACATGTACTTGGTACTTAGCGAGTAACAAGGGAATGGGACGGCTTGAGCTCGACAAAGTGATGAAAAAAAAGTGAGGAATTAGATGGGCAGATCTAATGACTACAGTACAGGGGGGGGGGGGCGTTTCATGAAATGACTTGCCGGATGTTTCATCTGACAAATCCTGTTTTATCCGACGATTACCATAGTAACAGTGCCTCTCAGCCAATCAAAATCTAGAAAAGATGTGAGATCCGACAACTAATTGTCGGACGGACGCGTTCACCAGGTCGATAGGATGGACTAAGGAGGGGCGAGAGGAAGAGAACGATAAAAGAGACAGATCGGAATAAGTTAGAAACGGGGGGGGGGGTGGAAGAAGCGATATGTCGAAAGCTAATCTCTTTGTGCAAGATCATTCACGGGCTTCGCATCCATCAATTATTCAATCAAAATATTAGTCGCCCTTCGAGGCCCTCTCACAAACCCGACCTTCGCCTTCCGTATTTCGCGGGTCAGCGATTGGGAAACGTCACACGCCCAAACAGAGGAGACCCTCGTAGTCTTGTAAACAAGCCCCGTTTACTACAGCTGAATGATCAATGTACTGTATTTTCATGGAGCTTTAAAGTATTTTGTTTTGGGAGGGGGGCCGGTTAGGCAAGGGAATATAAATCATTTCAAAAGAACAAAATTAAACAATGTCATTATGTACGATCCTCTCACCCCCCCCCCCCCCCCACCAATATATGCACATCACTTGTGAAGACTCCAATGTACTCTAGGTCGACCATGAGTGGTTCCAGTTTTGTTTTAAACTTTCCAATTCTTTATCAAACACTAAAAAAAAAAGATTGACATGAATGTTCACAAGAAACATCAAATCGAATATTCAATAAGAAATAAATAAATATCAATTTTAATGCCCCATCATTAAACGACAGTCCTCAAGAAATAAAAGGAAAGGCCTGCTTGTCCGCACGCGACAAAGTATGACACAAGTCCCCCCCCCCCATTTCCTTCCCAACCCCCACCCTTTCTCCATGTCTCTCTCTCTCTCTCTCTCCTCCCTCTTTTCTTGGTCGTGCCCTTCACATGATATGACCCACAAAGCAATCATGTTAGGTCTACAGAGTTGTTTAGCAACACGCAATCATGACTGTGTGCTTTCCTCGACAATCCTGTCATGCTAAAAATAAACAGCTTCCGAAAGCAAATATCATACCTGCGTTCTCGCCTCCCTGCCAAATAAATGACACACGCAAAACATAGTCCATGCACGTCGTCAAAACATTGCATCAGCCAAGGCCTATACCCTTCGTACGGCCTTATGATATCCTTAATTCCTTGCTCAGGAGTTCAATCATTAGGTGATGGAAAAGTTCCCACCTTATCAAGGGCGGAAATCTCTCCCAAAAGGTAGGGGGACAAGGGGCTGGAAAATTTGACAAGCAAAAAAAAAAGGCATCACCCCAAAATTAAGGTAATTTCGACGAAAATAAATTTGACAAGCAAAAAAAAAAAAAAAAAAAAAGGTTATCAACTCCAAAGTAAGGTCATCTCGTCCTAAAATACATGTTTTGAATGATGTATTTCTTAAAGACCACAAATAGTAGGGGGGACATTTGATATTGTGTGCCCCTACGATTTTGAGTAGGTGGGACACGTCCCCCCTGTCCCCCCTGGGATTTCCGCCCATGCCCCTTATCAGGATCCATGCCCGAATTCCCCCATCAATACCAACTACAATGGGCCTGTAAAATATTGTAGGGCCTATGTATGCCTGCAAGCCCTGTATGTATATGCCCATGTACAAAGTCCTTAAACTACAAGCATATGGCACAGATCGGTCGGTGACTCATTACTTGGCCTATAAATTTGCTTTTAACATTTATTGTACATACAAACCCATCAAAGATATATTTGAGTCAAACATTATCCAAACATTATTCGAAATAGTAATAGCAAAATAATATTTACATTTGATACAGCAAGGCTGTAATACGAGACTACGGATGTACTTGATAGTACATAATGTACATTGTCTCGTCAAGTGCATGTAACCGATACGGGTGAAATCACTTTGATCGCGACAATCGGTTTCTCAGATCTATACTCGAATTATTGACAGCCTACTGGGTGTGGTCCCTCAATAAAATACAATATTTTGCCACTTATTCTCCCTTCTATTTACAGACGCTTGTGATAATGTGACAAAATGCAATAATCAATGTTGTAGACCAGGGCCCCGCAAAGAGATGTGATTGATTCAATCGACATCAGCTATGGAAATCCATCAATGTCGTGTTTTTTCCTCCAGGAAACTTCAACTATGTCCTTATAGTAAACAAAGAGGAAGCATACCGAGTTGTCACAACGATGTACATGTAGGTGTATGGGTATCAGATTCATCATGTAGAAAGTTTGAACAAACATGCATTTTAGATGTTGGTGTCGGGCCTTCCATAATTGTGGTTGAATAAAATTATGTGATCAAATAAAACTCTTTGTAAGACCGGGGGCACGTCTTACAAAGAGTTGCGATGGATCCGATCATTCGCAACTCTGGAAAGCCAGCAAAGTCAACATATAAAATGAATGTTTGTAAAAAAAAAAAAAACATTCTAGATATGAATGTATATCCATAAATTCATTGATTTCTTGACAATTTGGTGACATTTTGCACATTTCCTGTCAGAAAAAATGTGACACTGATGGATTTCCATAGAGTTACGATTGATTGGATCAATCGTAACTCTTTGTAAGACGGGGCCCATGTAGGTCCAGAAGTACAGGGATCAGCGACAGGCTCGAGTTTGAATTGCCAGACGGTATGTGACAGCACTTGGGGAAAGGCACGTCTAGATGAGAACAAAGAGATGGGTAATTCTCGCCCGGATTAATTTGATAATGATATTCGCCTAGATTTAGGGAAACGACATCGGATTGAATAAACAGATGTTTCAAGTCATCCGGATCAGTATACTTACTCAATTGAATCCGGGCTTTATTGGCAAGTATCTTACTATTGATTTCGATGAATTAAATATCTTAATTTTTATTTCAAGGGAACGAAGTTTGTATCAAAACCGAGTCGCGTTTTTTTTTTAACAAATCAAAGTTGTGTACTATAAGACAGCAGGTAATCAAATTAAAAAAATTATCTGATGTGCCCTTGCATAATTATGAGCTGGAGGATGATGAATAAGAAATACGATAAAGGCCCATACAGTATCATTATAGCCAGAATTGTCAAATCTGCAAAAATTGAAACAATGTATAATTCAAACAATAAAAAACAAAAGAAATAGTGAGTGAGGGCCATCATCGATTCTCTCGTTTGCATGTGACTAAATTGCGCATATAACTTTGTTGTGAAAAATAAGCGAAACTTCAAAATGTCATAACTGTCTTATTTTACGTCCGATTTTGATGACATTTTTAGCATCATGCTTGTCTGATTTTTCTCCATTGATTCAAATCAACATCTTTCTGAGGTGGACTTGACCTTTGACCTTTAACAGTGTGGGATTATACTGGGCTCCAAAACGCAGAGTGCAATAACCAAAGGTGGCATACTTCCTTTTTTAGAAATCACTAAATTCATAACAAAGCACAAGGCTGAAGTGATACAGATTTGAGTGTTTCCTTTTCGTCCCCGAGTCGCTTCGCTGCTCATGTAAGTCACACCAGTAATGACGTCATATATTTTACCCGAAATCATGAGAAAAGCCACGATAAGGAGGAACTTGTCAATCATAATAGGAGACATCCAGATAAACTGTGAATGGAGTGAAGGGGTCAAATTAGAGAATGGCAAATCATATTTCTCTAAGACAAAAAAATGATGTAATTACAAGATGCAAATTGAAGTCCTGTTAATATTAATTAATATGTCGTCACATACAATGTTTAAAAAATCCTTCTTTTTGTTGCAAACTTCAAAACGAATACAGGATAATGAAAATTGTGAGAATCATGATTTGATAATGTCCTGGACCGTGTTGAATTTTGGGGGCAACTTCGATTGATAAAACATTGAAAGTGGGTTCGGTAGTGTCTCTCACGTGTGTTGTCGTACAATGTAGGTCCTAGCATGGACCTAGTAGGTCCATGGTCCTACATATTGGCATTGCTCTATTCCCCACTCCAACGAACACAACACTCGAGTTGAAGTTGGATAGTCTTATAACTCCATATTAGGCCTATATGAACTCATAGATTAATTGATTAATAATAATAAATTCATTAATTAATTAATGATTAATGATTAACAAACAGAAGGATCAAAATGGGGAATAAAGTCAGTAACAAGATTAATGAAGAAGCAGAAAGGAAGAAAATGTATATATACACTGTAAAAACTGTGGTGTTAAAAATGACACAAGTTGGTGTTAATAGAGGACTACACCCTGAGGCGTTAAAATTACACCCTAGAGATTGAATATAACACCAAAGAGTGTAAATATAACAATTAAAGGAGTTGTAATAACACCTAGAGGTGCTAAACTAACACTGTCAATTTAACACCAGCGTAAAATAACTGGTGTGGTCCTCTATGTACACCGGTTAACACCACATTTTTTCCTGTGTATGATAAAAAAGGAACCTCAACCTTCAGGCGAAGATCCACTTAACAGTCCTCAACAGAGACGAAGGTCTGGTGGTTTCTTATAATGTATAGGTCTGCATAGATTTTTTATTCAAGATTCCCCAGAAAGAACTCAAGGCGCCAGTGATGTGCATCGAAACGTACATGTAATGGGGAGTTCCTTGAACTTGGAATAAATCCATGCAGGAACAAGAGGGTGAAGGCGGATTCGGAGAAAACCCACTCTTGAGTATGCCCATGGGAGTGTAAGTGACTTTTGAAATTCGGGATGGAATAGATCAATTACTTCAACATGCAGGGTGAGGTCAAGCAGCGAGGATTGTCTGATTGTCATGATTTTCGGGAAGTCAGCTATCGAAATTAATTGCTTACTTATAATACCCTGAAGATACACACTCAAGATACACACAGGGAGGCGCGATAGCTCAGTCGGTAGAGCGGGGGTTTCGTATTCCGGTGACCCGGGTTCGATTCCCACTTGGTGCGCTAGTGCCCTTTGGTAAGGCATTGATCCTCAGTACCAGGTCCTTCGGAGAGGCCCTTAAGCCGTCGGTACTCTGGTTGCTTGCTTACAAGCATTCATGCTTTCTTAGCAATCAGGTAAAAAATCACCACCACCAATACACTTAAATCAGGGACGTGAGAGGGAGAGGTAATCATTTATAAAGAACGAGGGCACACACTTACTGAACTGATGTGACTTCATTTTAGAGAAAGGACCGATAAAACGAGACCCCCCCCCCCCTTCACTATTCAACCCTTTCAAAATAACAAATGAAGAAATACATTAACAAAGATTGGGTTTTAACAAAGTAAAGCTGGCATGATTTATGCTCATTTTGCACAAGCGAGAAACATAATTTAACGCAAGAGCCATTCATTGTATCTGACATAAATGTTGGCATAAACTCGACAATCGCTCGAGCTCATGCTCAACAGAGAGCACACATGGTTGCACTTTCAAGTTCATCAAGAAAATAAAACATTGACCTTCCGTGATAGCTCTGGTAGCCGGATCTTGGGAAACGACATTCCACAACACTGTGCGTATATGTAGATGTCAGGTCTTTCTTCGAAGTTCCTGGTCCCCGGCGGTACCACTGTCTTCGCACGAGCAAGTTCAAGGGTAGGACAGCCCTAGTCTGCAGGAAGAGACTCAACTAGAACTGCAATCGTTTCAGAACGATGTGCATGCATTGACGCGTGTGATTGAAAGGTCAAGTCCACCTCAGAAAAATGTTGATTGGAATCAATAGGGAAAAATCAGACAAGCACAACGCTGAAAATTTCATCAAAATCGGATGTAAAATAAGAAAGTTATGACATTTCAAAGTTTCGCTTATTTTAAACAAAATAGTTATATGAACGAGCCAGTTACATCCAAATGAGAGTGATGATGATGTCACTCACTCAAAAAGGTGCATGCACTGTCATGCATGAATGATTTTAGAAAATGAAATAAGAGGTACACAAAAATGCATCATGGACAACATGTCTACCAAATCGGAATGAATTTGGATGAGGAGCGGAGGCAGGGGAGGACTAACAAAAATTACATGTTAATCAAAGTGGATTTTGGTACATTTTGCCCTCCATAGGAATTTACATTCTCGAGTCAAACAGATTTCGTCCATTTTTAGACCATATGGCTGCTCAACAAAGAGAGAGAAGGGAGAAAAAGACAAAGAGAGTGATATGAATAAGCATACAAATTTCCCTGACAGTTCATTAACGTAACTCAGTGTAAAGTACATAACAGAACGATGTGCATGCATAATACGTTATGCCATAGACATTGTGTACAATTCTGTTGTTGATAATGTGTGCATTGTGAGTAGTATACCATGTGTTCAGATTGCCTTATCTTGAAATTTTCTGTTGTAACCTATGTCGTATTTGGTATCACTGGATAGAGCATTCCAATGCGGTGACATTGATACCACTTTTATTTATGCGCAGGCAATAGACCGGAAGTAAATGCCATATAAAGAAAGACATTAAAAATGACAGTTTTGCACAATAATTTTAACCTGACGTCAGCTCTATGTCAGTTTCTGTCACAAACAGTGGACGAACGGTTAAAGTATATATCAATACTCATATCTGCCAAGTTAGAAAGAATAAGCTTCAATAATAAGGAAATAAGAGCAAGTTGAAGTTGTGCTGGCATTATAGTGCATTTTTGCGTATTTTGCTGATTTTCGGGAGCATTTTTCAGATATTTCGTCAGTGGTAAGGTATATTTTTTTCTAAATGGCATGAAAGGGGATATCTTAAACACCCTAAATCTAAAAAAGGGTACGGGTTTGGCCATGCATGACGCAATGAGGAGCATTCAAACGTAAGCGTTTTTGAAACTTTAGAGGGCGCTATTTCAATACCGGAAGTTCAATGATGCGTGGAAACTAACTCGTAAGCATGATATGTTGCCTGTATTAATTCCTGAAAATATTAGCTCGAATTTAATAAAAACAAGAAAGTTATGGCCATTTTACGATTTTTTGACTTTACATTTCAATAAATATGAAGTTTTTGAAGGAAGGCTATTTCAGATTTGAATTTAGGGCATGAAGATGGCATTTTGAAGGTCAGGTTATACGTCGCAAATGATGGAGCAAGTCTTTGACTATCTATAGCAATTTGTTAGAAGTTTGTAGCATGCAGGATGCGGGAGTTAGGACGAGATTAGTAATGGTATGGAAATGGACTTGAAATTTACAAAATGGCGCCTGGATGGTCATGCATGAGTGATTTTTGAAAATGGAAGACGAGGTGCACAACTAGGGATGCTGGACAACATGTCTACAAAGTTTGGATGAATTTGGATGAGGGACGGAGCCAGGGTAGAGCTAACAAAAACCATGTGTTAAACAAATGGGATTTTCTGGAAGAAGCAGAAGAAGAAGACTAGAACTGCAATCGTTTCATTACGATGTGCATGCATTGACGTGTCTGATTTAGAGGTCAAGTCCACCTCATAGAAATTTTGATTTGAATCAATAGGGAAAAATCAGACAAGCACAATGCTGAAAATTTCATCAAAATCGGATGTAAAAAAAGAAAGTTATGACATTTCAAAGTTTCGCTTATTTTTAACAAAAGAGTTATATGAACGAGCCAGTTACATCCAAATGAGAGAGATGATGATGTCACTCACTCAAAATGGTGCATGCACTGTCATGCATGAATGATTTTAGAAAATGAAATAAGAGGTACACAATAATGCATCATGGACAACATGTCTACCAAATCGGAATGAATTTGGATGAGGAGCGGAGACAGGGGAAGACTAACAAAAATTACATGTTAATCAAAGCGGATTTTGGTACATTTTGCCCTCCATAGGAAGTTACATTCTCAAGTCAAAAGGATTTCGTCCATTGGGCCATTTTTAGACCATATGGCCGCTCAAAAAAAGAGAGAGAAGGGAGAGAAAGACACAGAGAGTAATATGAATACGCATACACATTTCCCTGACAGTTCATTAACGTAACTCAGTGTAAAGTACATAGCAGAACGATGTGCATGCATAATACGTTATGCCATAGACATTGTGTACAATTCTGTTGTTGATAATGTGTGCACTGTGAGTAGTAAACCATGTGTTCAGATTGGCTTATCTTGAAATTTTCTGTTGTAACCTATGTCGTATTTGGTATCACTGGATAGGGCATTCCAATGCGGTGACATTGATACCACTTTTATTTTTGCGCAAGCAATAGACCGGAAGTAAATGCCATATAAAGAAAGACATTAAAAATGACAGTTTTGCACAATAATTTTGAGCTGACGTCAGCTCTATGTCAGTTTCTGTCACAAAAGGTTAACGAACGGTTGAAGTATATATCAATACTCATATCTGCCAAGTTAGAAAGGATAAACTTCAATAATAAGGAAATAAGAGCAAGTTCAAGTTGTGCTGGCATTATAGTGCATTTTTGCGTATTTTGCTGATTTTCGGGAGCATTTTTCAGATATTTCGTCAGTGGTAAGGTATATTTTTTTCTAAATGGCATGAAAGGGCATATCTTGAACACCCTAAATCTAAAAAAGGGTACGGGTTTGGCCATGCATGACGCAATGAGGAGCATTCAAAGATAAGTGTTTTTGAAACTTTAGAGGGCGCTATTTCAGTAACGGAAATTCAGTGATGCGTGAAAACTAATTCCTATGTATGATATGGTACCAGTATTAATTCCTCTAAATATGAGCTCGAAATGAATAAAAACAAGAAAGTTATGGCCATTTTACGATTTTTTTACTTTACATTTCAATAAATATGACGTTTTTGAAGGAAGGCTATTTCGGATTTGAATTTAGGGCATGAAGATGGCATTTTGAAGGTCAGGTTATACGTCGCAAATGATGGGGCAACTCTTTGACTATCTATAGCAATTTGTTAGAAGTCTGTAGAATGCAGGATGCGGGAGTTAGGACGAGATTAGTAATGGTATGCAAATGGACTTGAAATTTACAAAATGGCGCCTAGATGGTCATGCATGAGTGATTTTGAAAAAAGGAAGACAAGGGGCACAACTAGAAATGCTGGACAACATGTCTACCAAGTTTGGATGAATTTGGACGAGGGACGGAGCCAGGGCAGAGCTAACAAACACCATGTGTTAAACAAATGGGATTTTGTGGAAGAAGAAGAAGAAGAAGAAGACTAGAACTGCAATCGTTTCCGAACGATGTGCATGCATTGACGCGTCTGATTGAAAGGTCAAGTTTACCTCAGAAAAATCTTGATTAGAATCAATAGGGAAAAATCAGACAAGCACAATGCTGAAAATTTCATCAAAATCGGATGTAAAATAAGAAAGTTATGACATTTCAAAGTTTCGCTTATTTTTAACAAAATAGTTATATGAACGAGCCAGTTACATCAAAATGAGAGAGATGATGATGTCACTCACTCAAAATGGTGCATGCACTGTCATGCATGAATGATTTTAGAAAATGAAATAAGAGGTACACAATAATGCATCATGGACAACATGTCTACCAAATCGGAATGAATTTGGATGAGGAGCGGAGGCAGGGGAGGAATTAAAAAAAATTACATGTTAATCAAAGTGGATTTAGGACATTATGCCCTCCATAGGAAGTTGCATTCTCGAGTCAAACATATTTCGTCCATTTTTTGACCATGGCCGCTAAACAAAGAGAGAGAAGGGAGAGAAAGACACAGAGAGAGTGATATGAATAAGCATACACATTTCCCTGACAGTTCATTAACGTAACTCAGTGTAAAGTACATAGCAGAACGATGTGCATGCATAATACGTTATGCCATAGACATTGTGTACAATTCTGTTGTTGATAATGTGTGCATTCTGAGTAGTATACCATGTGTTCAGATTGGCTTATCTTCAAATTTTCTGTTGTAACCTATGTCATATTTGGTATCACTGGAAAGAGCATTCAAATGCGGTGACATTGATACCACTTTTTTTGTGCTCAAGCAATAGACCGGAAGTAAATGCCATATAAAGAAAAACATTAAAAATGAAGGTTTTGCACAATAATTTTAAGCTGACGTCAGATTTTTGTCAGTTTCTGTTACAAAAGGTTGACGAACGGTTGAAGTATATATCAATACTCATATCTGCCAAGTTAGAAAGGATAAGCTTCAATAATAAGGAAATAAGAGCAAGTTGAAGTTGTGCTGGCATTATAGTGCATTTTTGCGTATTTTGCTGATTTTCGGGAGCATTTTTCAGATATTTTGTCAGCGGTAAGGTATATATTTTTCTAAATGGCATGAAAGAGCATACCTTGAACACCCTAAATCTAAAAAAAGGTACGGGTTTGGCCATGCATGACGAAATGAGGAGCATTCAAAGATAAGCGTTTTTGAAACTTTAGAGGGCGCTATTTCAGTAACGGACATTCAGTGATGCGTGAAAACTGACTCGTAAGTATGATATGGTACCAGTATCAATTTCTAAAAGTATGAGTTCGAAATGAATAAAAACAATAAAGTTATGGCCATTTTACGATTTTTTGACTTTACATTTCAATAAATGTGACGTTTTTGAAGGAAGGCTATTTCGGATTTGAATTTAGGGCATGAAGATGGCATTTTGAAGGTCAGGTTATACGTCGCAGATGATGGAGCAACTCTTTGACTATCTATAGCAATTTGTTAGAAGTTTGTAGCATGCAGGATGCGGGAGTTAGGACGAGATTAGTAATGGTATGCAAATGGACTGAAATTTACAAAATGGCGCCTAGATGGTCATGCATGAGTGATTTTGGAAAAATGAAGACGAGGGGCACAACTAGGGATGCTGGACAACATGTCTACACAGTTTGGATGAATTTGGATGAGGGACGGAGCCAGGGCAGAGCTAACAAAAACCATGTGTTAAACAAATGGGATTTTGTGGAAGAAGAAGAAGAAGAAGAAGACTAGAACTGCAATCGTTTCCGAACGATGTGCATGCATTGACGCGTCTGATTGAAAGGTCAAGTTTACCTCAGAAAAATCTTGATTAGAATCAATAGGGAAAAATCAGACAAGCACAATGCTGAAAATTTCTTCAAAATCGGATGTAAAATAAGAAAGTTATGACATTTCAAAGTTTCGCTTATTTTTAACAAAATAGTTATATGAACGAGCCAGTTACATCCAAATGAGAGAGATGATGATGTCACTCACTCAAAATGGCGCATGCACTGTCATGCATGAATGATTTTAGAAAATGAAATAAGAGGTACACAATAATGCATCATGGACAACATGTCTACCAAATCGGAATGAATTTGGATGAGGAGCGGAGGCAGGGGAGGACTAACAAAAATTACATGTTAATCAAAGTGGATTTTGGTACATTGTGCCCTCCATAGGAAGTAACATTCTCGAGTCAAACAGATTTTGTCCATTTTCAAACCATTGGCCGCTCAACAGAGATTGACGCATGTCTACCAAATCGGAATGAATTTGGATGAGGAACGGAGGCAGGGGAGGACTAACACAAATTACATGTTAATCAAATTGGATTTTGGCAGATTTTGCACTCAATAGGAAGCTACATTCTCGAGTCAACCATTTTAGACCACATTGCACCCCATAGGTTAAGTTCGTTTTTGCGTGAAACCGATCCCATAGACATTGTGTACAATTCTGTTGTTGATAATGTGTGCATATTGAGCAGTATACCATGTGTTCAGATTGATTTATCTTGAAATTTTCTGTTGTAACCTATGTCGTATTTGGTATCACTGGAAAGAGCATTCCAATGCGGTGACATTGATACCACTTTTATTTGTGCGCAAGCAATAGACCGGAAGTAAATGCCATATAAAGAAAGACATGAAAAATGAAGGTTTTGCACAATAATTTTAAGCTGACGTCAGATTTTTGTCAGTTTCTGTTACAAAAGGTTGACGAACGGTTGAAGTATATATCAATACTCATATCTGCCAAGTTAGAAAGGATAAGCTTTAATAATAAGGAAATAAGAGCAAGTTGAAGTTGTGCTGGCATTATAGTGCATTTTTGCGTATTTTGCTGATTTTCGGGAGCATTTTTCAGATATTTTGTCAGCGGTAAGGTATATATTTTTCTAAATGGCATGAAAGAGCATATCTTGAACACCCTAAATCTAAAAAAAGGTACGGGTTTGGCCATGCATGACGAAATGAGGAGCATTCAAAGATAAGCGTTTTTGAAACTTTAGAGGGCGCTATTTCAGTAACGGACATTCAGTGATGCGTGAAAACTGACTCGTAAGTATGATATGGTACCAGTATCAATTCCTAAAAGTATGAGCTCGAAATGAATAAAAACAATAAAGTTATGGCCATTTTACGATTTTTTGACTTTACATTTCAATAAATGTGACGTTTTTGAAGGAAGGCTATTTCGGATTTGAATTTAGGGCATGAAGATGGCATTTTGAAGGTCAGGTTATACGTCGCAGATGATGGAGCAACTCTTTGACTATCTATAGCAATTTGTTAGAAGTTTGTAGCATGCAGGATGCGGGAGTTAGGACGAGATTAGTAATGGTATGCAAATGGACTGAAATTTACAAAATGGCGCCTAGATGGTCATGCATGAGTGATTTTGGAAAAATGAAGACGAGGGGCACAACTAGGGATGCTGGACAACATGTCTACACAGTTTGGATGAATTTGGATGAGGGACGGAGCCAGGGCAGAGCTAACAAAAACCATGTGTTAAACAAATGGGATTTTGTGGAAGAAGAAGAAGAAGAAGAAGAAGAAGAAGAAGAAGAAGAAGACGACGGAATAGGAATACGGAACAAGAACAATGCATTGTCGCCAGTGGGCGTCAATGCAACTAGAACTGCAATCGTTTCATTACGATGTGCATGCATTGACGTGTCTGATTTAGAGGTCAAGTCCACCTCATAAAAATGTTGATTTGAATCAATAGGGAAAAATCAGAGAAGCACAATGCTGAAAATTTCATCAAAATCGGATGTAAAAAAAAAAAGTTATGACATTTCAAAGTTTCGCTTATTTTTAACAAAAGAGTTATATGAACGAGCCAGTTACATCCAAATGAGAGAGATGATGATGTCACTCACTCAAAATGGTGCATGCACTGTCATGCATGAATGAGTTTAGAAAATGAAATATAAGGTACACAATAATGCATCATGGATAACATGTCTACCAAATCGGAATGAATTTGGATGAGGAGCGGAGGCAGGGGAGGACTAACAAAAATTACATGTTAATCAAAGTGGATTTTGGTACATTTTGCCCTCCATAGGAAGTTACATTCTCAAGTCAAAAGGATTTCGTCCATTGGGCCATTTTTAGACCATATGGCCGCTCAAAAAAAGAGAGAGAACAGTTCATTAACGTAACTCAGTGTAAAGTACATAGCAGAACGATGTGCATGCATAATACGTTATGCCATAGACTTTGTGTACAATTCTGTTGTTGATAATGTGTGCATTGTGAGTAGTATACCATGTGTTCAGATTGGCTTATCTTGAAATTTTCTGTTGTAACCTATGTCGTATTTGGTATCACTGGATAGAGCATTCCAATGCGGTGACATTGATACCACTTTTATTTGTGCGCAAGCAATAGACCGGAAGTAAATGCCATATAAAGAAAGACATTAAAAATGACAGTTTTGCACAATAATTTTGAGCTTACGTCAGCTCTATGTCAGTTTCTGTCACAAAAGGTTAACGAACGATTGAAGTATATATCAATACTCATATCTGCCAAGTTAGAAAGGATAAACTTCAATAATAAGGAAATAAGAGCAAGTTCAAGTTGTGCTGGCATTATAGTGCATTTTTGCGAATTTTGCTGATTTTCGGGAGCATTATTCAGATATTTTGTCAGTGGTAAGGTATATTTTTTTCTAAATGGCATGAAAGGGCATATCTTGAACACCCTAAATCTAAAAAAGGGTACGGGTTTGGCCATGCATGACGCAATGAGGAGCATTCAAAGATAAGCGTTTTTGAAACTTTAGAGGGCGCTATTTCAGTAACGGAAATTTAGTGATGCGTGAAAACTAATTCCTATGTATGATATGGTACCAGTATCAATTCCTGAAAATATGAGCTCGAAATGAATAAAAACAAGAAAGTTATGGCCATTTTACGATTTTTTGACTTTACATTTCAATAAATATGACGTTTTTGAAGGAAGGCTATTTCGGATTTGAATTTAGGGCATGAAGATGGCATTTTGAAGGTCAGGTTATACGTCGCAAATGATGGAACAACTCTTTGACTATCTATAGCAATTTGTTAGAAGTCTGTAGAATGCCGGATGCGGGAGTTAGGACGAGATTAGTAATGGTATGCAAATTGACTTGAAATTTACAAAATGGCGCCTAGATGGTCATGCATGAGTGATTTTGAAAAATGGAAGACGAGGGGCACAACTAGGGATGCTGGACAACATGTCTACCAAGTTTGGATGAATTTGGATGAGGGACGGAGCCAGGGCAGAGCTAACAAACACCATGTGTTAAACAAATGGGATTTTGTGGAAGAAGCAGAAGAAGAAGAAGACTAGAACTGCAATCGTTTCATTACGATGTGCATGCATTGACGTGTCTGATTTAGAGGTCAAGTCCACCTCATAAAAATGTTGATTTGAATCAATAGGGAAAAATCAGAGAAGCACAATGCTGAAAATTTCATCAAAATCGGATGTAAAAAAAGAAAGTTATGACATTTCAAAGTTTCGCTTATTTTTAACAAAAGAGTTATATGAACGAGCCAGTTACATCCAAATGAGAGAGATGATGATGTCACTCACTCAAAATGGTGCATGCACTGTCATGCATGAATGAGTTTAGAAAATGAAATATAAGGTACACAATAATGCATCATGGATAACATGTCTACCAAATCGGAATGAATTTGGATGAGGAGCGGAGGCAGGGGAGGACTAACAAAAATTACATGTTAATCAAAGTGGATTTTGGTACATTTTGCCCTCCATAGGAAGTTACATTCTCAAGTCAAAAGGATTTCGTCCATTGGGCCATTTTTAGACCATATGGCCGCTCAAAAAAAGAGAGAGAACAGTTCATTAACGTAACTCAGTGTAAAGTACATAGCAGAACGATGTGCATGCATAATACGTTATGCCATAGACTTTGTGTACAATTCTGTTGTTGATAATGTGTGCATTGTGAGTAGTATACCATGTGTTCAGATTGGCTTATCTTGAAATTTTCTGTTGTAACCTATGTCGTATTTGGTATCACTGGATAGAGCATTCCAATGCGGTGACATTGATACCACTTTTATTTGTGCGCAAGCAATAGACCGGAAGTAAATGCCATATAAAGAAAGACATTAAAAATGACAGTTTTGCACAATAATTTTGAGCTTACGTCAGCTCTATGTCAGTTTCTGTCACAAAAGGTTAACGAACGATTGAAGTATATATCAATACTCATATCTGCCAAGTTAGAAAGGATAAACTTCAATAATAAGGAAATAAGAGCAAGTTCAAGTTGTGCTGGCATTATAGTGCATTTTTGCGAATTTTGCTGATTTTCGGGAGCATTATTCAGATATTTTGTCAGTGGTAAGGTATATTTTTTTCTAAATGGCATGAAAGGGCATATCTTGAACACCCTAAATCTAAAAAAGGGTACGGGTTTGGCCATGCATGACGCAATGAGGAGCATTCAAAGATAAGCGTTTTTGAAACTTTAGAGGGCGCTATTTCAGTAACGGAAATTTAGTGATGCGTGAAAACTAATTCCTATGTATGATATGGTACCAGTATCAATTCCTGAAAATATGAGCTCGAAATGAATAAAAACAAGAAAGTTATGGCCATTTTACGATTTTTTGACTTTACATTTCAATAAATATGACGTTTTTGAAGGAAGGCTATTTCGGATTTGAATTTAGGGCATGAAGATGGCATTTTGAAGGTCAGGTTATACGTCGCAAATGATGGAACAACTCTTTGACTATCTATAGCAATTTGTTAGAAGTCTGTAGAATGCCGGATGCGGGAGTTAGGACGAGATTAGTAATGGTATGCAAATTGACTTGAAATTTACAAAATGGCGCCTAGATGGTCATGCATGAGTGATTTTGAAAAATGGAAGACGAGGGGCACAACTAGGGATGCTGGACAACATGTCTACCAAGTTTGGATGAATTTGGATGAGGGACGGAGCCAGGGCAGAGCTAACAAACACCATGTGTTAAACAAATGGGATTTTGTGGAAGAAGCAGAAGAAGAAGAAGACTAGAACTGCAATCGTTTCATTACGATGTGCATGCATTGACGTGTCTGATTTAGAGGTCAAGTCCACCTCATAAAAATGTTGATTTGAATCAATAGGGAAAAATCAGAGAAGCACAATGCTGAAAATTTCATCAAAATCGGATGTAAAAAAAGAAAGTTATGACATTTCAAAGTTTCGCTTATTTTTAACAAAAGAGTTATATGAACGAGCCAGTTACATCCAAATGAGAGAGATGATGATGTCACTCACTCAAAATGGTGCATGCACTGTCATGCATGAATGAGTTTAGAAAATGAAATATAAGGTACACAATAATGCATCATGGATAACATGTCTACCAAATCGGAATGAATTTGGATGAGGAGCGGAGGCAGGGGAGGACTAACAAAAATTACATGTTAATCAAAGTGGATTTTGGTACATTTTGCCCTCCATAGGAAGTTACATTCTCAAGTCAAAAGGATTTCGTCCATTGGGCCATTTTTAGACCATATGGCCGCTCAAAAAAAAGAGAGAGAACAGTTCATTAACGTAACTCAGTGTAAAGTACATAGCAGAACGATGTGCATGCATAATACGTTATGCCATAGACATTGTGTACAATTCTGTTGTTGATAATGTGTGCATTGTGAGTAGTATACCATGTGTTCAGATTGGCTTATCTTGAAATTTTCTGTTGTAACCTATGTCGTATTTGGTATCACTGGATAGAACATTCCAATGCGGTGACATTGATACCACTTTTATTTGTGCGCAAGCAATAGACCGGAAGTAAATGCCATATAAAGAAAGACATTAAAAATGACAGTTTTGCACAATAATTTTGAGCTGACGTCAGCTCTATGTCAGTTTCTGTCACAAAAGGTTAACGAACGGTTGAAGTATATATCAATACTCATATCTGCCAAGTTAGAAAGGATAAACTTCAATAATAAGGAAATAAGAGCAAGTTCAAGTTGTGCTGGCATTATAGTGCATTTTTGCGTATTTTGCTGATTTTCGGGAGCATTTTTCAGATATTTCGTCAGTGGTAAGGTATATTTTTTTCTGAATGGCATGAAAGGGCATATCTTGAACACCCTAAATCTAAAAAAGGGTACGGGTTTGGCCATGCATGACGCAATGAGGAGCATTCAAAGATAAGCGTTTTTGAAACTTTAGAGGGCGCTTTTTCAGTAACGGAAATTTAGTGATGCGTGAAAACTAATTCCTATGTATGATATGGTACCAGTATCAATTCCTGAAAATATGAGCTCGAAATGAATAAAAACAAGAAAGTTATGGCCATTTTACGATTTTTTGACTTTACATTTAAATAAATATGACGTTTTTGAAGGAAGGCTATTTCGGATTTGAATTTAGGGCATGAAGATGGCATTTTGAAGGTCAGGTTATACGTCGCAAATGATGGAACAACTCTTTGACTATCTATAGCAATTTGTTAAAAGTCTGCAGAATGCAGGATGCGGGAGTTAGGACGAGATTAGTAATGGTATGCAAATGGACTTGAAATTTACAAAATGGCGCCTTAATGGTCATGCATGAGTGATTTTGGAAAAAGGAAGACGAGGTGCACAACTAGGGATGCTGGACAACATGTCTACAAAGTTTGGATGAATTTGGATGAGAGAGAAGGGAGAGAAAGACACAGAGAGTAATATGAATAAGCATACACATTTCCCTGACAGTTCATTAACGTAACTCAGTGTAAAGTACATAGCAGAACGATGTGCATGCATAATACGTTATGCCATAGACATTGTGTACAATTCTGTTGTTGATAATGTGTGCATTGCGAGTAGTATACCATGTGTTCAGATTGGCTTATCTTGAAATTTTCTGTTGTAACCTATGTCGTATTTGGTATCAATGGAAAGAGCATTTCCATGCGGTGACATTGATACCACTTTTTCTTGTGCGCAAGCAATAGACCGGAAGTAAATGCCATATAAAGAAAGACATTAAAAATGACAGTTTTTCACAATAATTTTGAGCTGACGTCAGCTCTATGTCAGTTTCTGTCACAAAAGGTTAACGAACGGTTGAAGTATATATCAATACTCATATCTGCCAAGTTAGAAAGGATAAGCTTCAATAATAAGGAAATAAGAGCAAGTTGAAGTTGTGATGGCATTATAGTGCATTTTTGCGTATTTTGCTGATTTTCGGGAGCATTTTTCAGATATTTCGTCAGTGGTAAGGTATATTTTTTTCTGAATGGCATGAAAGGGCATATCTTGAACACCCTAAATCTAAAAAAGGGTACGGGTTTGGCCATGCATGACGCAATGAGGAGCATTCAAAGATAAGCGTTTTTGAAACTTTAGAGGGCGCTTTTTCAGTAACGGAAATTTAGTGATGCGTGAAAACTAATTCCTATGTATGATATGGTACCAGTATCAATTCCTGAAAATATGAGCTCGAAATGAATAAAAACAAGAAAGTTATGGCCATTTTACGATTTTTTGACTTTACATTTAAATAAATATGACGTTTTTGAAGGAAGGCTATTTCGGATTTGAATTTAGGGCATGAAGATGGCATTTTGAAGGTCAGGTTATACGTCGCAAATGATGGAACAACTCTTTGACTATCTATAGCAATTTGTTAGAAGTCTGCAGAATGCAGGATGCGGGAGTTAGGACGAGATTAGTAATGGTATGCAAATGGACTTGAAATTTACAAAATGGCGCCTTAATGGTCATGCATGAGTGATTTTGGAAAAAGGAAGACGAGGTGCACAACTAGGGATGCTGGACAACATGTCTACAAAGTTTGGATGAATTTGGATGAGAGAGAAGGGAGAGAAAGACACAGAGAGTAATATGAATAAGCATACACATTTCCCTGACAGTTCATTAACGTAACTCAGTGTAAAGTACATAGCAGAACGATGTGCATGCATAATACGTTATGCCATAGACATTGTGTACAATTCTGTTGTTGATAATGTGTGCATTGCGAGTAGTATACCATGTGTTCAGATTGGCTTATCTTGAAATTTTCTGTTGTAACCTATGTCGTATTTGGTATCAATGGAAAGAGCATTTCCATGCGGTGACATTGATACCACTTTTTCTTGTGCGCAAGCAATAGACCGGAAGTAAATGCCATATAAAGAAAGACATTAAAAATGACAGTTTTTCACAATAATTTTGAGCTGACGTCAGCTCTATGTCAGTTTCTGTCACAAAAGGTTAACGAACGGTTGAAGTATATATCAATACTCATATCTGCCAAGTTAGAAAGGATAAGCTTCAATAATAAGGAAATAAGAGCAAGTTGAAGTTGTGATGGCATTATAGTGCATTTTTGCGTATTTTGCTGATTTTCGGGAGCATTTTTCAGATATTTCGTCAGTGGTAAGGTATATTTTTTTCTGAATGGCATGAAAGGGCATATCTTGAACACCCTAAATCTAAAAAAGGGTACGGGTTTGGCCATGCATGACGCAATGAGGAGCATTCAAAGATAAGCGTTTTTGAAACTTTAGAGGGCGCTTTTTCAGTAACGGAAATTTAGTGATGCGTGAAAACTAATTCCTATGTATGATATGGTACCAGTATCAATTCCTGAAAATATGAGCTCGAAATGAATAAAAACAAGAAAGTTATGGCCATTTTACGATTTTTTGACTTTACATTTAAATAAATATGACGTTTTTGAAGGAAGGCTATTTCGGATTTGAATTTAGGGCATGAAGATGGCATTTTGAAGGTCAGGTTATACGTCGCAAATGATGGAACAACTCTTTGACTATCTATAGCAATTTGTTAGAAGTCTGCAGAATGCAGGATGCGGGAGTTAGGACGAGATTAGTAATGGTATGCAAATGGACTTGAAATTTACAAAATGGCGCCTAGATGGTCATGCATGAGTGATTTTGAAAAAAGGAAGACGAGGGGCACAACTAGGGATGCTGGACAACATGTCTACCAAGTTTGGATGAATTTGGATGAGGGACGGAGCCAGGGCAGAGCTAACAAACACCATGTGTTAAACAAATGGGATTTTGTGGAAGAAGCAGAAGAAGAAGACTAGAACTGCAATCGTTTCCGAACGATGTGCATGCATTGACGCGTCTGATTGAAAGGTCAAGTCCACCTCAGAAAAATGTTGATTTGAATCAATAGGTAAAAATCAGACAAGCACAATGCTGAAAATTTCATCAAAATCGGATGTAAAATAAGAAAGTTATGACATTTCAAAGTTTCGCTTATTTTTAACAAAATAGTTATATGAACGAGCCAGTTACATCCAAATGAGAGAGATGATGATGTCACTCACTCAAAATGGCGCATGCACTGTCATGCATGAATGATTTTAGAAAATGAAATAAGAGGTACACAATAATGCATCATGGACAACATGTCTACCAAATCAGAATGAATTTGGATGAGGAGCGGAGGCAGGGGGAGGACTAACAAAAATTACATGTTAATCAAAGTGGATTTTGGTACATTGTGCTCTCCATAGGAAGTTACATTCTCGAGTCAAACAGATTTCGTCAATTTTTAGACCAAATGGCCGCTCAACAAAGAGAGAGAAGGGATAGAAAGACACAGAGAGAGTGATATGAATAAGCTACAAATTTCCCTGACAGTTCATTAACGTAACTCAGTGTAAAGTATACGTATCAGAACGATGTGCATGCATAATACGTTATGCCATAGACATTGTATACAATTATGTTATTGATAATGTGTGCATTCTGAGTAGTATACCATTTGTTCAGATTGGCTTATCTTGAAATTTTCTGTTGTAACCTTTGTCATATTTGGTATCACTGGAAAGAGCATTCCAATGCGGTGACATTAATACCACTTTTATTTGTGCTCAAGCAATAGACCGGAAGTAAATGCCATATAAAGAAAGACATTAAAAATGACGGTTTTGCACAATAATTTTAAGCTGACGTCAGATTTTTGTCAGTTTCTGTTACAAAAGGTTGACGAACGGTTAGAGTATATATCAATACTCATATCTGCCAAGTTAGAAAGGATAAGCTTCAATAATAAGGAAATAAGAGCAAGTTGAAGTTGTGCTGGCATTATAGTGCATTTTTGCGTATTTTGCTGATTTTCGGGAGCATTTTTCAGATATTTCGTCAGTGGTAAGGTATATTTTTTTCTAAATGGCATGAAAGGGCATATCTTGAACACCCTAAATCTAAAAAAGGGTACGGGTTTGGCCATGCATGACGCAATGAGGCGCATTCAAAGATAAGCGTTTTTGAAACTTTAGAGGGCGCTATTTCAGTAACGGAAATTCAGTGATGCGTGAAAACTAATTCCTATGTATGATATTGTACCAGTATCAATTCCTGAAAATATGAGCTCAAAACAAATAAAAACAAGAAACTTATGGCCATTTTACGATTTTTTGACTTTACATTTCAATAAATATGACGTTTTTGAAGGAAGGCTATTTCGGATTTGAATTTAGGGCATGAAGATGGCATTTTGAAGGTCAGGTTATACGTCGCAAATGATGGGGCAACTCTTTGACTATCTATAGCAATTTGTTAGAAGTCTGTAGAATGCAGGATGCGGGAGTTAGGACGAGATTAGTAATGGTATGCAAATGGACTTGAAATTTACAAAATGGCGCCTAGATGGTCATGCATGAGTGATTTTGAAAAAAGGAAGACGAGGGGCACAACTACGGATGCTGGACAACATGTCTACCAAGTTTGGATGAATTTGGATGAGGGACGGAGCCAGGACAGAGCTAACAAACACCATGTGTTAAACAAATGGGATTTTGTGGAAGAAGAAGAAGAAGAAGAAGAAGACTAGAACTGCAATCGTTTCATTACGATGTGCATGCATTGACGCGTCTGATTGAAAGGTCAAGTCTACTTCAGAAAAATGTTGATTTGAATCAATAGGGAAAACTCAGACAAGCACAATGCTGAAAATTTCATCAAAATCGGATGTAAAATAAGAAAGTTATGACATTTCAAAGTTTCGCTTATTTTTAACAAAAGAGTTATATGAATGAGCCAGTTACATCCAAATGAGAGAGATGATGATGTCACTCACTCAAAATGGTGTATGCACTGTCATGCATGAATGATTTTAGAAAATGAAATAAAAGGTACACAATAATGCATCATTGACAACATGTCTACCAAATAGGAATGAATTTGGATGAGGAGCGGAGGCAGGGGAGGACTAACAAAAATTACATGTTAATCAAAGTGGATTTTGGTACATTTTGCCCTCCATAGGAAGTTACATTCTCGAGTCAAACAGATTTCGTCCATTTTTAGACCATATGGCCGCTCAACAAAGAGAGAGAAGGGAGAGAAAGACACAGAGAGAGTGATATGAATAAGCATACAAATTTCCCTGACAGTTCATTAACGTAACTCAGTGTAAAGTACATAGCAGAACGATGTGCATGCATAATACGTTATGCCATAGACATTGTGTACAATTCTGTTGTTGATAAGTGTGCATTGTGAGAAGTATACCATGTGTTCAGATTGGCTTATCTTGAAATTTTCTGTTGTAAGACATTTCAAAGTTTCGCTTATTTTTAACAAAATAGTTACATGAACGAGCCAGTTACATCCAAATGAGAAAGATGATGATCATGTTACCATCACCAAACCCTGAAAATGTCAGACCGAAATGATTGAAAACAAGAAAGTTATGGCCATTTTACTATTTTCGATTTTTCAATAGAGGGTGCTATTTTTTAAAGGTAATGGTCACTGATGCATACAACACATGTGGATTATGTGGAATGATACAATAAGCATACCCTGAAAATATGAACGAGCCAGTTACATCCGAATGAGAGAGGTGATGATGTCACTCACTCAAAAAGGCGCATGCACTGTCATGCATGAATTATTTTTGAAAATGAAATAAAAGGTACACAATAATGCATCATAAACAACATGTCTACCAAATCGGAATGAATTTGGATGAGGAGCGGAGGCAGGGGAGGACTAACAAAAATTACATGTTAATCAAATTGCATTTTTGTACATTTTGCTCCCCATAGGAAGCTACATTGTCGAGTCAACCATTTTAGACCATATGGCACCCCATAAATTAAGTCAGTATTTGCGTGAAACAGATCCCATAGACATTGTGTACAATTCTGTTGTTGATATTTGTGCATTGTGACTAGTATACCATGTGTTCAGATTGGCTTATCTTGAAATTTTCTGTTGTAACCTATGTCATATTTGGTATCAGTGGAAAGAGCATTCCAATGCGGTGACATTGATACCATTTTTATCTGTGCGCAAGCAATAGACCGGAAGTAAATGCCATATAAAGAAAGACATTAAAAATGACAGTTTTGCACAATAATTTTAAGCTGACCTCAGGTCTATGTCAGTTTCTGTCACAAAAGGTTGACGAACGGTAGGAGTATATATCAGTACTCATATCTGCCAAGTTAGAAAGGATAAGCTTCAATAATAAGGAAATAAGAGCAAGTTGAAGTTGTGCTGGCATTATAGTGCATTTTTGCGTATTTTGCTGATTTTCGGGAGCATTTTTCAGATATTTCGTCAGTGGTAAGGTATATATTTTTCTAAATGGCATGAAAGGGCATATCTTGAACACCCTAAATTCAAAAAAGGGTACGGGTTTGGCCATGCATGATGCAATGACGGGCATTCAAAGGTAAGCGTTTTTGAAACTTTAGAGGGCGCTATTTCAATAACGAAAATTTAATGATGCATGAAAACTGACTCGTATGTGTGAAATGTTGCAAGTATTAATTCCTGAAAAAATGAGCTCAAATTGAATAAAAACAAGAAAGTTATGGCCATTTTACGATTTTTTTACTTTACATTTCAATAAATATGAAGTTTTTGAAGGAAGGCAATTTCGGATTTGATTTTAGGGCATGAAGATGGCATTTTGAAGGTCAGGTTATACGTCGCAGATGATGGAGCAACTCTTTGACTATCTATAGCAATTTGTTAGAAGTCTGTAGCATGCAGGATGCGGGAGTTAGGATGAGATTAGTAATGGTATGCAAATGGACTTGAAATTTACAAAATGGCGCCTTGATGGTCATGCATGAGTGATTTTGGAAAATGGAAGACGAGGTGCACAACTAGGGATGCTGGACAATATGTCTACAAAGTTTGGATGAATTTGGATGAGGGACGGAGCCAGGGTAGAGCTAACAAAAACCATGTGTTAAACAAATGGGATTTTGTGGAAGAAGAAGAAGAAGAAGACGACGGAATAGGAATACGGAACAAGAACAATGCATTGTCGCCATTGGGCGTCAATGCAAAGAAGAAGAAGACGACGGAATAGGAATACGGAACAAGAACAATGCATTGTCGCCGTTGGGCGTCAATGCAAAGAAGAAGACGACGGAATAGGAATACGGAACAAGAACAATGCATTGTCGCCAGTTGGCGTCAATGCAACTAGAACTGCAATCGTTTCAGAACGATGTGCATGCATTGACGCGTCTGATTGAAAGGTCAAGTCTACCTCAGAAAAATGTTGATTTGAATCAATAGGGAAAAATCAGACAAGCGCAATGCTGAAAATTTCATCAAAATCGGATTTAAAATAAGAAAGTTATGACATTTCAAAGTTTCGCTTATTTCTAACAAAATAGTTTTAATTATGAACGAGCCAGTTACATGCAAATGAGAGAGATGATGATGTCACTCACTCAAAATGGTGCATGCACTGTCATGCATGAATGATTTTAGAAAATGAAAAAAGAGGTACACAATAATGCATCATGGACAACATGTCTACCAAATCGGAATGATGTGGATAAGCATACACATTTCCCTGACAGTTCATTAACGTAACTCAGTGTAAAGTACATAGCAGAACGATGTGCATGCATAATACGTTATGCCATAGACATTGTGTACAATTCTGTTGTTGATAATGTGTGCATTCTGAGTAGTATACCATGTGTTCAGATTGGCTTATCTTGAAATTTTCTGTTGTAACCTATGTCATATTTGGTATCACTAGAAAGAGCATTCAAATGCGGTGACATTGATACCCCTTTTATTTGTGCTCAAGCAATAGACCGGAAGTAAATGCCATATAAAGAAAAACATTAAAAATGACAGTTTTTCACAATAATCTTAAGCTAACGTGAGCTGTATGTCAGTTTCTGTCACAAAAGGTTGACGAACGGTTAAAGTATATATCAATACTCATATCTGCCAAGTTAGAAAGGATAAGCTTTCATAATAAGAAAATAAGAGCAAGTTGAAGTTGTGCTGGCATTATAGTGCATTTTTGCGTATTTTGCTGATTTTCGGGAGCATTTTTCAGATATTTCGTCAGTGGTAAGGTATATATTTTTCTAAATGGCATGAAAGGGCATATCTTGAACACCTTAAATCTAAAAAAGGGTACGGGTTTGGCTATGCATGACGCAATGAGGAGCATTCAAAGGTAAGCGTTTTTGAAACTTTAGAGGGCGCTATTTCAATACCGGAACGTCAATGATGCGTGAAAACTGACTCGTAAGTATGATTTGTTGCCAGTATTAATTCCTGAAAATATTAGCTCGAATTGAATAAAAAGAAGAAAGTTATGGCCATTTTACGATTTTTTGACTTTACATTTCAATAAATATGAAGTTTTTGAAGGAAGGCTATTTCGGATTTGAATTTAGAGCATGAAGATGGCATTTTGAAGGTCAGGTTATACGTCGCAGATGATGGACCAACTCTTTGACTATCTATAGCAATTTGTTAGAAGTTTGTAGCATGCAGGATGCGGGAATTAGGACGAGATTGATAATGGTATGCAAATGGACTTGAAATTTACAAAATGGCGCCTTGATGGTCATGCATCAGTGATTTTGGAAAATGGAAGACGAGGTGCACAACTAGGAATGCTGGACAACATGTCTACAAAGTTTGGATGAATTTGGATGAGGGACGGAGCCAGGGTAGAGCTAACAAAAACCATGTGTTAAACAAATGGGATTTTGTGGAAGAAGAAGAAGAAGAAGACGACGGAATAGGAATACGGAACAAGAACAATGCATTGTCGCCATTGGGCGTCAATGCAAAGAAGAAGAAGAAGAAGACGACGGAATAGGAATACGGAACAAGAACAATGCATTGTCGCCAGTGGGCGTCAATGCAAAGAAGACGACGGAATAGGAATACGGAACAAGAACAATGCATTGTCGCCATTGGGCGTCAATGCAATGATGACACTCAGCACATCAAACCACCGCCTACATATTGTATTCAGTTTGTGTTACGGTAGGACAACTGCATATATGTAACAATGTATTTGATATACGGAACATTCGGAGTTCATCGATTCGGGAGAGAGACATCGTCCCTGAAAGTGAAGGCCTAGCTAATGCAGCAGAAGTAGGGAAAACTCTCCAAATACAGCTAAAGAAAAGGATATACCAGATACTGTGAAAGGTGAAGACTGAAAGGCCAGGCTACAATGAGTTGAATGGTCATGGCAAAAGAAAATGCATACGTCAGAATTCCGATGGTTCTTTACAATCTTTAATTTGAGGACTATAGCAACGCAATAATGACAAAATGAGGCCAGAGCATGGATATATCATTTTACACGCTGTACAGTATGCTAACACGTCTGATTCAAGAACCGTTCATGGAATAACGACCCATGAAAACCTACGTTTATTTTCAACTCTTTTCACAATTATGGAGTTAGAAAATAACTACATGTATGATCCACCCGGGGAAATTTGACAAAAATATGCCTTTCACGTGAAGCATACTGTGTACCTTTGAAAGAGAACGTGACAAAAAACAATATCATGTGCCATCGATTTTGCATGAGTGTCTTGTTCTCCTCCAGACAAGAACTCATTACTCAGGCTGGAGAACTTGATATGTGCTTCATGCAGACATCAATGGATCAGATGCACAAACTATATAGGAGCATGGATGTTTCCCAACAATGTTTGTAAACAATCTTCTATACCACTCTTCGGCATGCCTGACATAGTAATATGCCAGAGCCATGCTGCATGGCAGGTCGAAAGAAAACGTGCACACTGTCGTGACTGTAGACGAACATGTAGAATTACTCAGGTTACATTTCAATCTGAAATCGAAACTGAAACTAATTTGGGCAACGTGGATAATTCTTGTTATTATTCTATTTTTTTTTACACGAAAAAGGTACATGTACATGTATATTCATTATCATTTTGACTACAGCGGACCTTAATTTGACCATTTCCTAAGACTCTAGTTTGGTGTGAACGGTAATGAAATTGACGTGTCTACTTGTGCCCCCTTCCTCTTATCTCCCCCCACCCCCCTTCCTATCTACTCTCTCTCTCCCTACGCTCCTTTTATCGATGGCCCGTATTCTGAACTCTGATTTAACTTAAACCAGGGTCTAAGTCCGGACTAAAATTATGGGAAGCTTTTTTAGTGCAAAATAATATTTACACTTTAATGCTTAATGACTGTTTACAAAGATGCTTCCCATGGTTTAATGATGAAGAAGTCTATTGAAATCATCATAAATTTCGAGAATTTTTTTTTTTTACGATTTCAACTGATCATTGATAGAAATTGATGTCACATTTGGCTCTCCATAGTTAAACCACAAGTTAAACCAAAGTTCAGAATACGGGCCAGTGTCATACACTTCCAAATAAAAAATGCAAAGAAACATGAACGGGGGCGTAATGTGAAACATGTTGAAGGCCACGTACCCTGGGCAGGATATCTAGACAGAAACAGCCTGGAATATTTACCTTGTATGTTGTTCAAACCAAGCCACACCCCAACATTTTCAGGTAACCCGGTTACCTTTGTCGTCACACATATTGATGACGTCACAATGTTTGTTGATGATACCACCAAGCTCAATCGTATCAGAGTACAGGCCGACATCATATCGTGGCGTAGTCTAGTTCTGGACTGCTTTTAACAATATAGGATTCAGTTGAAAAGTATGTTGAACTAGACTCCATGTTCTTAATATGGCATTGTTTGAGCTTATGGCGTGTACAGTATGCATCTGACATGTTTATTGATTTGGGAAGGGGCGCGCTCTGTTCGTGGAATACGGAAGGCCAAAGGGGCGCCGAATATCTTTCTTCGTCAATCGCCCATCTTTATATACAGTCCATGTGATATATGCCCTTGTCATTCAAATGAGCGTTATGCCTGTTTGTGTTCACGCATGACCATATTAACATATGGGACATGGGGCAGTTAGTTGCCCCGCCCCCAGAAATTTTGGAAACTTACATTTTTTACTGAAAACTTTCACAAACGCAACATAAAGTGTGCATGCTATTCTTCAATTTCACTTTAGAAAATACAAAAGTGCCCCGAAGACAACCGTTTGGCCGCTTTGCTCTCTCTCTTTTTAATTTTCTTCCCCCCAAAAATGTCATGAAATATGCCTCCCCCTCTCCGGAGGAAAAAAAATCCGTATACGGCAATAGCTCATGTTTAAATATTTTCCAACATTACTGATAAGAAATTCTAAGAATCAACGGTCTTATTATTTCGTGTGCCGAGTCACCACTCCTATGCCACAGTTTATAGATAAATTACAGTAGCAAGCCGTGTAGCAAAAAAAGAGGACAGGATAGATTAAACCCCTCCAAAAGGGGTAAGAACACATATTTGACTTTGATAAGAGATCAATCGGAATCCGAAATGGCAATCCGATTAAAGGTGAACTTTATTTACACGAATTTAAAGGCACTAAATCAAAACATAGATAATGATATGCCACAGTTATGTTTGTGCGCATCATGATCTGCGCATATTTTACACTCTGCGCGCTGACGTCACAATGGATGAACAGGTGATTAATTAGCTGTGGGTATGAGCTGATATTTCTCATCATCTGCTCTCTAACTGTAGATCCGATGCGTTACTTTATGAAGCCAAACAACTGGAATTATTCCATGGACCACTTTTAAAAATATCTCTACAATTTCAAAATACTTTACTCTGCAGTGCTGCCAAGAATCACGAATATGACCCCGAGTTTGAATAAATGGTAGAGTGGTTTTGATTTTTTGTTCACTAAGATACAAAGCATTTTGGCGTTTTTGGTGTTTTAAAAAGCACATTTGCTCTAATAGAAATTCTGATAGTTTGAAAACAAGCACATGAACCCCTATTTTTTAATGTTTGCACCTCTTATGTATACCTTCCTCTACAACTTTCCAAATTTTGGTGAAAATTACATGGATTTTGAATAAAGTGCAGCATTTATTGGACTTTTGGAGTTTGTTATTGAAACTTCAAATGTTTGAGATTTGGCTTTCGTTATCTTTTACGCCATTTTTAAGATCTGACACTGTTGTTAGACTTAAAATTGCAAACAAATAGCACTATACATAGATTCTCAATTCTAACGATACAATTATTAACTCTCTTGCGAAATTTGATGACTTTTTTCATGTATTTTGACTGAGTATAGAGACTGAAACTCGTTGTAGTGATCTTGCGAGGTCTAAAAATGCCAAATTCTTTTGAATGCGCAATTCTTAAGATCATCCATTTGGATGAGATTTGAAGCTCTATAGCAAAAAATCAAGCACATGGACCTATGTTTATAATTTGTGCATATTTCGAATATTCAGGTTCGAAAGTATCAATGTGCAAAAAATGGTGAAAATGACATGGATTTCACTTTAACTGTGGAACGTCCTTAAAGGTATTGTTTAACTTTGTGAGCAGCCGATTTAAAAAGTTTTCAAACCAAGATGAAACATGTGTACAAGTGCATGTATTAGAACTAATAAACACTGAAAACAACCATTATTGAGAATGAAAAGCTAAAACTACAAGGCAAACCCCGATTTTGTAAATAGGCGTCTTATAGACGCCTAAATAGTACACATAAGTGTATGGGATAAAATTAAGATGGTGTTTTCGGTCACTTTATATTTCAATTTTTGAAGCCCTAAATAATTATTTTCGAACGCAATTTTTTCTGGGCTTCATTTTTGTAACATATCACAGACACAGGTGACAAGTGTGACCTTCTAGCTCAGATTTTTAAAAAGTCAAACCAATGTTAACCAATCACTTTAAGCGAACGTAATGCACGTTTATTACCATAATAAAAACGAGAAATCGACATGTTCTAAACTAATGAATTCATACTGTTTATTACACAGCAAAAACTGCGGTGTTAACCGGTGTACATAGAGGACCACACCAGTGATTTTACACCGGTGTTAAATTGACAGTGTTAGTTTAGCACCTATAGGTGTTATTGCAACCCCTTTGGTTGTTACATGTACACTCTTTGGTGTTATATTCAATCTCTAGGGTGTAATTTTAACACCAGAGTGTGTGGTCCTCTATTAACACCCACTGGTGTAAGTTTTAACACCACAGTTTTTACAGTGTATGAAAGACCAATGTTAAATGAAAATAAATATCCATTAAAAATAATTAATACAAAATATATCTATTTGGTCTATGTACGCCCTAACGCACAGGTATACATACTGTATAGGCATCGGTTAATAAAGACTTACACAGTAAAATTGTTACCACATGCATTTTAGCTACTGGAGTTGTTTAACATGTTTTTTTTCGGTTTTCAGAAACCGAAGGCTCGCAAAGAACGGGAAATCGTATACAGCTCTACAAAGTACTACCAAGAATTAATTGAGCCCCCCCCCCCCTTATGTTTTTTTTTCCATGTCTTAAAGTGGAGTATTCGCAGAAATATCCCCACTGTTCAATAACTATATTGAGAATATTGATATTTGATGTTTCATTTAAAAATCGTAACAACAAAGTTTGATATTAACCCTTAATAAGTTTATCAAATAGCGATTTAAACTGTAAAATACTACTGTAATATTTACAGTAATGTATAAAATTTCAAATAGCGTTTTACCGTGCACAGGATATAATTTCATTTTCTGGAAATGCAAAGCTTTTTTTTACTTGTAATCGGATCAGAGCGATATCGTTTCCGCATTGTGTTTTATCAATTTCTTTATTGTTTACCACTTCTGAACAAGTATTTCCCGTGGTTCTTGTTCAGTCTGCTTTCAAAACCTTCACATCTAAAACAAAAAGATCGAATTTCATTAAAACGGAAATATCATTATTAAAATACTTGAATTCGTTGTGAGAGGATGGTTTTTCCTTACACGCGAAAGCATTGGGTTTCGTATATACATCAAGTACATTTCTAACTCATCGTGACAAAAATGAGTAATGGAAACATGCAAAATATTTACAGAATACGACAAAGACATCTTCTGCATCTGATATTGAAAAACCAATGTCGATAAAAAATAGTCATGACAGCATACACATAGATAAGCCTACATGTATATATATTACATGTACCTCTCCGTATCGATTTACATGTTGCGTTCAAAAAGACCACACTGATGTAGTATAATAATTAAAAAAAATAGGAACAGAGGGTCAAAGAAAAAAAAAAAGATTACTTTCATTTTAAGGTGTCGTTCTCTTCGCTCGCAGCCGACTTAAAATCATACGTATGAATTTATATGAATTAGTAATTACGATTATTTCGGAAATGAAATTCGAGTCTTTACATTGATAACTTTCTCGCCAATATGCATCTTCTCTTTATGTTCATCTGCAAGCACCCACTAGCCACGCCCCCACCCAACAGGCCTGCCACCCACAAACTCATACACGCACGCGCACATATAGATTTCCCCAAGAAAAATCTATTTTATAAATAAATAATAACAATCAGAATAGAAATGCTACTTCATGAAATTAAAAATGAAAATCCTCAGATTGAAAAGAAATCAAAAAAGGGCGAAAAACACCACGTTGTTTGATAGAATCATGGACCTACTAGTAGGTCCATGATAGAATAAATGATAGCCCGTGACATGTACATGTAGGCACACGATCTCAAGCAGGTCAACATTGAAGAAAGAACATCTTGCTATCTATATACGTCAGTAATTTCACGAGGCATTTGTATAATAAATCACATTTGATCTGCTCTTTTATCTCCATACGCATTTAAAGAAGATCTGTTTGAGGTGCCGAGTATTGAATGAATCACGAAAGTTAACGGGAGAAACAAATCGCCGTTATTACCGCGCAATAAATTTGATAAACGGATAAACTTGGCAATCGCAATCAATCTCCCCGATTTGTCCCGCGCGAATAAAACGCAGCTTTATTTGTTCCGCCCTCGTCTGGGGAGTTTTGATCGTTGCAGGAGGACGCAGAATTTCCCCTGATTTGTTTCGAATTGCCTCCGATATGTTTGCAGTCTCCGACGCCGTTTCCGACATGGCGCATTGCCAGCTGAACTCCTTTTCTTAGGGCAGCAACTATACATGCAATATCAAACAACTCTCTGGCATGAGATTAACAAACAAACAAACTCACACCCAATAAAAACAAACATACAAGAATGAAACATCAACATTCTCTATTGAATCATATCGAACAATGGGAACATGAATCAATACTCCACTTTAAAACTTATAGAATAGTACTGTGTAGAGCTATGATTTCCCGTTTTGGATATGCGAGCATTCGATTTCTGAATCTTGCCGCCTTGCATGCCAGAGGATAAGAAACCCAATGGGCTATATTATATTTAGGAGTGTTTTTTTTAATTGTGATGTTAAAAAACTGCAATTCGCCTTCCACCAAAAAAGTGAGGATTATGTAGGCCTATGCTTAGATTGATCGTGGGGGCTGATCAACCATGAAAACACAATAATCAATGTACAGTAATCAATCGTAGAAAAAAAAATCCCCCCCCCCTCCCTTCCTCGCCTCACCGCCAAACCCACCCTTGGTTTTTGACCACGTGCTGGAGATAAATGAACAATGCACTTGCTGCGGCTTTCTTTACGACTTCCCCATCTTGTCTAGACGTCGGGGAAACTGTTTCCAGTGGAAATTAGCACACACCGAAAGTTCATTCAGGGAATTGCGAGTGGATATAAAAAGTATATTTAAAATCTCTTTCAGCGTTTACGCCAGTAATATCCCTGTCATTTTTTCAGTAAAGACCTGCATACATGTATGGAGGAAACTCACACTCAGCAGTAAAACATCAATCTGTATTGCACGTGACAAGTCAGTGGATATAATAAAAGTATATTTAAAGCCTCTGTCAGATTTTATTCAACCACCAATAAGGCCTACTAGTCTACTACATGTATTTTCTTTTTCTTTTTTTTCAGCAAAGGCAAGCATACAATGTATGGAGGAAACTCATTCACACTATTTCTCAGCAGAAAAAAAAACATCAACCTGTACTTGCAGGTGACACAGTAGTTGTTTTGTGGAGCAGATTTCCTGAACTCATTTACATGCAGTATATTGATGCAACGTTCCATATGCCCTACATCATTGTTACAAAATAATTAACAGCAAGACAGTGCTTACGTTATGCATGGACCTAGTAGGTCCATGCGTTATGTATAGGCTATTAATAGGCCTACGGCAAAGAGGACAAAGTGAACGCGTAATGACGTGAGAAAGCTCATTATTTCAAGTACTACTAAAACGAAGGCTTTCACGCAACAGATTGCAGGCGGATAATAGAGATTGATAAAATACATGTACGTAGTTCCGTATAATATTAAAGCTTTAGCCTTGATGTGTTGCGATATTCTTGCGAACTATTTTTCTCATCTATCTTTTATCTTATGTCGTTAAGTGTACCCGTATGTCTGAAATAAAATAATTCCACAAGCATATTATCAGCCACAGTGCAACTGCTTCTTCAAAATCATAACCTCGCCATGCAACGAGTCAAACTCCCTCTCCCGTCTTGCATTTTCTCAATAAACCTATACCCCCCCCCCCCCATATCCCCCACCTATCTCTCCCTCCCTCTCTCTTTTCAACTGTGCTGAGTGCGGCCGTGACCTCATGAGGGGAGGTACGGTCGAGTAGCGGTCAACTGAGGTGACCACTAACCCCCTCGGGGGATGGGTCACCTTATCAGGGACACGAGCGGACCAATGCGAAGATCCATGGAGCTCTGTTTGAAGCTCATTGCAAAGATCCAAAGATCATTTGCTTCACCTGGATGGACCATTCCTCTCAAGAAATGCACGATTTGAATTGGTTAGAAATCAAGTAATACCTCTATGATCTTATTTCAAATGGTATAAATTGATCGGGGGAAAGAAGCTCGGCTTCGTAACAAAGCACAATCAAAATCAAGGGTTTGGATGGCAAGTTTAGCAAACTAAATATTATACTATTCACTAGAACTATGCAACGCCTACGTAATTTCATGGAGCTACTATCTGCTTGTAGCTCCATGATAATAATTATGATACCAAACGAAAGTTTTCGCTGATCATAACTATCATCAATGGCTAAACTTTTCGGACGAAAACATTGGGCCTTTGTGATGAGCGAATATAGGCCTCTCTTCCCCAATTCATCATTCCTTTCTATACTTGTAAAGAATGATATCTGACAAAGCATTTTGATGGTCATGCCACTTTACCTGACGTTTCAAGTCAATTTTCTTCGATATCGATAGGCTGGCATGTGAATTCCCACTCGAGAAAGTTGGACAAAGATCTATCTTTTAAAAAATATTCTCACCATCATTATTGTTGAACTTTTCATCAACGAAGCACAAAAGAGCAACTAGGATTGCATAAGAAGCATAATTTTACAGCTCCATAAAGGTTTTTTTTTTCAAAGTATGAATTTCTTTCGATGTTATTAATTCTCTCACAGAGTAGTTAGAACAAACATATAGTTTTCTGTTTGCAAAATAACAATTCATAAGAGGAAATTTGGGTTTTCGACCGAGACTAGTATTCGGATGTCCGTTCACGGTGACCTGGCCTAAATAGCACTGTCGTAAAGTTTCGCTCTCCAAATCAAAACGTACTTGAGTTTGTCAACCATTCAAACGTACACAACCATTGTGTACAATCGACCCAACATTGCGTCCCAAAGTATATTTTTATCGCGATTATTCTCTTTTCAAGTGCAAGCAAACACTGCAGTTTATTTCAAGGGAGTTCAAGCCTTAGTGTCTATGTGAATAGCACTATACATTTTGCTTCTACCTCCATATAGTATACATGCCTACCCTAATTTCTACCACGGAGGTACGTGTAGGCCTATATATAGGCCTATATCAAGCATAAATTGGTGATGCAGTCATGCAGGCATATAAAGTAATTCAAATAAGCATTTATAACGTTCGACAGTGTAGGACAGTGAAGACCGTTTTTTTTAATTCATGTTTATCATTATGTATTGTTACAGGTAGACTGTCAAGATCAAGTTATCCCCCCCCCCTCCCCTCTCTCTCTCCCTCTCTGGACGAATTTAGACCTATGCATACATAGTACATGTGGATTGTCAATACATTCTACACGAGACACTCGGGGAAAGGTAATTCAAAGGGGAAAATTATGAATTGAATCAGAACAGCTTGATAGGTTATCATTCTTACGCAATTGACCTTTTGCCGAGGGGGTGTCGATGAGTCACGAGATAAATCGGAGATCGGGATTTCCCTTTCTTCCATAATTACAGTCTGAGACCCCCCTTCCGTGATCATGGTAATATAGAAGAGGTCACAGAGGTATGCACGTGAGTATATGCAGGTAGATGTCTTCATGGTGCCAAAAAAAAAACTTGACTGTGGCCAATTATAATAGGAACCGCCTTCATGTGAGACAGGCAATATATATAGATATAGACCTTGATCTATTGGTTTTGTTTTGTTTTTGTTTTCACCTGACAGCAGGGCCTGGATTCGAGGCCCAGAGGTCCTAGTAAAGCAAAGGAAGCTCCTTGGTAAAGCTGAGGCCGCTGGAGAAACAGGGGAGCGTTTCATGAAAGGACTTGTCGGACGTTTTATCCGACAAGTCCCATTATATCCGACAGTTACCATAGTAACAGTGCGGCTTTGCCAATCAAAATCAAGGAAAGATGTCAGATCTGACAACTTGTCGGACAAAAATGTTGATGAAACGCCCCCCAGTACTCACATCGATCGCCTATAGCCGAATATGGCCTCGAGACCGACTACGACTGACAAATGCTACGTTCAAAATCAACTCGTTCAAGCAGTATCAAGAATTAGATGTCTGTCGAGCCTCAGCCAGAAAAGCTTGCAGATGTCCACGAACAATTTCTAAGGTTTTTTTTTTTTTTTACACATTCCAGGACGAGAAAAAAAAGCTCCCAACTTGAGAAACTCGTCCACACAGAACCTGTAGCTCCCTTGCAAACGACGCGAGTTCGGCCGACGCGATGAGAGAGAGGGAGAAATAGGGGAAGACAGGGGTGGGTAGAGAGGGGAAGAGAAAAGTTTTCCAGTGAAACCGGTACCTGGGAGTAAACCTTTCCGTGACCCTTGTTGCGATGTACGGGGACCAACGGGATTGAACAATGATCGCTATTGTGCCAGGAGCTCTATGCAAATTGATTTTTCCTCGCATTCGTCGCCGTTTTTACAACACGGGTCCCGTTTCGGGTTATCCCGGACGGTTTTGTAAGCGATGAGGTGGTCACTGGAAAAATGGTGGAGAGTCTGCAGAAAGTTTTCAAATATTATAGGCCCTAATAGTTTTCTACAGAAAGTTTTCAAATGTCGTTCTTCCTCAGCTCAGGTAATGACAGAGGGTCCGATTTGCGGATGTAAACATGTCCGAAGGTAGATACTGCCAGACATCCCCCTCACATACACACACATTCACACGGTGACCGGTATCAAGTTCAAAACGAGCCTATAGCTACATTTATCTTAATAGCTGCAGGTGCTATCTGTGACCAGAATACACCAGCCTCGATTAGATTGCTAATCTGGTGGACCTCGAGTCTATAAATTGACAAAGTTTGCAAGTCACCGAAGGAAAACGCCAGGTTCCATTTCTAACTTGTCCATTCGCACACTTTTTATAAATTACTGTAACGAACCTAGAATCGTACCGATTCTTTACAAAAGTCGTTACTGGAAACCAGTATGCTTTCAAACTAAAAATGCTTTCCTTTCCAGGTACATGTAGGACCTATTGCCAAAATATTGTATGCAGGGCTGGAATCGATAAACATGTATTTTACTTTGTAGGCCAAAATGTCTTGAAATAGATTAGACCTACTTCGTTTACTCACTTTTATACTAAACCGAAAAGTTCATTCAGTACACAGGTCTATAGTTATTTTATGATGTTTTGCTAGGTAAGCCTCTGAACGAGAAGGCCTAGTCGAAAATCATTGTGAAATGCGTTCAGTGAGTCAATATTTATTTTCAACACTTATTGATTTATAGGGTATGCCAACTCCGCAGTCTACTGAGAAAATTGAAAGAATTCAGACGAGTTCGTAAAGGGTTCTGAGCTCGATGTAAATGATATTGCACAATCAATTCTATTCTACCCTTTTTTTCAAAAAAAAAAAGGTGGGTTTTTTTTCCTTTGAGGCGGGAAGCCGATTTATTTGATATTTGTCATAGTAAAATCTAAACATATTTTACACTAAGTCTTCATGCAGACCTACACAAAACTACAATTTATTGGTATTATTTCATTGTAAGAAACAATGAATTAAACTTGGGTATTATAACTTCATTAACATTTAAGAAATGACCAATGGGATCAATGGTGGTGGTGAGGATTATGTTGTTGATGATGATTACGATGATGATGATGATAATTATAATGATCATGGTGATGACTGAAGATGATGTTTCTGATGATGATGATGCTGATGGTGGGTGGTGTTGTTGATGGGAGTAATGCCATTGGTGCTGGTGGTGGAGGGGGTCATGTCAGAGGTATTGCTGGTGATGGCATTGCTGTCGTAGACGGTGGTTATGTTGTCATTTGTGGTGGTATTTCAGATGTTGATGGTAATGGTGGTATTGATGGTGGTGGTATGCATATGATGATGGAAGATGATGATGGTGGTGGTGTTGATAACGGTGGTGGTGGCGATGATAACATAGATGTTACGTATACTGAAGTTATGGTAGTTGTGTTGGTGACAATGGTTGTGGTTGCCAATTTGAAGAACGTTGGCAATGTGATGTCTCTAGAGTTTTTTTTTATTGATGATCATGTTGAACTGGGCTAGGATAAGTGCGTTTTGTTGTTTTTATTTTTTTTCTTTTTACTATGTATTGATTATGATGGCAGTGGTTAAGGTATGGTGGAATTGGATTGGGCACGATGATAACCTTTTTTAAATATAGTGATGGTGCTAGCGAATGCAACAATGAAGATGGTGGTCTTCTTGACGATGTGGTGTTGGGCTGGTGTTGGTGGTGGGGGTGGTGGTGATTTTTGTGTGATGGTCATGATGATAGAAATGTTGATGATTGTAGTGGTGGTGGTAATGATGATGGTAATGGTGATGAGGAAGATAGTGGTTATGATGATATGGATAACATTGGTGATGATGGCCATGATGGGATGATGGTGGTCTTGATCCGTCTGATAATGGGAGCATTTTATTGTGATGAAGAATTGAGGATGGTGTTGTTATATAAAGTAATTATGGTTGTATTTGTTAAATAGGTGATGGTAATAATGGTATTATAATAAAATCTCTATACAGCTTTTTAAAATGATCTTGCAATTAAATTTGCCCCTGAAAAGCAGAAGTGGTCTACACTCTACAACCTTGAATAAAAAATCATCACATAACTTTGACACTAAATACACTTATCTTAATTACAAAAGGCCAATGTAGGCCTAAATTAAACAGATGCAGTAAGATCTTAATTAATAACACGGTATAATTCAATTACTATTCTAGTTTATGCTACACCATCAGCATCTGTCTAATTTATTATAGTCATCAAGCCCGGTGACGGTCATCAAGCTCACTTTGTAATTGTGATCCCTCTTTCTTTATTAAGAATTGTCCACAGCTCTGGCTGAAGGCGTAGTTCTATTACATCACACATAAAATCAATACTTGACCTAATTAAGAGCGAAGTTGCCCTTGGTCTGAAAGCTTGCAACGTAAAAATACGTAAAGACTAAAGTATAATCTTGTGTTGATCATAAAATGCGGAAATGTTTATTTCCTTCTTTCACTTCATTCAGATGATCCCCAAATCCTAGTTTCAGTTTGACTTTTTTGTTGAGGTCGTTGCCTCCAAATTAAATGCAACTGATATAATTAACAAGCCACATAAACGATGAACTACCATTCATAAAGCGAATTGTGTTCTTTCAGATTGTATAACCTGGAATTGGGATTATATATTCAAAGACAAAGTGAGATTTGAGGTAACGTACCTTTTCTCCCGGCAAGCGATACGTAAACAATGAAACGGCCGCAATTCAGGCGGTGTGTTTTGCTTCGTAACACAACACACGCGTTGCTGATCACGAGTCGAGCTGATTTCTCAAAATAAAAAGTTCGCCGAAACAGATCAAATTCTCTTTTCTGAAGCTATCTTCTAGAGGCATACAGGTCAAAATTTCGTGCAGTGGCTCTTGTGCTCCAACACCGAGCTAGTTAAAGCTGTATCAGGTGATGCAAAACGGACAAAATCAGTAAATTACTGTGTAGTTGTGCCTCGAGTACCGACAGTTGTAGACCAGTAAATTGTACCACATAGGCCGGCCTTACGTACGTACAATATGCATGTGTGCGCTGATAACGCGCGCAGTCGAAAGCACAGCGTCAACGTGTTCATGTATATTATGATAGGGTCGCGCGCTCTCCGTACGTGCATATGCACGCTTGAATGACTCATCATACTCTATGCCATATGATCTCAGCTCGTTGGCGCTATTAAATCGTTAATTATCGTGTTTGTTAATTGTGTCACCAACCAGAAAGGAAAAGATAATTACTCAGGTTTGAATTGTAACTTTTAAAAGCGTGGAGAAAGAAAAAAGTAGGCGGGAAATCAATACGTATTTGCAGGTGATCAGGCTACAATGAGCACCTTTTCGGGAGTTCGACTACTTTCGATTTCGCATTTCTTTGTTTGAGGGGAAAAGGTGGGGTGGAATTTTCCCAGGTTCCTAAGCTAGGTGAAGTGTCCTGGCTGAGAGTCAATATCCCCCCCCCCTGATCTTTCTCTCTCTCTTCCTCTCACAAAGGAGCTTCATGCTCTCTCTCTCTTCTTCCCCTCCCTCTTTCATCTTGTCTTTCTACCCCCCCCCCCCCTCCCTCCCAACCCCTAGTCCTCTGTCTGCCTTGTACACGCTCAATCGGAAACTAGACAAAACGCGTTTCCCATTGTTTAGGATGTAGCAAGTTCCGCGATTAGTAGTCTATTAATCAGTCCCTTTGAAACAAAATGGAAATGGAAACGTTAAATGGTGCACGTAGTTTTGAAACAATAGTCAAATCACTTCCTACTAATAACATTTAATTATATGAATAATATATCTTCAAAGTTATTAGCATTACTATCGATTTATGCCTGGTTTATTCCACCAAATAAAAACATAATTGTGTCGATTATCGCAAATTGTCTGCACGACTAAGCTACGCAAGGTTGAAAAGAGGTCGACGCTAGTACTTGTATTCCAGGGACCGGGTTTTGGAGCCCCCGTGGTATGTTGAATATGCAGCGTGATAAGGCGTTGCCGCGATGTAGGACGTGCTGTATAGTGATAAGGGAGAGCCCCTCCCTCAATAAATTTATGGACCCTGGAATTTAATAGAGTGCCAGTCACACGGGCGTTCTACTTACTTCAGTGGCTGTTGCGATTTTACAAGTGGCACTCTATCCTCAGATTGGAGGTTTGGGGTCGGAGTCTGGTGTGACTGTAACAAGCCAAACAAAATTGTTTGATTTCCTTGTTCAACATCCTGCCTTCTCGGTAAAAATGTCACATTTCCTAGTTTATCCTCACCGGATTTGTATTCTTTTTTTTTTAGTTTGAATATGAAATACAAACGGTTTTGAAATAATTATCCTTAGGCCTATTTGGTAGAATTTAGCATGATACCCAGAAAAATATTTTTTTCATATTTTATCTTTTCACCTTCCATACCCTTCCCTGTAATATCATTCGCTCGAGGTTTAAAGAAAACGTTCTGCCTAGGCGCAGTTGAGGATGTTTAAAATAACTTAAAACATTATGTTTTAGAATCGTTCTTTTCTTTTCATATTATATTTTGCTTTTTTTTTTTTACTTTTGCCCTTTCTGTACAGGATTGTTCATCTTTGTAGCCTACACATTGTGCACCCCCCAAAAAAAAAAAATTATAATAATAATGAATAAATGAATAATTAAATAAATATATTAAAAATGAATAAATAAATATATATATTGGAGCTATGATACAGGTATAACAGATAATTATAGTCAGTGAATAAATAGGTAATTAGAATTAATTAATAAAAAATTATTGATCAATCAAAAATGATGTACCAATGCTGCTTTGGTATAGGTCGACCTACTTAACTTCGAGGAATGTAGCTCGCCAGTATGGCTATTGCTAAGGTCAGGAATAAATATTGGCCAGCCAAGTATAGGCCTATCATTTCAAATATGACAAGACGATAAATTATATCAATTTGTAACTCGTTTGACACTTAATGACACTTCCAAGCTTCATTATTTTTTATTATTATTTTAATCAAGGGTTAGTCCACCGTCCCCCAAAAGAGGAGCCCATGAATAGATTACAAAATGAACAATCATATAATACTGAATATTTTACATGCACAACAAAAAGTTGTAACATGATTAATTTCCGCTTGTATTTGCAAATGACAGTGATGCCATTTTCTGTTACACTCATAACATAGTTGGGGAAAAAATGCCCAACTTTTAACCAAACCTGGGCAACATACTGTCAACACAACTATTGGTTAAAATCTGCCCAAATTTGGTAACAAAAACTAATAATTGGATAATAATTGCCCAGAATATATATATTTTTTACCAACATACATTAACTATAACACAGTGGACAGTATGTTGCCCAACATTTTAAGTGTGTATCCAACTAAAAAGGGCTGATGGTGTCAATAGTCACTGTTGTATTTTTTTTACTCAATATTTTTCATTCAATTCAATTTCATCGCGATACATGTAGCTCGATGGAAACGATTTCATAAAGGACTTGCAACTGTTGTAATTTTGTCATTATGGCACCTACCATGGTAACAGGGCTCAGTAGCCAATCAGAATCAAGGTTTCCGTGGTAGTTGCCATAATGGCAAAGTAACAGTTGCAAGTCCTTTATGAAACGGGGCCCAGGCGTACTAGTGAATCATAAAAATTTGAAGGGGTCAGACATGATACATGTAATATACGGGGCAAAATTTCTAAAAAGCTACGAGTGAGCGTAGCGGGAGAGAAAATAAATAGCTTTTTGATACAAGAATCGCATGTTGCGATCGATTTTGACATCGGGCCTAATTTACAGAAAAATATTATATTCACCATTTTTCATTTCCCTTTCTTTCCTTGGTTATCCATGGCCCCCAAGCCCCCCCCCCCCCCAAAAAAAAAATAATAAATAAAATCGGTTACGCCAGTGATTTTACCGTTACTTTTTAGTGGCGTAATAAGCTCACAATTTGAGGGGGCGAGATATAAAGCCAGTTACAGTGATAAATAGAGACTTGCAAAATTTATGTTCTAGTAGAGACTGGATTGCCCCCCCCCCCCTCCAAAAAAAATTTTTTTTTTTTTTATCACAATAGCTAGCTTTGAATATTGAAATATTTTCTATAATTGAAAGACATTTTTCTCAAGTCGAAGCAAAGATGTTATAAGATTTATGTTTATTGTCTGTTTGATACAGGGGCGGAGCCAGAAAATTTTGATGGGGCGGGGCAGATCAGCTGAAGATGATGTAATTATTTTTATCAATACATTGGCGTATAGCTAGGATTTTTTCCAGGGAAATGGGCGCACTGGGGGGGGGGGGGTCCTTGCTTTTTAATGGGGGGAGGCAACAATTTTTGTCGGTATATGTGTCACAGGGGCGGATCCAGCTTTCGCCAGTAGGGAATGGGGCCGGAAATTATTTTCCCCGATCGGTCGCTTAAAGTTTATTTTTGTTTCTTTGAAGGGATAGTCCTCACAGTCACTTCTTATCTATATACTTATTATAAAAACATCATAAATATGAAATAATCTTATAAGCCCTATATAAAAAAAAAAAATTGCGAGCGCGAAGCGTGAGCTATTATTTATTTTTTGTTAAACGTTCATGTATTTTGTCCTGAAAATTTAACATTCTGGGCAATGTTTGTGATCTTAAACAAGATGCATATGTAACTAGATAATTACCGCAAACGTCAAGCGCGAGCAGAAATTTATAATAAAAATTGTTCTGGCCTGATCGGAAAGGGGCCTGTTAAGGACTGTTCGCAGTTACCCATGAAGACAATACATATTTCAACGATTAAATAATGCGAGCGCGAAGCGTGAGCTATTATTTATTTTTTGTTAAACTTTCATGTATTTTGTCCTGAAAATTTAACATTCTGGGCAATGTTTGTGATCTTAAACAAGATGCATATGTAACTAGATAATTACCGCAAACGTCAAGCGCGAGCAGAAATTTATAATAAAAATTGTTCTGGCCTGATCGGAAAGGGGCCTGTTAAGGACTGTTCGCAGTTACCCATGAAGACAATACATATTTCAACGATTAAATAATGCGAGCGCGAAGCGCGAGCTGAAAATTTTGGACATTCCGACCTAATTTTTTTTTGTAATTCCAAGCACTTTTTGTTATAATGAAATGTATAGGTATGTAACTAAACAATAATTTATGTGAGCACAAAGCGCGTGTGGAAGAAAATTGAGATTTTAGACCTAAAACGGGACACTCTATTCACGTTTCTAAAATCATGAATAGGATGGATAAGTGGGCATGTTGGGTATTTTCCTACATTAATAATGCGCCAAAGAGCGAGCAGAAAATTACTGATATTCTGATCTTAAACTGGATAATCTAACGGCACGTTTTAGATAAAGAACAAGATGTCCATATCAATAAAACATGCGTGCGCATGTTTTAGATTTATACCTAGAATCTGGGCATTCTGTATAGATTTTTTAATTATGAAGATCAATAATGCCAGCTCGAAGCGCGAGCTGAAAACATTTATATTACGATCTGAAAAAAGGGTCAATATTTACGCACTATTTCAGGCACTGTGTAGGATTGTGAACTGGATGTGGATCACACTTAATAAATGATGTGAGCGCGAAGCGCGAGCTGATGTTTTTTAGATTATTATTTTGACCTAGGACCGGGACATTCTAAGGACATTTTGTCATCATATGAATATGGTGACTATATCTTCTTATTATTCCTAAGCGCGAGATGAAACTTGTCGATATTCCATTCTGAAAAGCGCCAATTTAGTTATTGGGAATTCATGAAAATTTTATCTTCTTATTCATTAATCTAATATGCTTAATGAGAGTGTGGAATTTGTTGATATTAAGGCTTGAACATTTGACATTTTACGCATTTTGTAATCATGGATAGGACACTTGGGTTAATACATTTTAAACAATTAATGCGAGCGCAATCGCGAGCCGATTTTTTTTTCATAAACTGTAATGAAATGGGGATTTAAAGTAGCTTGTTATAAAATTCACCGATCAAAATGCGAGCGCGCAGCGCTATAGTTGATTGGCCTACGTTAACAATCACATATGAAAAGGGATATTTTGATAAATTTATGGAATACAGGAAGACAATAGGAACTTGGCAAATAAAATAATACTGAAATGAGCTGAAAATGTTGGTATTTAAACCACAAAACGGACATTTTACAGATCACTTTTGAAAAAATAAATTTGTAAAAAAAAAATTATAATGAAAGCTCGATGTCCGAGCTGAAATATGTTTTGTATATTGACTTCAAAACTTGATATTTTAAGCTCCATATCAGCCGATATTGAGCAACATTATGATTCTCATCGAACAGGCAATCCAAGCGCGAAGCGCGAGCGAAATTTGAACATAGTGACATGAAATATTTTTTCGCAAGTCTTCCCCTCACCTTATTTTATTCGATCGTCTTCCTCCTCTTATTTTCCTCTTCTTTTTACCTTCTATCTTTCCCCTTCTTTATTTCTCCCCCCTCCCCGTACCCGTAGCTACGCCCCCGGGCTACGCCCCTGATTAAAAGACTTCTATTTAGTACACTCATATTTCACCCCTTTCTCTTCTTCCCTTTTTTCTTCACTTTTCCTTTTTTTTCTCCAAAACTGCGTTTATCTCATGTTCCCTGCTCAAATCGCGATGGATCTTTCCTCAGTCGCATTTATTGAGTTTGAATGAATCCATCGCAACACATTGTAAGACGTCCTCCTATACACTGTCAGTCTGTACAATGTATGTGGTCCTAAAATATGAAGAAGGCTTGGCTGGTCATCCTTGATTAAAACAATATAAATATTGTCATTCTTAATTCAAGGCGATTTATCGTCGTGAGAGGACAGTCAATGTGGGTGGCCAAATCGCGAGTGCGTGTCGATCATGCCTCCTCCACTCGACCCCTCCCCCTTTCTTCTCTCTGTTCCTTTCGGAAAAAAAGAAAAGAAACAAGCGCACATCGGTCGTTTGGTCATCTCCCAGGTCAGTGAAATATAGTCTCAGAAATTATACTTTTTATTCGGTGTCCGATGTGAAAATTTCCTTCCATTCTTTCTTTTACTACTCCCATCCACCCTCCCCTCCCCCTCTCTCTCTCTATTATTTTGTCTTATTTGGTTCTTTAGCCGCCTCCCCCACCTCCCTCCCCTTCTCTCTCTCTATTCTTCATGCTTATTTGGATCTTTAGCCCCCCCTCTCACCTCCCTCATGATCACCCTCTCTCTCTTATCTCTCTTCCTCCCCTCCCTCCCTCTATCTTTTTATCTATATATCTATCTATATATCCATCCATCGATCCTTCCTTCCATCCATCCATCCATCCATCCATCCATCCATCCATCCATCCATCCATCTATCTATCTATCTTCCTATCCATCTATATATCTTTCGTTCTATCTATCTATTTCCCTCTATCTATCTATCTATCTATCTATCTATCTATCTATCTATCTATCTATCTATCTATCTATCTATCTATCTATCTATCTATCTATCTATCCATCCATCCATCTATATCTATCTATCTATCTATCTATCTATCTATCTATCTATCTATATCTATCTATCTATCTATCTATCTATCTATATATATATATATCTATCTTTCTTTCTATCTATCTATCCATCCATCCATCTATCCATCCATCCATCCATCCTTCCATCCATCCATCCATCCATCCATCTATCTATCTATCTATCTATCTATCTATCTATCTATCTATCTATCTATCTATCTATCTATCTATCTATCTATCTATCCATCTATCCATCCATCCATCATTCCATCCATCTATCTATCTATCTAGCTAGCTAGCTAGCTATCTATCTATCTATCTATCTATATGACATGATTGTCTGTTATGATAACATAAACATATAACAATCTATTTAAATTTGAATTAGATACCATACCCGAGGGAAATTACTCGAATTTTTGTTTAAGAAAAAAAAAAAAAGATTGTTGTAAAAAATAATAGATTCTATTCGGCATGATGTGACCTAATGTTGGTCATATGAACAAGAAATGAACAAGAAACTTGTTCATTTTTTTATTAAAAAAGTGCCCATCAGTATGGTCTAGGGGCAGCTGAACGGTTTTGAAAGTGGGGGCGGGGGGGGGGGGCAAAATGACAGTCAGATGGTTGTTAACATAATACGTTTTGTATCTGGAGAATAAGAAAACTGAAATTATTCTCATCACAACAAGTTTAAGCAAGAAAGCTGGTGGTTGGGTTTGTTCCTGCTTTCCCAATTTTTCTTCAAAATAATGCAAAACTTGAGGACGCTAATAAAAGACCCCAACGAATTTCATCAAAATAATCTAATAGCTCAATAATTGCAAAACTGCATGAGGGACTGTGCACACCCGCAGCGCAGCGTGTGAAAGCACCAAAATGGCGTAAACGGTTGAAATGTTTAATCTCTGCATGCAACCAATTATCCCATTTGTTTGCGATTAGGAAATATTTTGAAAAAGTTGCAGCATCAAAATTGGAAAATATGTAAAAATATAGAAATAAGAGACTTTGAGCGATTTTTTTTAATTCAAGTATATATGCATACCACTGTCACCGTAAATGCACTAATATTAGACCCCTGTCATGCAAATTTACTGAGATGTGAAGACGGGGGATACGTGATTACGTGATAGCATGAGGAAGAACAACCCCATTTTGAGTAGGCCTACCGACTCAGGGGGGGGGGGGTGGTATGGGAATAATAATTCCCGGTTTGAGCTTATAAAGGAATTGGAGTTCAAGTGGGAGCAGGAGTATTCAATTTGTAACATGATTACGAGAGATAGCAGCGAGTGAGGTAAATAATAGTAGTAAATGAAAGAAGTGTCAGCCCACCCAGCCCCCCCCCCCGTTTCCGAGGCCCCTGGCCTATATACATCCTGAACTGACCTCTTAAAACAGATGTGAACCGTGCTGAACTTCGATCCCCCCATTTAAGGGGGGGGGGGGGGATACGCTCGCCGCGATTGCCTTAGATTGGTAAATATGCAGGGCCCGTAAAATATTCAGAAAACGTCACAACCCCTTTCCTTAATTTCTTTTTCTTTTTTTCTCCCTGTTTTCTTGGTTGTGAAACTTTTTAATTGAATTATTCATTTATTTTGTTTTATTTTATTTCATTTTATCTATACGCTGGCCAGTGCATTTAGGACACCAGTCCACCGTCCACCACTTCATTAACCATGGCCCTGGAAAGCGGGGGGGGGGGGGGGGGGGGGGGGGGGAGGGGTGTTGAAGCACCCCAAAATTTTTCCTTGGGGGTACTGGTGTATTATTCTCCATAGGCGACCCCCAGGTATTCTGGAAGGTGTGTACAAATTGAAAAATGTAACCAAAATGTAATTGTAGTTGAAACCTTTTTTAATTTGTTTTACTTTATTTATTTATTATTATTATTTTTTTTTGCTTTTCATAATTTCTCTGGACCAAATTGAGCTTCAGCTTGCAGTGATACCTTTATTTTTTCTTTCTTTCTTTGCTTTTCAAATTTATATCAGCACCCCCAGTAAAACAAAATCGTTCCCAGGGCCCTTCAACCAACATGCAGTTTGCAAATTTACGTTTTATTATTTTGATCTTCTACTGTACTGGCATACCGTAGAGGGCTTGCTGTAAAAATTTGCATTGCGGGAAATTTGGGAACTCGTGGGAATCCCAGGCCAGAGCCGAGAGAGTGACAACAAACTAACGGTGGTATGGTATTCTGATAATCTGTAAATGGAGTGTTTTTGAAAATCGAAGTATGTATTTTTTGCTAATCCAGATTGTGATCATTATGTAGCTTAAAAAAGAGATGTGTTTTTGTTAAAATATCATTCATGGAAACATTGAATTACGGTGACACTCACAGACGCAGTGCAGTCCCACTAACTGGATTTTGTGTAACTAAAATGTAACTTCTGGCTCCGGCGCCGCGAAGCACGAATTCCTCAACCAAATCGAATAAGCCTAAGTTAGATTTATGATCTAAGTCCCTGCGGTTTCTTTTTCGCTCTCGTTTTGCTGCAAGATAAATCACATTTAACTTTAAGATGGATAGCATGATTGATGGGCAGTGGATGTTCAACGTGTTCAAGTTCAACTTCAAGGAGGTCGATGACACTCTAGGCGACACCCCAATACTTACCCGTGCTAATAAACTGGGACTCCACTCACGCGCGTTTGGGCCTCCCTAGCTTAGAACTAAGCACTAATATCACCTTAAAAACTAAATCTACAAGGTATGTATAATCTATTTATAACTTTAATAATGTTTAATCGGTACTCACCGGTTCTTTTGTTGCATTTTCAGACCATTTCTCACAATTCTTCGTAAATATTTGCGGCAAATTTTGTCGCCATAGACAGCTTAGCGTCCATCTTTATTGATAAATGGAGCGCCCTTTACGATAGTTGTTAATGCCGCGGATAAATCGTTAGGCATTTTGGCCTGTGTTCAAGGCGTTCTTTCTGTTTTATTTTTTATATTGAAGATTGTGCATTTGTTGAATAGCGCCGTCTACGTCAGGTATGAGATCGAGTGTATAAATACACTCTTCCAAAATAATTATGATTCCGACCTGGCGCTGTTTAACTTCAATCTCTTTCACCTAAATTAGCGATGAATGCTAGCATTATAAAATATATATTATTAACGTCTGACGAAAAGAATAACCAACCGATCAGCTGACGAGAACGCGAATCACGTGATCTTCATATCAGCTTCGATCGCGAGTCAGAAGAGAAGAGCAGCTGCCCAGAAAATCAGGAAAAAGCCGTGAAAATGTAAGTTCCCCTTCATTTCTTTCATTTTTTGTTGTTGCTAACGATGCATTTACACTATAAAATTATAATTTAAATAAGAGAAAGGAATATAGCTTGTACTTGTGATATAATTGCCTAAATATCCTGTTCTCAGAGATTTCTAACCAAAAATACTACTGATGTCGCCTATGAGGTCCATACATGTAATGTTGGACCTCATTGGTACTAGGAGTGGTCGATGACGATGTCAAGACAAATGAATGAAAATGTCAATGACTTGATGAAACTTAACTAAACTTAAGTCTAAAATCCATTTATTGTCAATCGACTCAGACATCGCTCACTCATTTGTTTGTGCGGCCTTATCGTGAAATTTGTCATCTCTTGTGTGTTTGCGCTCGTTGTGTACAAAGTCAATGGGAGCGGAAAGAAGTCACCGCCGTTGACGAAATAAACGGCAGTGAATGGACTGGTGACATAAACCACGATAATGCCGTTTGTGCACTAAATACTCACAAGTTTGTCTTCAGATTCTACTTTTTAAAAACTTTGCTGAAAAAAAGTTACAGACACAGGTGAGTGTCGAGTCGTGTGACAAGACAACGGTTATCACTTGTGTCTTGTCTTGTCTCTTGACAATGTAAATAGAAAATTAGAAAATCGTAAAAATTGAATTATTGTATTATTCAAACAATAAAAAACAAAAGAAATAGTGACATCATCGACTCTCTCATTTGAATATCACTGAGCATAGAATTGTTTTGTGAAAAATTAGCGAAACTTTAAAATGTCATAACTTTCTTATTTTACATCCGATTTTGATGAAATTTTCAGCGTTATTCATGTTTTATTTTTCTCTATTTATTCAAATCAATTTTTTTCTGGGGTGGACTTGACCTTTAAGCCTTAAGGTTGGCTGAATTTGTTGCATGCTCTTCCTCTCTAAAATGGCTGCAGAAACATCATATTATAATTTTCCAGATGGACTAAATTGTATTAGATCTGGGTATGTAGCATTAAACAATATTTGTAATCAATGATAACGTTTCGCACAATCACAAACAGGGTCCCGTTTCACAAAGACTTACAACTATTGTAACTTTAACATTATTGTAACTTCCTCAGAATCTTTGATTGCGATTGTCTGCTTAGCCATGTTACCATGGTAGTTACCATATGAACAAAGTTACAATACAGGTAGTTGCATGAAACAGGTCCCAGTTGTGCCTAATTGTACATTGGATAGTAGCCTATGTTGTTTGTAACAAGGCTCTATAATTGTGATTAATCTTATTCATGATAATCTGTGTCATATTTCAGGAGAACGACAGAACCTGCAATGGCCAATTCATCCTCTGAAGATTCCGATCAGGAGGTTCAGCAACTACCTGGGTATGCACTTCTATTTCTTATCAAAACATCAGAACGAATAATAATAATAATAGTAATATTCTTATTATTCCTAATCAGCATATTGTTGTGTTAAAAAGTTCAAAACCTTGTAGTAAAACAACTAAAGGAATTTGAGGATGGCTCAGAAAACATTTGATGAATCTGAAAGCTTAATTTTGGAGTTATGACATTAGTGGCGTTCTTTTTACGATCTAACATCAATGTACATTGTAACTAGTCATTTTTACTACATGTAGCTTACTCTAAGAAAAGTAGTTTATTATAATATAAAGAACCATCTCTTCCAAATTTCGTATCAAATTGGTTCACAAGCAGATGGTCTATTTCTCAAGTTGGCTATCCCTATCATGGCTAAACCCACTTGGTCCTCTCTGAATTTGGTTCAATAACCATTTGTTCCAATTATTACAGTCTAATGCTCACTCAGTTTTGGTCTACAAGTGTGCACTGGTATAACTTCACCTTGCCTGCTTATTTTGTACTCTGTCAAATGTCTGTTCATCAGATCAAATAGACACGGTTAGACCAAGTGGGTATTGGATGAATGCGAATAGCCTTACTCAAAATTAAACCTAAATTCAAATGGGCTAAATGTCATTTAGACTAGAGTATTAGACCGAATAGTTTGAGGCAAACTAGGATGAGACCAAATGGGAAGTAGACAAAGCGGTTGTTCAAAAAGTGACACTTATTCCTGGGGCTACTTTACACAACTTAACTGCCTAAATCTGCCACATTGGATAAGCTTTAACATTGCAATGAATGGGGATTTTCCAGGACTCCTTTTCGAGTTTTTAGGGCTCTTTTGACCATTTTGGGGTGAAATTGCCCCTAGTCCCCTTGTCATTTTCCCTCAAGTGTCAATATGCCATCTCCCACTACTGCATATTTTCACTGTTGATATTTCAGAAACCTTGATGATGGCGATGCGAACACTATCAAGATCATGGTAGCTACGGACTGTCACATAGGATACATGGAGAAAGATAACATCCGACACAGTGACTCCATCAATACGTTTGAAGAGATCCTGCAGCTGGCTCGCAAAAACAAGGTAAGAGATGATAAAGCATTTAAGAGGCACTGCTTATCTAGTTGTTTATCCAATGGCATACTATATATTAACTCAGCTATAGCTCCAGCTGCTAAAACCCCCATTCCACAGAGATCAAGACAGCTGAAAGACCTTTGAAAGACCATGAATTTTGGTTGATCTTTCAGAGGTCTCTCAATGAACCTACAATGGTCTTTGAGGTCTTTCACGAGTCCTGACCAATCTTTCAGTGGTCTTCGTGGTCTTCATGGGCTCCAAAACTTTTTGAAACGGTTCAAAACAGTCTTACAACGGTCTTACAGGAAAATGGTCTTTCAGTGGTCTTTCAGCAGTCTTTCAGTGGTCTTTCGATGAACTTTCAAAGGTCAATAATTGTCTTTCAATGATCTTTCGACAGTCTCTCAAGATTTTTGCGGAGATCACTGTAAGACTCATGAGAGATCATTGAAAGATCATTGAAAGATCACTGAAAGACCAGGCAAAGTCCATGGAAAGTATTCTGAAAGATCACTTGTTGTATAAAAGATCTCTAAAAGACTATTGAAAGATCTCTATAGGACTAGTCTAAGACCAGTAGGACAAGAAATATCCATGAGTCTTTCAGAGTTCTTTGAGGGGTCTTTCTGAGCCATTCCACAGAGATGACAAATTTCAGTGATCTTGAAGACCGCTGTAAGACTTCACAAATTGCAAGTCTTTCAGTGGTCTTTCAACGGTCTCCATTCTGTGGAATGGCAATTGATGCACTCAAGGAATTAATCCTGCCTTGGACCCATTCACCTTGCCTGGGTTGAGTGCAGCACAATGTGGGTAAATTTCTTGCTGAGGGAAAACATGCCATGGCTGGGATTCAAACCCACGTCCCTCTGATTGAAAGACAAGTGTTGTAACCACCAGACCACAACGCCCCCACATAAAAATCAACTCAAAATTGATAATCCCTCAGAAGTTTTAGAATTGTAATGAATTGAAACAAGGGGTGTGTGAAGTTATAAAGTTAACCTATGATCGCTATATCGGAAGGGAAGCATTTTTCAGTGGTTCCGACTCTTGGCTTTTAAGCATTGGATTAAGGGTTCAGTTCACCGGGTACCCATTCACCTCACCTGGGTTGAGTGCAGCACAGTGTGGGTAAATTTCTTGCTGAAGGAAAACCTGTCCCTCAGATTGAAGACGAGAGTCCTAACCACTAGACCTCAATGCCCCCACTTAGTACCTTGAGCAGTGAGTACTCTGTAGCCGGCTTTATAAGTTCATAGTTGCATTATTATATCTGCATTGACCTTTCTGTTTCAGGTTGACATGGTGTTACTTGGTGGAGACCTGTTTCATGAAAACAAACCTTCCAGGAAGTCCTTGCACGGGGTCATGACCCTGTTCAGGAAGTACTGCATGGGGGACAGACCGGTCCAGATTGAGTTTCTCAGCGATCAGAGCGTCAACTTTTCAGCCAGTCCGTAAGTATAGTTGGCTGGCAAATTTTGGTGTTTCGTAGTGGATGTGAACGATTTGCACCCTTTTTGCGATGTCAATCTTTTGTGTTAACCCTGTGACATAGGTAGGCCCAATGAGTCAAAGTGATTATAAACCTCATTTAAACACTTTGATATGCTTTCCCTGGGATCCCGGCTTGTAGATTTACAGATTCTTTCTTGCTTTAGGAATTGTTTCTTAGTTCAATATTTCTTGAATTTTCCATTCTCACTTGGTGTGCATCATGGGTGGAAATCCCAGGGGAGACGCAATATCAAATGTCCCCCCCTACTAATTTTGGTCTTTTACTATGGAAGGAAATACATCATTCAAAATCGAAATAAAACATGTATTTTGGATGACATGACCTTACTTTTTTGGGTGATAACCTTTTTTTTTGGGCTTATCAAATTTTCCAGCCCCTTGTCCCCCCTACCTTTGGGGAGAGATTTCCGCCCTTGGTGTGCATTGACAATTAACAAACTGTAGGGAAAAGTTTGTAATGTGATCCTCATTTATCAAAAGATTTTCAGTGTTGGCGATCGTCTCTCTTGTTCACCACCAGATTCCCCAATGTGAACTATGAAGATCCGAATCTGAACATTGACATGCCTGTCTTCTCTATACATGGAAACCATGATGATCCTGCTGGGGTGAGTTCACATAAACTAAAACAAAACGTGATATTGACCATTGATCACTACTGTGGTCTGCCCCAGTCTGAACCTTTCCAACAATCACTCTATCCAATTATCACCTTTCTGATCAGCACAAATCTCCCCATTGATAAAGAAAAAGGATATGAACATATGACGTAAACGCGTAAGCACTGGATACCAATTGTTTTTTTGTCCTCCATCCCTGTCAAGCAGGGAGAAAAAAAAAACTACATGTACATGGCGGCGCGGGGCAAATTAGCCCCCAAAAGCCCTGGAAAATGCAAAATAGCCCCCCCCCCAAATAAAAGCCCTGGAAAATGCCATCGGGTGTGTAAAAAAGTTATTTTCTTCCCTGGTGATGTTGGGGGCAGAGGGCGGTGGGGGGGGGGGGGGGGGGGATAAGGCACATTTCTCCACCAATTTCCAGAATAAAATATATGAAATAATGCAGTATAGAATTCGTCATTCATATTAATGTGTAAGTTAGACTTATACAGCACCAAATGAGGCTAAAATATTATTTTCGTTGTAAATTCACTATGTATTATTTTAACAAGTTCTTAGATATATGAAGTATCGCAGTGACATCGTATCACCTTCTGGACATACATGTGCATATATCAAATCGTTAAAGGATTTTCTAAATCCATCTATTTTAGCCTCTATACATACATACATACAGAATGAATGAAAATAAAATAATCCTTTTCATCTACTTGCTTTTACAGTTGGGTAATCTGTGTGCTTTGGACATGCTGAGTGTGTCGGGTTTGGTAAACTACTTTGGTAAGAGTACCTCACTGGAATCGGTAGAGATCTCACCCATCCTTCTTCAGAAAGGAACGTCCAAGCTAGCTATCTTCGGCTTGGGTAAGGTTCTAATAACGATTAGGGTCCCGTAACTCCCGTTACATAAAACTTGAATGCATTTTTTGTTCTGTAATCATTTACAATGCTACATTTTATTGATATTATCCTGTAGAATTTCATTTGTCACTGTTTGTATATTTTTTATGATTGATCATACACAAAGAAAAATTGGCCCCATGCCCATGAACACTCACTAAGCTCTAAGTAACAGTCCCAGTTGACTTTACAATAATGTAGATGATTATGTATCAAATCATCAATATATTATCCAAATAAATTCTTTAAAGTATTCAGGGATAGTGGCCAATGAGATGCTTCAACATCATTGATGGTAATCTTTGTTTTTAGTGCCCTCTTATAAAAATCATCATAGTCTGACTAATAATTATATAAAATACATAGAAACATGTATTAAGTGCTGTATGAATATAAGTATTATTAATATTATCATTATTATTATTGTTATTATTGTTGTTGTTATTATTATTATTCATTATTAAGGATTCTGGTTTGTGTGGTTACAGGTTCCATTAGAGATGAACGTCTTCATCGGATGTTTCTATCGGGGAAGATATCCATGCTGAGACCGAAGCAGAATGCGGATTCCTGGTTCAATATCTTTGTCATTCATCAAAACAGGTAATATTTTTATTACTAAATGCTGACAATATGTCTATTCATTCAAAGAGAGACTTTATTAACTTTCTTTTTTTCTAATCCTGGTGGATGTTTCATAAAGCAGTTTGTAAGTTATGAGCAACTTTTTGAATGACTGATGATACCTTCTTGTTGTAAATGATACAGACCAGATTTTCATTGGCGTTGATGTAGTCCATAAGAAAGGATTGCCAGTCGTCCGAAAAGTCACCCGTGACTTACAAACAGGTTTATGAAACACCAACCAGATTTTAAGGATTGCAAATTTTCACTGATGTTTAGATTATTGTCTAAAGTTTTACTTGTTGAAAGCCCCTTTTTGTCTCACCTGCATAGCAGAGTGAGACTATAGGCGCCGCTTTTCCGACGGCGGCGGCGACGGCGGCGGCGGCGTCAACACCAAATCTTAACCTGAGGTTAAGTTTTTGAAATGACAGCATAACTTAGAAAGTATATGGACCTAGTTCATGAAACTTGGCCATAAGGTTAATCAAGTATTACTGAACATCCTGCCTGAGTTTCATGTCACATGACCAAGGTCAAAGGTCATTTAGGGTCAATGAACTTAGACCATGTTGGGGGAATCAACATCAAAATCTTAACCTAAGGTTAAGTTTTTGAAATGTCATCATAACTTAGAAAATATATGGACCTAGTTCATGAAACTTATACATAATGTTAATCAAGTATCACTGAACATCCTGCATGAGTTTCACATCACATGACCAAGGTCAAAGGTCATTTAGGGTCAATGAACTTTGGCCGAATTGGGGGTATCTGTTGAATTACCATCATAACTTTGAAAGTTTATGGATCTGATTCATGAAACTTGGACATAATAGTAATCAAGTATTACTAAACATCCTGTGCAAGTTTCAGGTCACATGATCAAGGTCAAAGGTCATTTAGGGTCAATGAACTTTGGCCAAATTGGGGTATTTGTTGAATTACAGCCATAAATTTGAAAGTGTGTTGGTCTAGTTCATAAAACTTGGACATAATAGTAATCAAGTATCACTGAACATCCTGTGCGAGTTTCAGGTCACATGATCAAGGTCAAAGGTCATGTAAGGTCAAAGAACTTTGGCCACGTTGGGGGTATTTGTTGAATTGCCATCATATCTCTATAAGTGTATTGGTCTAGTTCATAAAACGTGGAAATAAGAGTAACCAAGTATCACTGAACATCTTGTGCGAGTTATAGTAGTTTTCAAAATCAGCACTGCTGCTATATTGAATCGCGTGATGCAGGTGAGACGGCCAGAGGCATTCCACTTGTTCTTCTTTGTTGTTAGTCACGTTCTTTAAATTTCCTTCTCTCTTCTCTATTATCTTCTTTACCGATATGTTGCCTCAGTTGGTAGAGGGTTCACCTCACAACCGGGAGGTCGGGAGTTCAAACCCCGGCCGCGTCAGACAAAAAGATGTTTGAAGATGGGAGTTGCTGCTACCCTGTTTGGCATTCAATGATTTAAGGGATAGAGCAACATCAATCTGGCGCTGCTCACTGGCTGCCGGGCCCTTGATCAATTGAATCATCGGATGTTTTCATTTCGAACAATAAAATAAGGATTTCCATTTTATTTCATTTTGTTTATCGTCAAATATTACAGAGCAAAGCATGGTGAGCATAACTACATCCCCGAGAAGTTCCTTGACAATTTCTTTATTTTTGTGTGTTCTCTTCTTCTTCTTTTATTGGTTAATTAATCTTCATCTTCACCTTCTTTGTTGGTTTAACCTTCAAACCTATTTCCCTTACAGAGCGAAGCATGGTGAGCACAACTACATCCCCGAGCAGTTCCTTGACAACTTTATAGACCTGGTTATTTGGGGTCACGAGCACGAATGCCTGATTGACCCCGTGTGGAATGCATCACAGAATTTCTTTATCAGTCAACCTGGTAGTAGTATAGCCACATCATTATCGCCGGGCGAAGCAGTGCCAAAGTGAGTTCAAGCTTTCATTTTGTAATTTTCCTCTTGTTGAACTTAAACTTTTGTAGTTCAATAAGTTCTCCAGACATTCACAGATTATCAAAACAATGTGCCATTGTGGCACTGCTGATTACATAATTTTCAATTTGTCAGGAGTCCCAGCCCACCAGGGAAATCAGGGAAAATTATTGTACTTTTTTCCGGTCAGGGAAAAATCAGGAAATTTGATAGAAAATACCTCAAATCAGGGAAAAATGCCTCAAATGAGGGAAAAATCAGGGATTTTTGATCAGCCTAAAAGTTGAAAGCACGGTAGTCAGTCAGACTCTGCTTTATTTCGTTGCATATCAAAACAACATCCATTGAATGACTGGTTATGGTGGTACTAATTAGTTTTACATTATTGTTTTATACTGAAAATACATGTAATTCAATGCAACAACTTAAAGAACATGCGAAACTGGGAATAGGTTTAACTAAGTATCAGGGAAAAATCAGGAAATTTTGTTTTCTTGAAAAGCTGGGAACCCTGATTTGTGTAATTTCCTTGTTTCCCTCTCGTGAAAAATCCCAAAATTTTCCATAACTTTGTAAACGAGTATAAATCACAAAACATTCCGTAACTTAGTAGGAAAGTGCTGTATCAATGCAACAAGTATGAAAATTCCATTGTCAAGTGTGAATCAATGTCAGAGTTCCTGTATCAGGCATCGCAAAACTTTATAGTCATCATACCGTTGGTCACATCACTGTCATTGGACAGAGATATTGGGTCTTCACTAGCATCCTACAGAGATTGAACAATTCCAGTTTTTCTTAACTCCTCCTTGATGATCTCTACCTCATTAGCTATGATCTCTCTGGTGCGAATGAGACACTGAGCATGCACAGGTTTGATGGTAGCCATGCAAAGAGACAAGCGAGATGTGATGGCATCCGCCTCAAGCCTCTGACCAACAATTGATGATACGTTCTCTGCAAACCACATCAGGAATTTGTACTTGCCGTTCACCGTGGTGTCGAGAGGTTGTATTTCGTCCGTGCATGTAGGTGGAACAAAGACTCACAAACCACTGGCTTCAGCTATTGCTTGATACATTTCCTCAGTATGATATGCAGCAAACACATTGGAAATCAGTAGTTGGAGGGCAGTGGTGTTCAGTCGTTCTCGAGTCCAACAAGCATAGGATATGATGACCTTTTTTATCTAGTCAACCATGGTCTCACTCGTGCTCCAATGACTCAAGTTAGAATATCTACCGCAGCACAAGTCCAACATGTCAATTCATCAGTGGGTTCCGGATCGGGAAAAGTGTCTCCAATCTTTCTGAAATAAGCTTTCCCCATGCCTCTGATGATTTGTTTACCAGTCTTTTGCCAGTCCGGAGAAATGTCTTGCAGTGGAAATAACTCCATTCTTAGCAGCATACTCTCCTTGCCTGGTGCAACATTGACTGGAGTAACCACCATAAAGCCCTTATTTTGGATCCACATTTCCGCTGCAGATTTGAATTTGAATTCAAATTTATTTGATTTATTTCATTTTTATATCCCTTTTTTTCAACATACAAATCAGAGATACATAAATACAAATAAATTACATAAATCAATACAAATCAATCATAAATCTAAATACAAAAATAATGAGCTTACATGTACACTTGCAAATTGGTAATAACAATGGCAAACAATAATACAATAAACAAATATAGATATATCAAACATTTTTAAAAGTATGTGAATAGTTGTATGAAAATAAATGAAAACAAAGAGACAAGCTAAGAAGCAAGGCTTGTATAAATCTGATCTCTCGAACAGAACGTAATTATTAAACGAACATTAGTAGGAGATGTATGTAAATATGAGGTAGATCCTGAGCTTTGATCCGCTCGGTCATCCCCTGCCACTTGTTTCAAAATCTCCTTAATTGCTGATCTGATGGAGGCGTGATCTAGACTTCTATCATTCAAGGACTTGCTTTCACGTTTCAGCAAGATTTGGAGATTATCCATCTTGGAAATTGGTTTAAAATATCGAACCATGACCATGGTTGAAAGTAAAAGGAGTTCAGGAAAATAGACAGGTACAAACATGCTTGCACACATGTTCCATATGATGGTTTCCCATGGGACTTTTGACATACGTACATACACGTAGTAAAACATCCCTTGACAAACATCATAGCATAACATAGGCATGATATATATTTACAAGAAAACAATCAGAGAGCAAAGGGGCAAGTAAATGAACAGATAATTAGCCAAAAATGTACACCTCCTCTCTGCCTCCTCTGCCTTTCAACCCAAAGACATATGGGTCTGTTGCAGGTTCATGGTAAGGTCATGAATTGCACTTCTTTACCTCTTAATCCTTAGACAATATAACCATGTTGAACTAGAAAAATATATACACAAGATCTCTATTTACCTCGTGTCCTTTGGATATTACAATATATTTCCCTTTTTTAATAACTCTCCCTGCCTTTTAACCCAAAGATTGTAGGCCTGATGCATGTTCATAGTAAGGCCATGAAATGTATCAAGCTTTTCTTTTTCAACTCCTTTGTTTGGACAATATCACTGTGTTATATCAGGAATACATACAAATCTGTATTTACATAGTTCCAGTGTGTTATATTTTGTTTCCTATTTATTTATCACATACTATATTTTTCTACCGATAGATAGGCCTATGTGAGTCATGAAATGCGCTGTATTGTCCTTGTTGCGTCATGGATATATTACATTCTATTTCTCTTGCCTTCTCTACCTTTCAACCCAAAGACACGTAGGTCTGTTGCAGGTTCGTGGTAAGGCAATGAAATGCACTAAGCTCAAACTTGAGACCGTCAGGCCATTCTATCTTGAGGACATCACCCTCCAGGATACCACACTCGATCCAAACGACGTCAAGATCTCAGAGAAAACAATCGCATTCTGCACTGAAAAGGTAATGGTGGCAGATGCAATGCCTTGGTTATTTTATCTGCAGTGCCCCTATGCAGCCTGTAAAAACTTTTATTCTTGAAAAAGGTTTCAATTATACCATGGTATTAAACCATGGTTACGCAGATTTCACCTATAATCGTGCTTCAATTAGGCGCCTTTTGCCAAAAGAGTGCATTTACATTTGGACTTTTCTTAGTGTACAGAATGAAACAAAAACAGAAATAAGTGTAATTGTGTTCACAAATCTATATAAACAATGGTTTTGAACCATAGTGCAATTGAAACTTCATTTGATAATATGGGCCATTGTATGCCTTCCACTGATAAAAGGAAGCAACTCAGTGGAATGAGTTTTTTGGTAAAAAAGGAAATGTTTCATTGTTTTATGGGAAATATATACAAATACCTGCTTTTGAAAAGTCTATGTATCAGAAATTAGGGGCTATGCAACTCCAATTAATTTAGCATCATGGATGGCATACAGAATATCTGAAGTGAAGAAGAAAAAATTGAAAAAAAAATCAGAGCCTAGAGTTCCTTTTGTCAGTGGACGGCATTGTCATATTGTACAATCTTCTAAGAGAGGCAAGCTCTGTGCAGATATCGTACTTTTAGCGGCCTCCAAAAAGTTTGAAAACTTTTCCAAGGTCGACCATAGCCCATAGGCTTATCATAGATGGCATTGCATGATAAAAATGATCATTTGAAATGCAGACCAGAGTTTAGACAATATCATACATTCACAATTTAGTTTGTAGTTTAATTTAGGAAATATATTAAACAGTCTACAAATAGTGAATAGGCATGAGTGCGATGGTGCGAGATTTCGCACGAGGTAAAAGATGCGTTTCTTTCACTGAATACGAAATCTCGCACCATTGCAGGAATAAGAATCTTCGCTATTTGTGTTGTACGATGCCACGGAATTTAGCAAAAATATGAAAAAACAAGAGTTTTTCCCTGTAGTAATCTATGAATAGGGAGCAAAAATGTTGAAAGCGAAAAGCCAAATCCCACAAGCGCACATGACCTAGGGCAGCATTGCGCATTTAGCCAGCAGGCTATACGCGTATTTCATCTTCATTTTTTTACTGAGTGCAATGAATTGAATCGCATTGTGATGTCACCTCCTAAAGCCGTGCATCGGTACATTTTGGATGGTACGTCGTGTGTGCAACGGTACGAATGTTTGACATTCAGCCTCCCGTTTGCTCGCGTACAACAAGCTAAGTAGGCGTTGTACAATACATTTGTATGGATGTGATGATAAAGAGGATCCCTACAAAATAAAAATAAATTATGATTATGATGATTTTACATGTTCGACAACGAATCAAACTAAGTTTGTCTGTGGGGTAATACAACCGGTTCCATGACATTTGCTCCGGCGACAATTGCTCCGATTGAAAATCTGCATGTTAAGTCAAACATAAAACCTAACCTCCAAAACGAAATAAATCCTACTGTAATTCCTATCTTTGCATTATTCAGAACCAAAAACTCTATTACAATCCTAACTCTAAACCTACACGTATGCCCTCTGAGATATTAAAGGACAAGTCCACCCCAACAAAAAGTTGGTTTGAATAAAAATTAAAAAAAATCCCAATCATAACACTGAAAATTTCATCAAAATCGGATGTAAAATAAGAAAGTTATGACAGTTTAAAGTTTCGCTTAATTTCACAAAATAGTTATATGCACATCCGGGTCAGTATGCAAATGAGGGAACTGATGACATCACTCACTCACTATTTCTTTGTATTTTATTATATGAAATAATAATTTCCTCATTGTCCTACGAAACAAATTTTTATTTATCCCTGAACATGTGGAATTACAATTATTTAACATCTTGTGTTTCAGTCAAGTTGGTCCTTACTGTCAAATCTATAAAAATTGAAATGTTGTATAATTCAAACAATAAAAAACAAAAGAATTAGTGAGTGGGGGACACCATCGATTCTCTCATTTGCATGTGACTAAATTGTGCATAACTATTCTGTGAAAAATAAGCAAAACTTTAAGATGTCATAAATTTCTTATTTTACATCCGATTTTGATGAAATTTTCAGCATAATGCTTGTCTGATTTTTCTATATTAATTTAAATCAACATTTTTCTGAGGTGGACTTGACCTTTAACCCTATCTTACTTGGGCTATTTCGGACCAGTATATACTGGGGGGGTCAATTTGACCCCCCCTCAGATCTCAGCCGCTGATTGCGCGATTGCCGCGAAAATTTGCACACGTGTAGAGCCGGATGTAAACTACAAGACTGTATAGAAAAATATTCAAAATATTAATTGTTTATATTTTTTTATTAATCAATTATGCAAATAAGCGTATGAAATTTGCCCTAAATTTGTTTTTTTGTGTATGTTTTTGCCTTTAACTCAATTTATATAGCTAGAAGAATGCTAATTTTTGGTGGGAGTATCAATTATTACATTTCTAACAAATATCTAAAAAAAAATTGCAAAAATATGTTTAATTTCTTATGTATTTTATTGTTTTTAATTCTTATATGTATTTCTTTGTTTTTTCAAACCTTTGTTTTTTATTGTTTTTTCCAATGAACTGTTAGGGACCCTTTTGCGATCATAAATAGCATAAAATAAATCCATTAAAACCAACAAAAGTGAAAATAATCATACATTTATGATTTTTGGTTGAAAAACACAATTTGCATTGACTTTGTACACGGAATCAGGTTTTTGAGCAATTTCGGGTCTGACATGCACTTACAAAATGTTGCGTAATTTCGGAACCACGTACCCGGGCGTCGCAAATTTGGTCTCAAAAGATGCGCAAGACTTGAAAGTAAAAAGTCAGCGAGCGGTGCGGTAAAAGAATTTGGCGTGACGGCGTAGTGACGAAATTTGTCGAGGGGGGGGGGGTCAAATTGACCCCCCCCAGATTAATAAGGGTTAAGACAGGAGCTAATGCCATGTCACAATAAAATCAAGTTCTCATTACAGGTCTATTGCTGTTTTCTATGCAGGTTGAATCTTTGATACAAAAAGCAGCTGATGAACACACAGGGAACCGAAAGCAGCCAGACCTCCCTCTCATTCGACTTAGGGTAAGCTGAAACTTTGTCTAGTTTCCATGACGGAAGCTATTGTTTATTCAAAGAGAGATTTAATTATTGAGATTTATATTTAGAAACTTTTACTTCTTAAAGCAAGTTTGTAGATCTCTTATTTCCTTTAATGTATGCCAGGGTAGTCTATGCCAATTGCTCTTTGTAGTTGATAACACTTACATTATATCGGTATAACTGCTTAGAAATTTACACCTGATAATGATCTTCGTAATAATATTATTTGAAATGTACAATTTATTTTGTTTTGCACAGTAGATTATTTTATCGTATATGTTCTTTACTCACTGGTTTTAAATTTGAATTAAAATCCTATAGTCTTTTTACATCGTCCTCCCAGTTCCAATGGGCTTTGGGTGAAACCAGTTGTGGGAACGATCTCAAAATGACTTTTTACAGAATTTAATATAATGATCACCAAAGTGTCTGTTTGTATGAATAAAAAATATGTGCCAAAGGATTCTGGAAGAAATTGTGTAATTGCTGAGAAATAAGCAAAATAAGCGCGGATTCTGTCACTTCCGTCGGGTCTTTATTCCAGCAATAATAATACACTGTCCCACATGTGCCTATCTGTGTTGGCGATCTTCAGTGTGATCGTTTTTTAGCTTAGATATTATGATTTCACAAAGTACAGTTTTTTTTTATACGGCGCTGTTTACTGTATGGACCGTGCAGTGTTTGTTTAACCGTTTGAACAATCATGTTTAATTTATTGAAAATTAGATATTGAAAATTAAACTTTAAACACTTGTTTAAACTGTTTGAACAATTGCTGTAGGGTTCGTATGGTGGACAGCGTTGTATATTTTTTTTACTGTGTACTACACCAGCCACATTGCCTAGCAAATAGTTTTTCCCAGATATTATAATTTACTTTAAAATGAGGTGGTACAGAAGATTGATGATATGGAGTTTTCTTCCCCCTTCTGGAAGTTCTCTCACATCATATATCATCAAAATGATACTGAAAATCTACTATGAAACCTATTTTTACCATGTTATATCATGTTGATTGAAAAACGACTTAGAGATTGAATTAAAGTTTTCATTTTACACTGCAAAAGAGCCTCGACCTTCTTAGGCATAACATACCGAGTTGTATTTCATATAATTTTTAGTATCATAAAAATGGTGCATTTGGTATTTATAATCTATATTATCTGCATTTACCACAGAGAGCTGCTATCGTCATTTCATTATATTTTAATGATCGTCTTGAGGGATCATTTGATTTTTCCAGTGTTTTTAAAAATTGAATATAATGCATGATGTATTACACAGTAAAAACGCTGTTTAAGATTTTGTGCGGCGCTGTTTCCTATATGAGCCTTGCAGTGTTTGTTTAACCTTTTAAACAATCATGTTTAATTTCATAAAGATCAGATATTGAAAATCAACTTTGTTGCTTAAGATTTAAACACTTGTTGAGCGATTGCTGTGTGGTTCATATGGTGAACAGCGTTGTATAATTTTTTTTTTATGTGTAGGCCCACTCAGTGCGTCAATCATACCTGGAACATCCAAGCATTTTCTATCCCTTTAAATCATTTTTTTCTTGCTCATAATACAAGGGGTGCTGGTTTGCTCATGCTCTTGTGTGGTTCGGTTCCTTGCCGTATTTATGTTGCATCGGACGTTCATAGCAATGACAAGTTTATATGTACGGCACCCGTTATTTCGCTATTGATTGCTCTGCACGCATGGCAACGAAATCACTATGTGATTATGATTTGAATTCTTCGCAATCACGAGCATTGCGGGTTTTTTTTTTTTACATTTGATTGTTGCCTAAATTGTAGGGTTAGAATGACGCACTTAGTTATAATCTGTAGAAGGTCTTTGCAGACTTTATGCTAAGCATGCATGCTCAAATTCTATTAAGTTCATCTTTCATTATTTGAATAAATGTTAAACATCTTGATTCTTGAGGGCTTTCTCAACCGGGATGTATATTTCTTTTTGGTTTCTGAACCATGGTGACCATCATTCCAAAAGGTCATGATATGTCATCGGTTTGTTTAGGATCCCGTTCGGATCTGTTTTTGGTTTCTATTTATTTGTTAATTGGAGGTACCTGGCCAATGCCTAATGTATTGTTTATTGCCGCCAATCAAGCACATTTGCCGTTTTTTCTCATTTTTTGCCTTTTTGTGTGATTGTTCATGTGTTACTGTGTGTCCTGTTTTGTCTTGTTTTTTGTGTAACTGTTCTTCAAATTCTATTCCACTTTTCTTTCCTGAACTATGGCTGCTAACACCAATGCTCCATTTCACTACTTGGATAATGATGAATTATACGACGCTTTTCAGTCTGATCTAGATACCAATTTCAATGAAAATTCAAATAAAGCTTTTCACAATTTCGTTGCCCAGTCCATGAACTCCCAAAACAATAATCTTGATTCTGTCTCCGATCCAAATGATAGTACCTATCAGCATGCACCTTCCTATTATTTTTCAGAAAGTCAAGTTGCAAGTAAACATTTAAACAACAGTAAAGATGATTTTTTAATGTTACATTGCAATATTCGCAGTGCCAATAAAAATTTTGATGCTTTGCATTCCCTTTTACTTAATTCGAAACTCAACTGTTCAGTTATAGGTTTGTCAGAAACCTGGTTTACTTCTGGAACTGATTTAACATTTTTTTCACTTCCTGGTTATAATTTGATTACGAATAATAGGACAGAAAAAACAGGTGGCGGTATATGTTTGTAGATTTCTGAACGGTACGAGTATAGGCTGAGGCCAGAATTGAACCGCCTGAATAACTCTATAGAAAGTTTATTTATTAAAGTAGTTATTCCAAATGATAAAAACATTGTAATTGGGGTTATTTACAGACCTCCAAACTATCTTCGTGATGACTTTTTGAACAATTTAAATGAATTACTAAATCACCCCATCATGCTTCATAAAAACTGCTTTTTACTAGGGGATTTTAATGCAGACCTCTTAAAATATGATTCAGATGCATTCATACAAAAATTCATGGATTCATTTCTTACTGAGGGTTTTTTACCAGCAATTACTAAACCTACCAGAATTTCTACCAACTCGGCCAGTCCTATTGATAATGTCTTTACAAATGTACGACTTGCGCTGTCATCTGGCATAATTCTTTCCGATCTATCTGACCATTTTCCAATATTCCTCCATTTCCAACTCAATAATGGTTTCTCGGCAAACTCGGCTTCTTTTCACATACAACGTGATTTTTCTGAAAGCAATATAGAACATTTTATGCAAGAGCTAGAAAACACAGACTGGTCTGGAATCTACACTATAGAAAATGCAAATGATGCCTTTGAATCATTCATGAGCATAACATCTTCTAAGATGGATCACTGTTTTCCTTTAATCCGAAAAAAAAAATCTAACTACAAAAAGATTCCAAGGTCCCCATGGGTCTCCAAGGGTATTTTACGATCCATTAACAGGAAGAATAATCTTTATTTGAAATCAATTGTTAAACCATGTGATAAGAACAAGAAAAAGTACAAAGATTACAAGAAAATTCTTACTGGTATACTTTGGAAAAGTAAAAAAAAGTATTTTTGTAATCAGTTTCAATTATTCAAAAATGATATACAAAATACCTGGAAAATAATTAAGAATGTTTTGCATGGTAATTTAAAAAAATTTATTGTTTCAAAAATAAATGTTGATGGCAAAATTATAGAAAATCCACTTACTTTGGCCAACACTTTTAATGATTATTTTTCCAGTATAGGCCCAAATCTTGCCAGACTCATTCCAGACTCTACAAAACACTTTACTGATTTTCTTCATGACCCCAACCCAAATTCAATATATTTTTCTCCTACAGATGAGGCAGAAATTGCGGATATAATTCATGGCTTAAAAAATAAGCAAAGCTCGGGACATGATGGCATCAGTACATTTTGTTAAAAAAGAATTGTAATACCATTGTTAAACCCTTGGCATATATCTATAATTTATGTATGTCTACTGGGATTGTTCCTTCATCGCTGAAACTAGCTCGAGTTATACCTGTATTTAAAAAAGGTGACAGTACTGCGTTAGGTAATTATCGACCCATATCACTGCTGACCTGTTTGTCTAAAGTACTTGAAAAATTGATATTTGTTCGTACGACGAAATTCTTTAATTTGCATGATTTATTTTATCCCTTGCAATTTGGTTTTCGTGAAAATCATAATACTACACATGCATTATTAACAATAGTTGATAAGATTGCCAGCAGAATCGACAAGTTTCAGCATACTGTTGGGGTGTTCCTGGACTTCTCCAAGGCTTTTGATACCATTAATCATGAAATTTTATTACACAAACTTAATTACTATGGAGTCAGGGGAATAGCCTTGGAGTGGTTCAGGAACTACCTAGACAATAGAAAACAATTTGTCTCTTTCAAAAACTTTAACTCCGAAACAAAACTTGTTATTTGTGGGGTTCCGCAAGGCTCTATTTTGGGTCCCCTACTTTTTCTTATATACATAAATGATTTTTGTAAGTCCTCCAATAATTATCCTTTATTCTGTTTGCTGACGATTCTAATATTTTTTTCTCCCATAAGGATCCACGCCATTTGCTTGCCACCATTAATCACAAACTAGTACATGTATCTGAATGGATCAAAGCTAATAAACTATCCCTTAATCTCCAAAAAACAAATTATATGCTCTTTAGTAATATCATAGATGAACTTCCAGGTAATATAATTTTCGAAAATACTAATTTACAAAGAGTTGGCAGTACTAAATTTCTTGGGGTAACCATTGATAATAATCTTTCCTGGAAAGAACACGTTGATCACATTTGTAAAATTATTTCGAGAAATATTGGTATCATAAACAAAGTAAAATTTTTCTTTCCCACTCATATACTATTTAATTTGTATTCAACTTTGATCCTGCCTCATTTAAACTACGGTATAACAGCATGGGGGAATTGTGCTGACTGCCTCCTGAACAGAATTTTACTTTTACAGAAAAAGGCTATTCGTATTATTTGTCATGCAGATTTTCGTTCACACACTGACAAACTTTTCTATAAATATAATATTTTGAAGATTGGTGACTTGTATCGATACAATCTCGGAAAACTTATGTATAGTTTAGATAAAAATGAACTTCCAAATATTTTTTATTCCATGTTTACAAAAAATGTTGATATTCATCATTATCCTACTAGGTCCGCCGGGCTCTTTCATCCACCAAGAGCTAGAACCATCCTTTTAAATAAAACATTTATTTTTACAGGTATCAAACTTTGGAACTCCCTTATAGAATCATTACGTAACAAACCAACACATTTAAGTTTCAGTCGAGGGTTAAAGAAAATTCTTATCCTTGGGTATAAACCCCAGAACTCAAACATTTCTGTATAAGCAGCTACCACCTCTTGTTCTTCTTCCCTTCTTATTTTCTTCCTTCTTCTCTTTCCCCCTCCCTCTCACATTTCTTTTTTTCTCTCTCTCTCTTCCTATCACCTTAATGTCTAGTTCTATTGCTTTTCTTATTTTCCTGTTTGTCTATGTTTTGTAGTGTGTTTTGTTTTGTTTCTTTTCCTTTTTTTTTCTGTCTTGTCCTGTTCTGTCCTGTTTTGTTTTTGTTTGTGTGCCTTTTTTGTTTTTGTCTTTGTTTTGCTTTTAGTATTTGTCCTGTCTTGTCCAAGTGATTGTCTGTTCACACACTCCTGACCTCATGTTTATTTTATACAGCAGGGGTATATATGATATAATATTTTATGTTAATTGTAACATAGTAGGCATAAAAAGCTTGACCCCACTAGTATTCTTTTTCATTGTACAAACCTTTTTAATTTACGATTTGAGTTTCATTGATCAAAGATATACTTTAATTAACTATTTTTGCAGGGAACCCATACTAACAAGCTTTGATTTCCAGTGGGTTCCCTTTTTTCATTTCTGTATATTATATTTTTGTGTTTTGCTATACATTGTAACTTTTGTTAAATTTTGGAATGAAAAAGAATAAATGCAATCAATCAATCAATCAATGTAACTGTACCAGATCTGGATCCACGATGATATAGTAATACTTAACCTTGGTTTTACAGACTTTCTCACAAAATCAGTATTTTACTGCAACTACTGTCATTTAGCTTTAAGCTTCATGATATAATCTTTGAAAGCTGCTTTATTCTAGATTTCCCAAGGTTTTATAGATTTTTGTTGATAATTGAATTGGCAAGTTCTCAGTACCTTGATTAGCTCACTAACAATGCAATATTTGAGAGTTATCAGTTTGAAATTTCTTTGTGCATAATCTTTAGTCTAAATGACTGTTTTCTCCGTAGGTGGACTACAGCGGGGGATTCGATACATTCAATGTTAATCGCTTTGGTCAGAAGTTTGTTGGTCGGGTGGCAAACACCAAGGATCTTATCCGCTTTACAAAGAGAAGGGTACAACTTAAGAAAGAAGGTGAGCTGGATTTTTTTGTTTTGTAGATCCTGAGATGAGGATGGTCAGATGGATGTGCAGAGGAGGTTTCATGTGCACTGCGTTTCAAGGACTAAATTTTACTTTCACCTTTATTGTAGATACCAAACCTGGAGAAGACTTGGGCGAGTTCCTCAAGCCAGAAGCTCTGGAAACTGAAAGAGTTGAAGACCTTGTCCGGAAGTATTTCTCAGAAACAGAAGAGGTAAAATTAATCTTAGAATAAGTAGTCCTAATGATATTTTTCACTTATTGGCAATGCAAAGATCATGATTTAAATCCCTGGTATAGCATCAGTGATCCTCTGGAAAGGCATTTCACTTGTAGTAGTCCAACTTTAGGTGAATGCTTGGAAGGTTTATATCATTAACTTAATACTATTCAGAACAGTTCCTAAAAGAGAAATGTGATCTATTAGACAGGGAGTTCAGGTCAAGGAACATTGTTTCATTAAAATAGAAATAATATATTTGTTTAGCTGGTTTTGTGTAATGTAAAATGATGAATTGTATAAAGATATATACTTCGAGAACCTTTCTAGGGTAAAGTTTAAGTAAGGTTTCATGCCAACTAAATGATGTTAACTATATTCCTTATGCATAATACTATCAACTTTGTTTGTATAAATGTTTTTAATCATCTTTCATTTGCTCTTAGTAAAAGCAGCCAGAAATGTCAGAAAGGGTGTGGGCCAAGCCTTTGTGGAATACATTTTTATATATCTTTGATCTTTGTTTATATGTAGTCAAAGCAGCTGGAACTCTTGTCAGAGAAGGGCTTGGGCCAAGCCGTCCGGGAATACGTTGATAAGGAAGAGAAGGAAGCTATCCAAGCTCTCGTTAAACACCAGCTTACACAAACACAGGGTCAACTCAAGACCAGGAGAACAACTGAAGATCACATCGATGTCGAGGTAGGAATTCATGATCGGGGGGGGGGGGGGAATGTTTGATGTAGGTTTAATTGAATGAAGGGTTACATTTGTAGATATTGATCATATCTTTATGAATAGCATAGTAAATCCATCCCCATGTGTGCCCATTTCTGATCATCTAAAAAAAATTGACCTGTCCTTGCTTTTAACCCATTTTATTGGAGATAACCACAAATGAACAACAAGCTCTCCTTATGCGTTCTATAAACAAATTCTTCTTTCTGTTTGTAATTGTTTTAAAGTGACTTCGGAGCACCGTGGAATATTGGCTGCATGGCTCTACATGCTCTGATAGGGCCCTAAAAATAAAGCCAAAGATTATTCAAGTATTGACAAAATTACGTAGACTCATTAGGAATATTTGTTAGTCATGAATGCTGATTGATGATTTGATTATGGCTGTACAATTTTCCTTTTTTTTTTGGTTCTTCAAAGATTATGTATTCAAGATTTTATCAAGATACTGAGACCCTTTGCCAGTATTTGCCTTTCTTCAGAGCTGATTATCAATTTTGCTTGTGATTGTACTTTTTTTCATAGCTGCATCGATTTAAAGAGGAGAGAAGACAAATGAGTGAAGCAGATGTCACCAGTGAAGTCAAAGCAGTAAGTGAGAGTCGTTTATTTTCTATTTAAAAGCTATTGGAAGTGAACGATGAATTGAACTCTTTAAGAAGCACACAAAATACATGACTTCTAGCTTTTAATTTGGCTACAATGTTAAATAGATTTTAAAAAATGCATTCTTTGGTAAGTTACATCTTGAGATGTGCAGGGGGTGGGGTGTAGGGATGGCTGGGTGGGCTTCGGCCCCCCCCCCCCCACCTTTTTTTTTCCAAAACTGTACAAAAACGTAAAAATTACCATCTTATTGTGATTTTTTGCATGGTTAGCCCCCTGCCCCACTTTCAAAAGCATTCCGTGGCCCGATTTACAATGATGCGGGATGGAGTTTGGAGTGGGAGGGGGAATGGCAGAGCCTATATGATAGGCTCTTAGTCATATTTTACCATTTTTGTGTGAGTCAATTTTGATTCTAGGTATTCCTCCCATTCTAATGTACATGTATCTGGCCACAGGGTTTTTTGGTCCCCCACCCACAATAAACAACCCCCTATGGTTGTAGTTTGTTTGTGCCCTGCCTGTTGCAACATTTCTTTGAACAATTATTGTCATAATCATTAATTTCTGATAAAATCTCACCAACCTTAGGCCATTGATGAAGATCGAAGTCAGAGACCAGATGCCTACTCCCAGGACTATGGCGGAGACAGTGATGACGATAGCATGGTGACAGGCAATGGGGACGCCTCCTCCATGTCTACCAGAGGGCGTGGCAGGGGGAGGGGCGGGAGAGGAAGAGGAGCAACTGGCAGCACCACCACAAGAGGTATGAAGCAAATTCAAACTGTGTAAATGGGGGGGGGGGAGCAAAAATAGCAGCAAAAAAAATATTAGGGGGCTGGGGGCAATTTAGCCCCCGAAATGCTCATTAGAGCCCTGGAAATCCCCATTCATATCAGTGTAAAGGCCACCGCACACCTTACGACTGTTCGCGATCCGATTTTGGAACAAATCGCATTTTGCTCATTTTCTTCATATGTGAATGGAACATATCATTTTATTTTAGGTTAAAATTAATTGAAAGAATACTAATATAACCATTTTGTAAGATTGTAAGCCTTTATTTTGGAGTAAATGCAAAATAAGTTTCAAATCGTAGCCAATCGTACGACTGCTATGACGTCATTACGACTAGATATTAAATTTGCTTTTATTCTAAGGAGGATGATAGCATAGTCACAGATTTGAACATGGGTATTCGTACGATGATTTCGAACATTACACAGCAAGCGTGAATTTCTACGTTTTATTCCAAAATTGAGTCGCAGACCCATCGTAAGGTGTGCGGTCGCCTAGCTCATTGAATGTTGCATATTTAGACAGTAACTTGTGAAAAGTAGTCCCCAAATTATTTTAAAAGTTGCCTGCATAATAGGATAGTGTAGTGGATAAAAAGGGACGTTGGGAATAACCTCTTTGTGCTTGCCAGAAGGAGGGGTGGAGGAGGAAGAGGGGGCAACTGTCTGCACCGCAAGAGGTATGACTCAAATTGGACTGTGAAGATGAGGGGAATAATTGTGCACTGTAGCAGTGCTAAAGAACAATGGGGATGACTCCTTTTTGACTACCAGGGAGTGACGGGGCGGGCGGAAGACAAAACACTTGATGGTTATTTTGAAATGTAGGTTTTATTAATCATATGACTAATAATTAGAAAAAGAACAACTGCAAATCATCATCAATGACAATTTAAGCAGAGGTATCAATTTAAGTTCATGTCTGATATTGAATGATACTTTTTTACATTTTTGTGGGAGTTACTTCATCATCATTCGTGTTATATGCTCAACTTGAGCACAGGAAGAGGAAGCAGAGGTGGCAGGGGTAGCAGAGGAGGAAGAGGTCAAAGTTCATCAAGTCGAGGGTCAGCAGCTTCCAAACAGAGTCTCCTGATGACATCCTTTGCAAACGCGTCTTCATCAAGCAACAGAACCAAACCGGGAGCCATTGCATTTGAGGTGAGATTGAGATGAAGATAAGATGATGAAGATGATGATAGTGATGATGGTGATGATGGTGATGATGATGAAGATGATAATGAAGATGATGATGATTATGATAGTGATGATGAAGATGATGAAAATGATGATGATGAAGATGATGATGATGATGATGAGGAGAAAGCGGACGAGGAATGATGATTATAGTGAAGGTGATGACAATACTGATTAGGATAGTGATGGCAACGATGATAATGATGATGATTTTTCTTCCAGGATGATAATGACGACGATATGGATTCCATGCCAGTGTCAAGAAACAATAAAACAGCTAAACGGAAAACAACGTAAGTGTCTTTGGTGCATACCTGTCTGTTACGATCTTTTCTCATTCTCCTTCTTTATCTTCATTTTGTTTAATAGATATATCTTGTAGCCTTGATTCATAAACTCTCTCATAAAACAACCAGAAACATTTTGGAAATTCTAATTTATATTTTTTTTCTTTTTCCTTTAGTTCGAAAAAAAAAAATGCCTAGAGGCATACTGTAACATAATTTTTCTTCGCAAGTATTGTTGTATGAAATTTCGGGAAATAGATAATGATTCTAGTTGGTATTTGTTTTGCAAAAATGTTGAATCCTGGGTAATGCTCCAGGGATCATATGGGTAGTTTTTAGACTTGAGCTGGCACTGTTTGAATTGCGATGAAGTCCAAATATTTTTAGACATTACAAATTAAATGTAAGGATTATTTCCTGATCTACATATACATTTTTTTTTTGGGGGGATGTATTTTATTGTTTTATTATTTAATCGATATTTTCTTGTTTTTTGTTTGGTTGCTAGGTCAAAGAAAGTGATCGAAATCAGTGACTCCTCAGAGGTAAGAATGAACTCTAGAAATACTTTTCACAAATTTGGATTTCAAAAAGTAGATTGCCAATCTGCCTTCACATCTCTTTGAATTAAATGTAATGGTTTAGCTCAGATGATTTTAATGTTATGTTTTCATGGTTCCATGACATTTTCTCCGGCCACAATTACTCTGGAGGAAAATCTGAACTTTAAAGCCAAACATAAAACCTATTCTCCAAAACTGAATAAATCCTTATTAATTGCTTTATATTATTCTGAGCCAAACACTCTATTTACAGTCCTAACTCTAACCCTATGTCCTCTGAGATATCAAGACCGGAGAAAATGACATTTGCTCCTTGCCAGAACGAATGTCATGTCACTGTTTTTATGCATGTATGTGTTGTAGATATCGAGTGAAGTAGATCACACATCACTTTTTTCTGCTTCTTGTTCTGTTTCTTCTTCTTCGTCTTTGTCTTTAATCTTCTTATTATTCCCTTCCTCCTCCTCCCCCTTTCTTCTTCTTCTTCTCCTTCTTCTTCTCCTTTATCTTCTTCTTCTTCTTCTTCTTCTTCTTCTTCTTCTTCTTCTTCTTCTTCTCCTTTTCTTCTTCTCCTTCTTCTTCTCCTTCTTCTTCTTCTTCTTCTTCTTCTTCTTCTTCTTCTTCTTCTTCTTCTTCTTCTTCTTCTTCTTCTTCTTCTTCTTCTTCTTCTTCTTCTTCTTCTTCTTCTTCTTCTTCTTCTTCTTCTTCTTCGTCTTCTTCTTCTTCTTCTTCGTCTTCTTCTTCGTCTTCTTCGTCTTCTTCTTCTTCTTCTTCTTCTTCTTCTTCTTCTTCTTCTTCTTCTTCTTCTTCTTCTTCTTCTTCTTCTCCTTCTCCTTTTCTTCTTCTCCTTCTTCTTCTCCTTCTTCTTCTTCTTCTTCTTCTTCTTCTTCTTCTTCTTCTTCTTCTTCTTCTTCTTCTTCTTCTTCTTCTTCTTCTCCTTCTTCTTCTTCTTCTTCTTCTTCTTCTTCTTCTTCTTCTTCTCCTTCTTCTCCTTCTTCTCCTTCTTCTTCTTCTTCTCCTTCTTCTCCTTTTCTTCTTCTCCTTCTTCTTCTCCTTCTTCTTCTTCTTCTTCTTCTTCTTCTTCTTCTTCTCCTTCTTCTTCTCCTTCTTCTTCTCCTTCTTCTTCTCCTTCTTCTTCTTCTCCTTCTTCTTCTCCTTCTTTTCCTTCTCCTTCTCCAATTTCTTTTTCCCTTTCCTCTTTCTTTTCTTCTCTTTCTCCTTCTCCCCATCCTTCTCTTCCTCCTTCTCCACATTCTTCACAGTTGTCTTTTTGTGTGTGAATTCAAATTCATTTGAATGTGTTGTATTTATAATTACAGAATGACAGTGATGACCCGTTCAGTGCAATGAGCTCATCCACCCGGAGTCAAGCTAAGAGAGGCAGACAGTACTAACATCTCGACACTGCAAACCCATTCATGCCTGTGGACTGAGAATGCAAAGATAGGACATGTTACCAGTCCTAGCACTGCAGTTTGAATGATGGAACATTAAGAATTATATGGACTGAGAATGCAAAGATAGGACATTTTACAAATCTGTTAATTAGTGCAGGAGTCAAGCAAAGAGAGGCAGACAGTACTAACATCTCAACACTACCAACCCATTCATGCCTATTGACTGAGAATGCAAAGATTGGGCATCTAACCAGTCTTTTAGTATAGGAGTCAAGCAAAGAGGGAGAGACGGTACTAACATCTCAGTACTGAAACCCATTCACGTCTATGGAGTGAGAATACAAAGATGGGACATTGTACCAGTCTGTTAGCACTGCTATTTGTCTTGCACTCTACACAGTGCCTCAGCAAAACTGCATATGTTAAGCAATATGTGATTGCCCTAGGAAACCACAGTTCTTTTGAGGCACCGTATCATTTCAGTACTACTTGAAGAAGTGCGTCCTTTGACACTTTTGAAGGGACAATCTTCAAATGCACCGTAGGCGATCTATGAATCATAATCTGGCATCTATGACATAACTGTAAACATAAATTTAGAGTTAGACAAATATATCATGCACTTTACCAACAATGATTTTTTTAGCATACAAGTGGCTATTACCATTGATTGATTGATTGATTGCATTTATTCTTTTTCATTCCAAAATTTAACAAAAGTTACAATGTATAGCAAAACACAAAAATATAATATACAGAAATGAAAAAAGGGAACCCACTGGAAAGCAAAGCTCGTTAGTATGGGTTCCCTGCAATAAATAGTTAATTAAAGTATATCTTTGATCAATGAAATTCAAATCGTAAATTAAAAAGGTCTGTACAATGAAAAAGAATACTAGTGGGGTCAAGCTTTTTATGCCTACTATGTTACAATTAACAAAAAATATTATATCATATATACCCCTGCTGTATAAAAAAAACATGAGTTCAGGATTGTGTGAACAGACAATCACTTGGACAAGACAGGACAAATTCCAGGTATGAGCTAATCAATTTTCTGTGGTAGGTTATTTGGAAAATTGCCGCTTGGTCTTCACCCACTTCGTCATCTTTCCTTTCAATCTCGTCCCACATGCTCTAACCCTACTTCGTCTCCAATCAATTCTCCTTGTAACCATTTGGTCTAATTGCCATTTAGCCCATTTACGAACCAAAGTTTCATTTGACAAAGTGCAACATAATAAGTAGATGAAGAGGAGATTAGACGTTCTAATCTGGGCATTAGAATAAATAATAGTTGACCAAGTGATGGTTCTATGAAATGGGAAGTAGACCGAATTGGTATTAGACCATGTAGGTTTAGCCATGATACTGTCGGGCGATCTAAGGAAAAGACCATCTGCTAGTGGATAATAATGTGAGATGGTGTTGTTGTTTGATAGTGTATTCATATACGAGCAACTGAAATTCATTGTGGAAGTATGTATTGTAACAGTGTAGAAATAATAAACACTTTATAATCTTCTTGATTTGATATATGAATGTAAACTATCTGTTTGGATCGTGTATGTATGTTCGACTTTGAAGAAATTCCTCTTGAAAGAGGGGAAAAACACATTTTGATAGGTGATTTTGTCTGAAATACTGCGCTGATGGAAGCAATTATGCTCCCTGCCAAGGAAAGTTTCAAGGAGTTATATACGATTCAGTGCACAGTCGGGCAGGAGAACAGTCTGGCGGACTCTTGGTCAAACTACTTCCTCGTTTTTCACCCAGTGCTCATTAGACTTTGCTCTAATAGATTAGTCTTTGAGTCAACACATGGAAGATAATTCTTTTTAAAAATATATCTAGTATTGCATTGCTTTGCTAGCAACATATGGCAATTAATCCTACTCACTACCAAAGTATCTTATATAGATTATTCAGTCACATTCCTAAAGCTATACTTTCGATTCACACTTCCAATCTTGCTATGAATGAGTGATAATGTTTTATAACATTACCCACATCAAGTAAAAACTATTTCATTATATTCAGCTTGCTAATGATCAGTCATGCATAAACTGTCATCTTCGAACCTGCTTTATACTATATTTGAACTGCACACTGAATCAATTAGACTCTACACATAATTATAAGTGATAATTTTTTTTTTGTCACTGCTTATGTTGAGAAATATCCAGTGATGCAATGTGTTTGTGTATGTTTTAAATGTAACATATTGATGTACTCGGAATAACAAGGCATGTTAGACCTCTCTTTTTGCTGCAATCACATACAAATGGAATTGAATTAAATTTGAGTTCCTCCACAAACGTCAAGAGCATGTATATGTACAATCATATAACGAAGCAGAGCATTTGATTAGGTATTTGACACAAGACAAGCACCAATGAACAAGTTTGAAATTTAAATCACAATTTGATGGTAACTTTTACGCTTTTATACAGGGTAAATTAAACAAAAAATCATTGGAGCTGACAATCAACTAGATTTGATACTTTTCAGGACTAATGAGATTAATTGATTTCAGAGCCAACTTGAAACTCAACTAATACTTATTATAACTTTCCGTATCAAAGGCAGTTTCTGTGAATACTGTCCGTTTTCTGCAACCGCAGAAAATCACTGTCCCTACTTTTACAGAGACCGTGATAAAAACTGGACACTTGTTTCAACAAGAGATTATATTATTGCTTACAATTGTCGGTCACAGACTTACAGTCATGTATTTGTAGGGAAGTTCCCCCTGACAAAAAGTTTGTTGTAAAAATAGCAGATAAAATAAATAAAAAATATCGTTGAAGGTTTGACAAAAATCCATCAAAGATTAAGAAAGTTATTTGAATTTTAAGTTTTTGATTTGTGACGTCATATATGAGCAGCTTCCCCATATGTTAGGTAATGTAAATCCATAAATTTCAATTTTTTAATGGTTCTTGCCTTGGTGACTTATGATTTTATTTCTTTCAGTTCTGGGTGTGAAATGATTTGTCTAATGATATACTGAAGGCACAATAAACACTGTTTTCAATTTTCTAAGAAAATGACATTTTATTGATTATCTTCCATATGATATGTGGGAAAGATGCTCGCATATGACATCACAGATCAAACAACTTAATATTCTAATAATTTTTTATATTCTTTGATGGATTTTTCTCAAACCTTTGCCAATATTTTTAAAATTATTTTTTCTGCTATTTTTACACTAAACTCTTTGTTAGGGTGAACTGCCCCTTTAATAAGCCAGTTTGTAGTTCCTTTCTGCGCATGATCAAAAGATTCTGCGCATGATCAGAGGAAGGTCACTTGTACTAAAATGACGTGGTGGTTTAAAATCTAATGAGATAAGCACCAACTTTGATGTCTCGATTATTCATATATTCTTTTGAATTGTGTTTTTCATTTACATCCAAAAACAACAACAATGCGTCCACGGACGACTGCATGGTATTTCACAGTTTGCCAAGTACATTGTGCAACATGCTATGATACGCATTCAAAGTAGGAATGCAACAAATACCTTCATAGAGCAATATGTAGAGTGTTCATTTGTGTGCTATTCTAGTCACCTGGTCTATTCAATTTCTTCATCCTGCTATGTAAGGCATGCTTACGTAATATCTTGCTTTGAAATCTGCCTATCATAATGAAAGAAATGAAAGGTCATTTGACCCAAATTGTCCATGAATAAACTATGAACTGGTGGGTGTTTCATAAAGCTGTTCGTAAGTTAAGAGCGATTTTAAGAACGACTGGTGATCCTTTCTTGTGATAATTGGTATATTGAATTGGAGATGGTTTAGCGCGTAAGAAGGGTTCACCAGTCGTTCTAAGTCGCTCTTAACTTACGAACAGCTTTATGAAACGGCCCCCTGGTCTATTATACAATTGGTTTTATCTTTGATGTTTTAGGGACCCAGATCAAAAATCCATATTTCTGTGTAAATTGCTCTTGAAGTGGATTCACTTCCTATCTTTGCATTTTCACTTTCATTTGCTAAAATGATGCATCCGTTTATATACTTTTAGACATATGTAATAAAAAATGTATTATATAATTATGTTTCTTTAATCTTATACCAAAGCAATAAATCATTCAGCGCAAAATTCATATATGAATATCTCGAGAGTGATAATTTTCTCGATTTGCTGATGTTATTTTTATTCTGGCCACCAGCTTGTTATTCCCTGTGTATGCATATAATCATATATACACAAAAAGTGAATCTCCCCTCGATCTAAATTACCTATTTTGTTATCTAAATGGTTTAAAGCTCAATATCACTGTTAGAGTATTCCTACACTGATTGACCAAGTTGCTTATACAAAAATAATAAAAGGATCCATGGAGTTATGGATAAGTGAGCAAGTATAAAAGCCAAAACTTTCAAGGGAACATTTTTATGAGGCGCCGAATGTACCAATATTATATAGAACAATTATTTGTTATATAATCATTATTTATTAAATAATAACTATTATTTATATATAATTTACATTTTATTTGTAAATAACTACTATTATATAAAATATCATTTCTAATTATTTATATATAATTCCAAGTAATACTTCATTATTTGTAAATAATAATAGTTCGACATTCCATTATTTATAAATAATGATTATTTGTTTTTCATTATTTATAAATAATGATTATTTGTTTTTCATTATTTATAAATAATGATTATTTGTTTTTCATTATTTATAAATAATGATTATTTGTTTTTCATTATTTATAAATAATGATTATTTGTTTTTCATTATTTATAAATAATGATTATTTGTTTTTCATTATTTACAAATAATGATTATTTGTTTTTCATTATTTATAAATAATGATTATTTGTTTTTCATTATTTATAAATAATGATAATTGGTTTTTCATTATTTATAAATAATGATTATTTGTTTTTCATTATTTACAAATAATGATTATTTGTTTTTCATTATTTATAAATAATGATTATTTGTTTTTCATTATTTATAAATAATTTGTTGAGTTTTCCATTATTTATAAATAATGATTATTTGTTAAATAATGAAAACGTCTACTTCATTATTTATAAATAATTTTTTCGAGTGCACCATTATTCTCATTATTTATAAATAATCATTATTTATATACAAATAACCATTATTTATTAAATAATGCCATTATTTATTAAATAATGCCATTATTTATTAAATAATGCCATTATTTATTAAATAATGGAAAACTCGCTATAACATGCAAATGTGGGACCGCCCATGATATGAATATTCATGATGCGATTTCCTTTTTCGTGATTTTTCTTCACAAATTTTTGTCCATTTCCTCTTCATAATGACATTTCTTGAAGCAATTTTCTAGGGATATGGTCTGATTGTAATATTCTTCATTTTCTATATAACTTCGTCTTCGTAGAAATATCAAAAAGTGTAATTTTATACGATTTTTCCTACAGTTCACAATCCCCATAGGCGCGCGTGTACGGTAGGGACAACCGGTGAATCGACGGAGTGCTCTTCATCGAAATACTACGTTGGTTGGTCCCCGGAAGTGGCGGGCGGAATTTAGCCCGAATCCTCGATGGAAGTCGATCAAGTGCATATGAGCTGAGAGAGTGAAATATCAGTGTACTTGTACAGGCCCTTCTACTTTTTATAAATATTTCTTGATGCTTTTTTTGTTAAGTTAATTTTTCCTGGTGTAGAGATAAGTTTCAGTTCTAATAATGCACTTCAAATACATTTTGGAGTGTCTGTTTGAGGCGTTTGGGGCGATTTCACCCTGGCCCCAAAATGCTCGCAACGACAATACGGGGGCATGATGACCCCTAAATTTTTAAAAACTTATTTTTCTATTGAAAATTATCTCAAAATTCACCAAAAGTGTGCACGAAAGCCTTCGTATTTCACTTTTAAAACTCCAAAAAGTGCCCAAATGACAAGCTTGGTCGCTTCGCTGTGTCGCATTCAACTTGAGAACGTTTACGCGTCTGCTTCGATATATCCCCCCCCCCCTCCTCCGAAAGAAATTCTGTATACGGCCATGCTCTAAAGAGCCTGGCACATTGATTTATGTATACTTTAATTTTCATTATTTTTATCTCATTATCAACATGGCCTTACGCAGAATTTTTTCCAGGGGGGCCGGGGCCGGAGCATGACGCGCGTAAACTTTCTCAAAAAAATCTTGAAAGCGAGACAGCCACGGGACCAAGCCCAAATGACAAGCTTGGTCGCTTCGCTGTCTCGCTTTCAACTTGAGAACGTTTACGCGCGTCTGCCCCCACCCCCCGAAAGAAATTCTGTGAACGGCCATGCTCAAAAGAGCATATGGCACATTGATTTATATGTACTTTTCATTTTCATTATTTTTATCACATTATCATCATGGCCTTACACAGAATTTTTACCGGGGGGGGGGGGGGGGGGAGCAGCTAGGACGCGCGTAAAGTTTCTCAAAAAAATCTTGAAAGCGAGACAGCGACGCGACCAAGCTCAAATGACAAGCTTGGTCGCTTCGCTTTTTCAAGATTTTTATGAGAAAGTTTACGCGCGTCCTGCTCCCCCCATCCCCCCCCCGGAAAAAATTCTGCGTAAGGCCATGATGATAATGAGATAAAAATAATGAAAATGAAGTATACATAAATCAATGTGCCAGGCTCTTTAGAGCATGGCCGTATACATAATTTCTTTCGGAGGAGGGGGGGGGGGGAAGCAGACGCGTAAACGTTCTCAAGTTGAAAGCGACACATCGAAGCGACCAAGCTTGTCATTTGGGCACTTTTTGGAGTTTTAAATGTGAAATACGAAGGCTTTCGTGCACACTTTTGGTGAATTTTGTGATAATTTTCAATAGAAAAATAAGTTTTTAAAAATTTAGGGGTCATCATGCCCCCGTATTGTCGTTGCGAGCATTTTGGGGCCAGGGTGAAATCGCCCCAAACGCCTCAAACAGACACTCCAAAATGTATTTGAAGTGCATTATTAGAACTGAAACTTATCTCTACACCAGGAAAAATTAACTTAACAAAAAAGCAACAAGAAATAATTATAAAAAGTAGAAGGGCCTGTACAAGTACACTGATATTTCACTCTCTCAGCTCATATGCACTTGATCGACTTCCATCGAGGATTCGGGCTAAATTCCGCCCGCCACTTCCGGGGACCAACCAACGTAGTATTTCGATGAAGAGCACTCCGTCGATTCACCGGTTGTCCCTACCGTACACGCGCGCCTATGGGGATTGTGAACTGTAGGAAAATCGTATAAAATTACACTTTTTGATATTTCTACGAAGACGAAGTTATATAGAAAATGAAGAATATTACAATCAGACCATATCCCTAGAAAATTGCTTCAAGAAATGTCATTATGAAGAGGAAATGGACAAAAATTTGTGAAGAAAAATCACGAAAAAGGAAATCGCATCATGAATATTCATATCATGGGCGGTCCCACATTTGCATGTTATAGCGAGTTTTCCATTATTTAATAAATAATGGCATTATTTAATAAATAATGGCATTATTTAATAAATAATGGTTATTTGTATATAAATAATGATTATTTATAAATAATGAGAATAATGGTGCACTCGAAAAAATTATTTATAAATAATGAAGTAGACGTTTTCATTATTTAACAAATAATCATTATTTATAAATAATGGAAAACTCAACAAATTATTTATAAATAATGAAAAACAAATAATCATTATTTATAAATAATGAAAAACAAATAATCATTATTTGTAAATAATGAAAAACAAATAATCATTATTTATAAATAATGAAAAACCAATTATCATTATTTATAAATAATGAAAAACAAATAATCATTATTTATAAATAATGAAAAACAAATAATCATTATTTGTAAATAATGAAAAACAAATAATCATTATTTATAAATAATGAAAAACAAATAATCATTATTTATAAATAATGAAAAACAAATAATCATTATTTATAAATAATGAAAAACAAATAATCATTATTTATAAATAATGAAAAACAAATAATCATTATTTATAAATAATGAAAAACAAATAATCATTATTTATAAATAATGGAATGTCGAACTATTATTATTTACAAATAATGAAGTATTACTTGGAATTATATATAAATAATTAGAAATGATATTTTATATAATAGTAGTTATTTACAAATAAAATGTAAATTATATATAAATAATAGTTATTATTTAATAAATAATGATTATATAACAAATAATTGTTCTATATAATATTGGTACATTCGGCGCCTCATACATTTTAGGATTTTGGGGGCCTTTCTTTTTTGGTTGAGTTCAAGGGTTATATCCTGATACTTGTTCTCTCTTGCATGGGACTGTGAACATATTTTGAGGGGAAATTTCTGACATTGAGTGTTCCTAAATTTAGAATCGATAAAATCCATCAGGGTAATTGAAAACAAAGGATGGATAATGATATTTACATGCCAAACAGTGTTGTTTAAACACTCGGAGGCAAATCTGATATCACAGCTGAGGAAAAGGACATTCAAATAAATGGCAAAATGCTGAAATGTGCTATCAGTATGTCTGAAAATGTCTCATGGGAACTATGCAAAGTGCCAATTCTGTCTTGAATGCATATTCACATGTGCTTGCCTTGTATGTCAAAACAGAGGAATGTCAATAAGAATAGGAACACTGCAAAGGAGTTACTAGCTAGGTATTTACCATGCTTCCCTTATATGCTCTTAACCCGATAAGTAACTCTTCCATCTCTGCAACTCCCCCCCCCAAAAAAAAAAAAAAAAAAAAAAAAAATCATATTTTGGGGGTGAAAATTTCCCTATTTTGCCAAATCTCTCAAAACTTTACCCCCGACTCTTTCACCCTTCCTCGTCTCTCTCTTTTTTTCTCTTGTGTGGTCAGTTTGGACGGACAGTTTTCTTTACATGCATTTAAAATTTTCAAAGTAACATCTGAAGGGTTTATCATTAAAATTCTCACCAAGTGTTCTAGTAAATACACGTTGGGTTGCCGTGGTTTCCTATTGGTATGCAAATCAAAGAACGGTTCAGTGTCATTGACGTACGAGATATAAATGGGACCAGGGACCTCCGAGTTTCCCTTTGCAATTACGTCCGAGTAAATTGACCTTGGACGTAATTGCAAAGGGAAACTCCGAGGTCCCTGGTCCCATTTCTATCTCGTCCGTCTAGCTTGGACTTGGTTATGCTGCAGTCACATTTCCCCTACGGCGGCCGTACGGCTAGTAAAAAAACAGCCCTTTTTATACATTTTTATTCAAACCACCTAGTTTTAGCTGGTACCCCCCCCCCAAAAAAAAAGTTGAACCGGCTGTTTTCGACTCGTCGTACGGCCGCCGTAGGGGAAATGTGACTGCGGCATAATAATTGATTCAATAATAAAATAAATATACTTTCAAATTATGCCCATTTCAAGTATTTCAACCCTTAATTTTATATAGTGAATACTAAACAATAGGTTGTCACAGACGGAAACCTTTGCTAAATAGTGATAATTGCGGCGACGCGTCGCGACGCCCACAGGCTGAAGTGGTATGGTCCAAATAAATCTCCATCTCGGAATCTGCTGAGGAATAATATACCAACTATTTTAGATTCAGATAAAATTGGGTAGAGTATCGCAACATGGATGAAAAAATGCAAAAAAAAAAATGAAAATCCATATTTTATTGTTTGAAATAGAAATCAGACCTAGATTCATCCGAAAATTCATTTCGGATACCGCGAGTGTCGCACATGGACAGGATGTTTTCTCTTTCAACTTACCAGGCCCCTGATCTTTGATCTCTTTATATAGGTACACTATATAGGCATCGGCAAAAAAAAATAGGGGGGGGGGGTCCACCTAAAATTTTGGGATGGACACAGGTAAAAAATTGGACAAGCAAAATTGGACAATACAAAAAAAAGTTATCAACTGAAATTTTAGGGGGGGTCCATAATGCACCTGAACTTAGGAGGTGGGGGGGGGGGGGGACGCAGAAAACAAAATTGACATGCAAAAAAAAATTATCAACATAAATTTTAGGGGGGGGGGCCGTCCCCCACCTCAATTATAGGGGGGACAGGACCTCCCGCTTCCGCCGCCTATGACTACAGGCCCAGACTATATAGGTACGTGGGACTAGTTTAGAAATGACATTCTACTTTAGAAAAAGAGAAGGAAATAATGAGATATATATTGTGACAATATCATATAAGAAAAAAAAAATTGACAACTTTAATACCTAAAGTGTATTCGGTCTATAATTAAAGATATATAAAAAAAAGTCTGAAATCAAATTATGGAATACTATATTTTTTACTACCTGCCAGGCCCTATTAATTATACTTGTTCATAGGCCTATCGGTCTACTTCGTACTATACTTCAAAAATACAAAAAAAATCTCTCGGCGATTGATTGGTGTACAATTTCGTGTCTGACCATTTCTTGAAAAAAAAAAAAACTTAGACGGCTTACCAAATGTGTATTCGGTCTTTAATTTTGTAAAAGAGTTTGAAATTATGCGTCTTTGTGCTAGAAGCCAGGCCCTATTATCCGGCCCTATTATACTTGATTCTGTGGCTCATCAGTAATAATCAATACAAACTTGTACAAAGGTCATATCCGTACGCGATATATTGCCATGCAACGCACGCCAATATTTACACGGCAATGACAATGATTGCCCATGCTTCTCTTTTGTCAGCCTTTCTGTGGAAAATATAATATGACTCTAATGGATTAGTGATGAAATGGTTACAATAAGCCATATTTGGTCAATATCCTCTGCCGTTCGAAATGAATGAGCCCGTACAATGTTCATATAGCTCATTCTCTATAAGCACTGTAGACTACGTGTGATACATTGGGGATATTAGCTACTTCGCAATTATACTTCATTCATTTAAGTTACCACGGATCATGAGCCCTATATAAAAGCTGTAGGCCTATTGGGTACCACTGATGCGACTAGCTACAGTTATACCCACAATTAGTGAGTATCGTATAATCATAATTATTCCCTGATACTGTTATTGACAAGCTTACCGGTATGGGTATTTCACATCGTAACTGAGAGACCTATGTATATATATATATACATGCTTCATTGAACGCTATTAGCACATTATGTATCGGGACTACATAATTGTATTCGGTAAATATACATTGTTTGCTTCTCAGTACATACGCTTCATTTGCATTTTATATGGTAGACGTCCTAACCCTAACGCAACCAGATGCATTATGCTACGATGCTCCTGTTTTTATTGATCTGAGGGGGTATTGGAGGGGGTGGACTCGGCGGACGAGCACCCCTAACCCCCTGGCGAGGTTTTTATCAGGTAAATCCAGAAACCTGAAAGCGTCGCGTCCATCTCCATGGTAACACGTCAATATTTCGCAGGGCACGTATGCAGAATCAATAGACGTCAGTCATTTCTATTCAGCGATGACATGAGTAAACGAACTAATGAATTTGATCTTTATCACACATATCTACTGAATAGCAACAAGCCGCTCGTGCGTGCATGTATGTTGCCATGCCACACAAAACAAGATAACTAAAAACATATATATATGTTTAAGCCATAGTTCATTCGCACATATTGGCATCTATGTCGGTTGATAAAAAAGGCTAGTAATGTCCCTGACGGTTGAAAAAAAAATATTATAAACTGACGAAAGAAATCTGTAACCGGTCGTTTTTCGGTATAGTAAACCTGATTTTTTAGGGGGGTGGGGCAGATGCCATTAATGCTCGTACGTGAACTGTCAGAAAACCTGTGGCAAATGTAACATGTTTTACAGAATGATCTTCAAATACAATTGCACTGTTTATAAAAAAAATATTATAAACTGACGAAAGAAATATGTAACCGGTCGTATTTCGGTATAGTAAACCTGATCTTTTAGGGGGGGGGGCAGATGTCATTAATGCTCGTACATGAACTGTCAGAAAACCTGTGGCAAATGTAACATGTTTTACAGAAGGATCTTCAAATACAATTGCACTGTTTATAAAAAAAAAGATTATAAACTGACGAAAGAAATCTGTAACCGGTCGTATTTCGGTATAGTAAACCTGATCTTTTAGGGGGGGGGGGCAGATGTCATTAATGCTCGTACATGAACTGTCAGAAAATCTGTGGCAAATGTAATATGTTTTACAGAAGGATCTTCAAATACAAGTTTCACTGTTAAAAAAAAAAAGATTATAAACTGACGAAAGAAATCTGTAACCGGTCGTATTTTGGTATAGTAAACCTGATTTTGTTAGGGGGCGGGGGCAGATGTCATTAATGCTCGTACATGAACTGTCAGAAAATCTGTGGCAATTAAATGTAACATGTTTTACAGAAGGATCTTTAAATACAATTGCACTGTTAAAAAAAAAAAAATTATAAACTGACGAAAGAAATCTGTAACCGGTCGTATTTTGGTATAGTAAACCTGATTTTGTTAGGGGGCGGGGGCAGATGTCATTAGTGCTCGTACATGAACTGTCAGAAAATCTGTGGCAATTAAATGTAACATGTTTTACAGAAGGATCTTTAAATACAATTGCACTGTTAAAAAAAAAAAATTATAAACTGACGAAAGAAATCTGTAACCGGTCGTATTTTGGTATAGTAAACCTGATTTTGTTAGGGGGGCGGGGGCAGATGTCATTAATGCTCGTACATGAACTGTCAGAAAATCTGTGGCAATTAAATGTAACATGTTTTACAGAAGGATCTTTAAATACAATTGCACTGTTAAAAAAAAAAGATTATAAACTGACGAAAGAAATCTGTAACCGGTCGTATTTTGGTATAGTAAACCTGATTTTGTTAGGGGGGCGGGGGCAGATGTCATTAATGCTCGTACATGAACTGTCAGAAAATCTGTGGCAATTAAATGTAACATGTTTTACAGAAGGATCTTTAAATACAATTGCACTGTAAAAAAAAAAAGATTATAAACTGACGAAAGAAATCTGTAACCGGTCGTATTTTGGTATAGTAAACCTGATTTTGTTAGGGGGGCGGGGGCAGATGTCATTAATGCTCGTACATGAACTGTCAGAAAATCTGTGGCAATTAAATGTAACATGTTTTACAGAAGGATCTTTAAATACAATTGCACTGTTAAAAAAAAAAAATTATAAACTGACGAAAGAAATCTGTAACCGGTCGTATTTTGGTATAGTAAACCTGATTTTGTTAGGGGGCGGGGGCAGATGTCATTAGTGCTCGTACATGAACTGTCAGAAAATCTGTGGCAATTAAATGTAACATGTTTTACAGAAGGATCTTTAAATACAATTGCACTGTTAAAAAAAAAAAGATTATAAACTGACGAAAGAAATCTGTAACCGGTCGTATTTTGGTATAGTAAACCTGATTTTGTTAGGGGGGTGGGGCAGATGCCATTAATGCTCGTACGTGAACTGTCAGAAAACCTGTGGCAAATGTAACATGTTTTACAGAAGGATCTTCAAATGCAATTGCACTGTTTATAAAAAAAAAGATTATAAACTGACGAAAGAAATATGTAACCGGTCGTATTTCGGTATAGTAAACCTGATCTTTTAGGGGGGGGGGCAGATGTCATTAATGCTCGTACATGAACTGTCAGAAAACCTGTGGCAAATGTAACATGTTTTACAGAAGGATCTTCAAATACAATTGCACTGTTTATAAAAAAAAAATTATAAACTGACGAAAAAAATCTGTAACCGGTCGTATTTTGGTAAAGTAAACCTGATTTGTTAGGGGGGGGGGGCAGATGTCATTAATGCTCGTACATGAACTGTCAGAAAACCTGTGGCAAATGTAACATGTTTTATAGAAGGATCTTCAAATACAAGTTTCACTGTTTATCATTTTACAGAGCTAGTGATCGCCCTATAACAAACCCTTTTTCGTGATTATCAACAAACATCATGGCGGAAAATCCGGAGGAGTTGAGGGAATTCATCGAGAAGAATCCATCGAAACTGAACGACTATCTTCCTCGAGTCTTAGAAGGTATTAAGAAGGATGACGATGGCGAGTTCATCAAAGAGTTGAAATATGCACTGCGGGACGAGATGATGGATGCGGCCAAGGCGGCGTGAGTATAGAGATCCCAGGGGCCCATCTGAAATATCGCAACTATGGAAAGCCAGCAACGTCAACCTCTAAAATTACATGTTTGTTCAAAACATTTTTTAGAAATGATGTATATTCAATACATTCACTGTTTTCTTGACAATTCAGTATGCTTCTCTTTGTTTTCAAAGGAAATAGTGCAAATTTCCTAAAGAAAAGTCATGACATTGCTGGATTTCCATAAACTTGCGATTGATCCGATCAATCGCAACTATGGAAAGTCAACATATAAAATGCATGTCTGTTCACAAGAATTTCTAGATAATAAATGAATATCTATAAATTCATTGATTTCTTGACAATTTGGTGTGTTCGCTTTGTTTACAAAAGACATTTTGCAAATTTCTTGTATGGAAAATTATGACACTGATGGATTTCCGTAGAGTGGATGATTGGATCAATCGTAACTCTTTGTAAGACGGGACCCAGGATTGTATCACACTGAAAATAACAGTGTCCCACATTATGTTCACAGTGTGTTAACACGGTGGAGCATATTGCGAAATTATCTCATTAATAGAGTACCAAAATGTGACGTCATCAATTTAGAACCAGGCCAATAATACATTGACTTCAATGGGGCTAATTATCATCATGATGTCATATCTCGGGCCCACATCCCCCCACGGACCGATTCGCACAAAATGTGGTACTGGGGTATCATGCTCTACCCAAATATAGTATCAAAAATTCTGAAGTGCAAAAAAAGTTTTTTGTGACGTCATCACTTCGGTACTCTATTAGAAACTAAAACGTGAAATATTAGTACATATTGTATTTTAACAACATGTGTGAATCACTTTAGTAAAATACATCTTTCCACTGAGCTTTTCAAACATTATCTCACATTACCGCTATTATCTTGAGCATACAGTAATACTTTGAATTTATATTGTAATTATATTGTTATTTCTTGATTCTGTTGTTATACTGGTTATTTGTAAATTCCATGGTATTTTTATTGTAAACATCTGTCAATGCAGCTTTTAAGCTGCGATAACATGTTTTTTAATCAATGTTGACAGAGTGTGAACACACTGTGATTACATTGTTTAACACTGTGTTTTTCCCAGCAGTATTCCACAGTGTAAACCACGAAGTGATCAAAGTATGGAGCACAGTGTGAAATCATCTTCACACCGTTAAACTTTAGCATTCTATCCGCGTAAATCACAGATTAACATTCACATAGGCCATTATGTGAACACACGGTGAAAAAACTATGATTTCACATGTGTGGTACTTTGATATTTTTCAGCAATGTCTCGTAGTGTCTTAACCCTGTCAAATTTGAGAATTTTACCAGTGTGATTCACAATTTAGATATGACGGTATGAGAACACATCGTGAACAAACTACGATCACACTGTGGTACTTTGTTCTTTTAGGCAGTGTCTCGGAGTGTCTTAATCCTGTTAAATTTTAGAATTTTACCTGTGTGGTTCACGATTCACATAGGCCATTATGTGAACACATCTTGAACAAACTATGATCACACGTGTGTAGTACTTCATTCTTTTAGGCAGTGTCTCGGAGTGTCTTAACCCTGTTAAATTTGGGAATTTTACCAGTGTGATTCAAAATTCGCATAGGCCATTATGTGAACACACCGTGAACAAACTATGATTACACATTTATTTTACTTTATTCTTTTAGGCAGTGTCTCGGAGTGTACCGGTGTGATCCACAATTCATATCGTCCGCTATGTGAAGACACTTGATGATTTCAAGTTCAGTGTTGACCTATTCGTGTAGGGGTTACGTCAATTTGTACACAACCATAACACCACACATAAAATGAAGATGGTCCTAAATAGTCACTCATTAGTTTTTTGACCTGTCAATAATTAACGTGATCTGGATAAGTGTTACAAACTCAGAATAGATTTTGGAGCTAGGACAAGCAGCCCAAATTCAAACACCAACACCAATGCCAACACTGGACTTGAAATCACCCACTGTGATCGCATTTTGTGACACTGTGATTTTCCAGCAGTGTTCCACAGTATGATCACAGTGTGTTCACTCTGTTGTGGAACACTGTGTAAAATTAAATTTATCACATTTTCACACTACTGATAAGAACAAAGTGCCACACACTGTGATCAAAGTTTGTTCATGGTGTGTTCATATAGTGCTATGTGAGCTCACTCTGAACACACTGTGATTACGCTGTGTGGCAATGCGATCTTTCTTGCAGTGCGCGCCACAGTTTGTGTGTAAATTCAGTTTATCATTGTAAGAATTGAGCATTGAAACAGTATGAATCACATTTTCACATACAGTCCAATATGTGAACAGACTGCGAACTCACCACCGCGATCACATTGAACACAGCGTGACACTGTATTGCAGTGCAATTGCGCTGTCTGATTTTGTGATATCAAGGCCATCGCACAACCTTACGAGTGGTGCACGATCCGATTTTAGAAAAATCGCTCAATAATTTACAAAGAAATTTTATCAGAAATGATTCTTATTTGATTGTTTTTAGGAAAAATAAGCACGAACAAATCATGGCTGACATATGCGTGGAATGCATGAAGAAGAAGACAGAGTTGTATCTGGCCAGGGCCAAGGATATATTTAACGAGAAAAATGTGATCAAATGGAAGGTATTAATCATTAATTCCCCTTTCGAGTAAGCTTATATAGTCATAGAGCAGATTTTTTTCCCAAGTTTATACGAGCATCCCCACCATTTTTTTTTACTCGAATATCTACCAATAATCAGTAATCAGGAATTTGAATGAGTTCTATTGCCAACAAAGCATTAATATCGGACAGAGAATAAAAGAAGCAAAATGATTTTATAATATAATTACTTAAAACAATGATAAAAAGTTCACCCCACACGTCTACACACAGGCGCTATTTATTCTTAAATATTCTTAACCGTTATGGTCAAGAAATAAGAATGTCAGGCAAATTCCCCTTCCCTGTCATACTTCTCATCCTAATATATCTTAGTGGTGTCTAAGTTGCGCCAGTGATATCTCTTCCATCTTCTAGGGCCACGAGGGTGCCATAGAAAGGATTCTCCAAGACTTTGCACAACCCATTCCGTGGGTACCTACAGATCGCGAGAAGAGAGACATGGAGTCGGGCGAGGAGAAGAACCTGTCCTGGTGGGAATCGGGTAAACATCTCAAGAGAACCATTGAGGAGATGATAGAAGCATTCAGGTGAGATTCGTAGACCACTGAAGAGAGTTTCCACAGAGTGAAATATAAGTGCGATTTTAAGTCAGACTTAAAATCTTTGTGACCCCCCCCCTCTCTCCTTCCCTGTTGTATTCCATTCTTGCTTCCAACCATATTTGGAGTAAATAGTTCTATATTTCTTGCTCATCCTCAATCAGATAATTTGTTTGATTTTTGTACTTGAAATTCAAATTGCTTTCCCTCTTCTCCTCCATCCGAGCGGCCTTTTTTCTTTTTTCCCTGTTTGGAGGTTGATCCCATTATGTCTCTCCTTAACTTTATCTGTTGCTTTAAAGACCGCGACCAGATCAAAAAGAGAAATTGACAAATCAAATAGATCCTTCCTTTTCCAGATTACACTTTTGATTTTCTTCATTATCGTTACATTCGGAATACTATGGATTAAATTTTCTGCATCGTTGTGCTTCTAGCCAACATGGTTTTCGAATTGTCAATTTCACTTTGAACTTCGGTTGAAGTCTTTCACCTGTTATCGTTATGATAATTTCAACGCCACTGAAAAAAAATCATCAAATAGCAACTGTAGAGCGAACGAACAACTTACATTGTATTGTCCGTATAATGACAAAGCCATTTTGAAAATAAGGGTTTATTTTCCATTAATTAATTTCCTTTCAGTCGAGACAAAGTTCTGAAGAAGGTTGCTGGGTCCTTCCTTACCCTTCTGAAGGCGTGTATTGATAGTGCGTCAGATATGCACGTCGTGGTGGCTCTTGGGATAGTGGAAACAACTGAAATGACGTGGGAGGTAAGATATTCAGTCGACAACTAATTAAATAAATGTAATTCTCAAATGCATGGGTATGTATGGTTAAAATACAATTTGCGTCTGATAACTTTGGTTTGATTGTATTTCTGAAACAGTACTCACTCCCAAAATCTGGCGCATAATGTTTTCGTCCTCTTCAGGGAACTGAAAAACAGATACCAGATGTTCTTGAGGCTTTTTGTACATGGCTTCGCCGTGATGACACTGACTTTGAAGGGAATCTTGATCACAGGTACCTAGCTAATGGTGTCATAGACTGGGATATCTTAGAAAATGCAGGGTAAGTTCCGCCTCCTGTTCTGCTTGTCATGCTTTTAGGAACTGTACTTATATAGTAAAGGGGCCTGGATCACCAGAGAGGTATTGCGGATCAGAGGATAGGTCTCTGGTTTTTGAACCACGGAGTCCGAAGTTAAAATCACTCCATATAGCGCCTACAGCCTTTGGCAAGTTGCCCATCTACGTGTGACACTTGCCCCCGCCCCCTCCCCATCACATGATCAATGTACATTATTTTGCCACCGGGTATCCTTGAATTCTCAAAATCTTGCAGGGTCGACCTGCAAAACCTGCATGGGCACTGGCGTAAATCCGTGTTGAGGGGTGGGGGGATGACTGAAATATTTTGGCTTTTTTTTTTGTTATCATGTTTTTAGATATGCAAGGAATTGTAATTGATATGTCCACAGTGGCATACCGTGGGTCACGGCATTGTGGGGGCACCAGCAAAATTTTCGAATCACTGAGTGAGCGCGCGAAGCGCGCTCGGTTGCTAGTTATTCTGACCTAATAGAGACATTTTAAGGACAATATCATTGAACGGATATGTATCTCACCCGGGGGGGCCACTTCCATTGACGAGTGGATACCATGCGCGACCATGGGGTCTCGAAAAGCACCCTAAACACGTATTTTCCATATTCTGAAACTGATCAAATAATGCGAGCGCGAACCGCGAGCTGAATTTTTTATATTCACACCTAAGAAGGGACATTATAATCAAATTTGTGTAATCATGATAGGTACCTGTCTCGCTAAACAATGCGAGCGCGAAGCGCGAGCTGAAATTTTCGTATATTTTGACCCCAAACAGCGAGATTTTAAGGAATATATTTTAGGAATCCATTAAGAGTATGCATATCTCACCATAGTCATCTAATGCAAGTGCCAAGCGCTTGCTGATTTTATTATAATTACATCTGAACACATGAAACACTTTTTGTACTCATTGCAATCATGATTATCATACGCATCTCACTAATCAAATATTGCGAGCGTGAAGCGCGAGCTGAAAATTTAGATAATATAGATAATTAAGACCTGAAGTGGGGCATTCTAAGGTTTCTTTGTAGGAATTAACTAGGACCATACGTATTTCATTAACCAAATGATGCGAGCGCGAAGCGCGAGCTTAAAATTTTTGATATTCAGATCAGAAGAAGGGACATTTCAAGGACTGATTTTAGGAATTCATGAAGAGCAGACATATCTCACCAATCCACTAATGCGAACGTAATCACGGAAGGAAATGTTTTTATATATACGAAGACCTTAACATTGGGCAATCACCTTTTTAATCATGTAAAAGAAGCTCATGTCACTACATAAAACAATGATAACTCAAGTGCTAGGAAATATATTTAGTTTATATTGACTTGAAAACGGGATGTTTTAGTACAACAGGATTATATATCTCGTTGAACAGACAATGCGAGCACCAGGAACTATGAAGACGTAGGCCCTGGGCAAATTATGTTTCATGAAGTTATGATAAAAATATTTCTTATGTAATGTAACATAACATAATTATAATACAACATTATAATGAATAATATTTTCTTCTTTCCCACTACGTTTCTCTTCCTTTCTCCCTCTTTTCTATTTTTCCCCATTTCCCTGTTTTTGTTTTGGTCAGCCGATGGGGGGGGGGGGGGGGGGGAGCATGTGCCCCCCATGCCCCCCCCCCCCGTAGTTACGCCACTGTATGTCCATATGGCAAATACCCCTCCAATATTATTATCTTTTTACCCCATGATGGTTTAATTATTTATTAGAGATTACATTGAAAAAAAATTGACATTCCATCTTAATCCCCTCCCAAAGACCCCAACATTGATGAATTGGAAGAAACAGGGATTTCTCTTCAATGTTATAATAAGGACATAAGTATTTCGTTTGGAAATGGTGAACTGGCTCTTTATTTGCATTTTATGATTCAATAATATTGTTTTATCTGTTAAGCGGTATTTTAGGAAGAATTTTCACCAATAAAACAATTATCTCTTGTGATTTTTTTTTATTTCTTTCGTAAAAAGTGGGGGGGGGGGATGTTTGTACAGGCCATCCCCCCCTCCTCGAAAAGTGGGGGGGGGGGGATATATCCCCCCCATCCCCCCCCCGGGATTTACGCCAGTGTGCATGGGGGTAATTGGTATGCACTGATTGTATTTACATCACAAACTCTAGTATCTGTTGCATATTATCATAAGTAGAAATATCACATATCAAGTACTTGCTATGTGCATAAGATTACAGGAAGCACAATGTATAATCCTGGCAGCTAGAATCAACCTTTCGGTTCTAGTTTGAATTCTTAATTATTTTTGTGTACTCCTGTAAGTTGTATTTGTAATTTGTAACCTAATTTCATGTTTTTTGTCATCTGTAACACATTTTCACATAGCTGAGGCAACTGAGTACAGTTGCCGATTATACTTCGTAGTTTAGACATTGGCCAGAGATTAGTAGTCTTTCATATTGTTTCTTTTGTGTATACTTTCACTTCAGAAAATCGAGCCAGGAGCCTTTAAAGAAAATCATGCAATATTGTATAGAGCAAGAACTTGAAGGAGATGAGCAGCCTGTAGGTCTATCGGTTCACGGGAATATCCTTCGAAAAATAGTCTCAGGATTCATCATGAAGGTAATAACAATCCGCTTTTATCTAGCGCTTAATACATCGGAACGACGTGTCTAAAGACTTTACAGATCTGGGGGGGTATTCTGAAAAGTCTCGTAAGTTTCCACTTAAGTTTCCTCATAAGTTACCCATTTAATGGAGCGCTAATGTACCTCCAAATTCGTATTCTGAAAACTCTATTAGCGCTCAATTAACTCCCTTTAGGCCACGCCCCTACTGAGCCGAATTAGCCAATCAAATGCGCTCTTACAACGTAAAATTTTCTCCCAGCGCGTAGTGTCTCTTCACTAATTTGCTGGCTTGCATGCAGCGCAGCGCCCGGCTGCTGCAGGTGGACTGCACCACGATATTGATACAAAAAAATTTTGCTGAAAAATAATGCTAAAAGCATTTGCATCGGAGATTAACAGGAGGGTCATTATGTTGTTGAAGCTAACTGTTGTCTTTTCCCTTTCTCTCATTTATTGTACCTTTGTGATTTTCTCTTTTTTTTCGAACGCGTTCTGATTTCACATCCACCTATTGTAGCTTTCTTTGTTTTGTTTTTTTTACAATATTTTATTTGCCTCTGTCTCGGGGTCATGATGGGGGGGGGGGGTTCTTCTTTAACTTAATTCCTACTTATTTTAAAAATAACATACTTTTCATTTTTATGAGAAATCTTCTTCAACAAAATGCTGATTTGAATAAAATGATTTAAAAAATAAAACTAGCATAATCGTTAAAAAAGCCGAAATTTTATTGAAATTGGATGTACAAATGTTATGATATTTAAGATTTTATAGGTGGGGAAAACGATGGCATCCCTCACTATTTTTTTTCTTTTGTACCAAAGGGGTCAATGCTTATTTTTTCATTGTCGGAAACAAGGTTTGATTCCCCCCTGAACATTGCTGCATCTATTGTTACTTGGCAATCTCATTATTGTCAAAATAATGTGCAAAAATACTTTATGATGCTTATAATAAAAGAAAATATAGAAAAATAATAGTCATATTTCCCCTATAAGTACACAATTTCTGTTTTCTTTTTCCTTCTTTTCTAATTTCTTTATTACCAAATATAGCCCCCATTCCTTATTTTACTTGTATAAATTGTGAATATTTTTTGAACAAATTTAAGCCTGAAACATATTGTTTAAAAGTCCGCCAAGTTTGGACACCCATACCACCTTCTTTCCCTTTATTCCCTTTTTATACCTTTCTCCTTTATTCTCTTGCTTCCTCCTAAATTTGGTCGCAGTATTAAACCGATTTGATGATATTTATACGAAATGAAAGGCACATTTAGCAAGAGAAAATGAGACTTAATGGACCTCTTATCACCATTATCTTTCCCCACTGGAAAGTCCGCTAATTGAGCGCTAAGAGACTTTTCAGAATACCAAAAGTCTCGTAACTACTCAATTAAGTCTTCGCGCGGTCATAACGCGTACTGTTGCAAGTGCGCGCAACGCAACCCTGCCAAATAAGGAAAGGGGCACTTAAGTGACTTTTCAGAATACCAAAATGCTAATTGAGCGCTAATTGACCGCTAATTGAGCTTTCAGAATACCGCCCCGGCTATTACCCCGGTCATTGGATTCAATCAGTCATTCCCGCACACAATGTGCGCACATCCTCCACTCCCTGGGGATTATTCAAGTCAGTCGCCGGTGAGGCGCACACAGTACTGGAGCCTGTTTCATAAAGGACTTACAACAGTTGTAACTTTGTCATAATGGCAACTACCATGGTAACAGGGCTTAGCAGCCAATCAAAATCAAGGTTACCATGGTAGTTGCCATTATGGCAAAGTTACAACAGTTGCAAGTCCTTTATGAAACGGGTCCCTGGACAAGCTACAATGACATTCACATCCTATCGGGTAAAGATATCATTTCGAATTCTAAAACCTTTTTTGTCCCTAAAAGACGTAATTGTGGGAAGGAGGAAAAATGGATGGGGAAGCAACCTTTTCTTCTCAGTGGTAATAGTCCTACTACTGAATAGAAAAAGAAATTGTTAAGCATTTGATTAGTCCATGCATGATATCAATGTTACAGCAAACACAATTATATGCAAATGATAACCGGGAAAATGCATAACAATTGTAGATTGGACCGAACCTCGCAATTTTGTGACACTGAAATCATTGCTCTTTTTCCTTTGAATATTTGCATTGAATGCCCATACAAAACGTTTAGATAATTATATATCTTTCTGATGTCGTAAAGGGGGTTTTGCACTTAAACATTCGAAATTGTGAACTGCAGTGGTTTCATGAAGCATTAGGTAAGTAATAAACTGGGTTCCAAAAGAAACTTGGCAAACTTCACAAGCACACTACACAAATTCCACTAAGTCAAAATAAACAAATTTTGACACAGGCTAGTTTCAATAGTCTTCATTAAGCAAATGTCAAAAATTAAGGGATCGGTTTAAATAACAAAGAAGCTGTAGCCCCGCAAAGCAATTGGTTCCGGAATCCAAAGTCACAAAAGTCTCAGTTTCAGTCTTAACCAAATGTACATTCTTCGCTTGACTTCGCTTGATTCCATTCATGCATTACGCTTTTGTTTAAAACCTTAATATGTGTGTTTAAATAAAATGTTAATTTTAACTTCCTGTAACTTCTTAGTTTTTGAGGCACTCAATTAAACATGCCGGTGGGCATATTGTGAACTTTAATATACTGGTAAGTTTTTTTAATCCCATCTCAACTTTATTGGTCTTTCTTTTTGCATTTTGTGAACTAATTGATTTGAGGGGCTACAGCCTCTTTGTGATTAAACAAATCTCTTAATTATTGGCATGTGCTTAGTCAAGATTATTGAAGCTAGCTTGTTTCCAAATTTTGTTCACTTTGACTGAGTGGAATAGGTGTAGTGTGCTTGTGAAGTTTGAAACCCAGTTTAGACATTGACAAATTTGATATTATCCAATCACAGACAAGGGTTTTTGTAGATCCTAAAACCTGTCAATGTTATTGAAACGTTCACATGTTTATATCATCCTCAGAAAAAGGACAAAGTCAAGGCATATCAGGATCTCATGCCATTCGTTGTAAAACTTCTCAGTTGCGACGTCACAGGGCTAGAACAAGTGGCGGCAAACGCCATTGGACAATCGGAAATCTATGATAACGGAGAGCTTCTGGCGCCATTTGGGGACGCCATAGCTGATGCCTTCTTGGACAGCAAGTTCGAGGGCTCTTCCGGTGGTTGTGAGTATCGCTTTCGGGTCGTCTCTGATAGTTTCGAAGGTCCTAGCTTGGATTTCATGATTTTAGAAGGTTCAGTTTATGTAACTGTACCAGATCTAAATCTACCATGATAAAGTTACAATGAACCATGGCTTTACTCTTTCTCATGAAGTCAGAGTTTACTGCAACTACATTCGCTTATCCTTGATGCATTGTTTTAAGACAAGGCGACGAATCCATGCTGGACAGTCAATCAACCGATCCTGGTCCTTGGGACTGAGACATATTATGAATAGCAAAAACCCAAGTTCTTACCTGTAGCCGTATTTCGAAGAAAGTCATACGACACTATCGTATTTTACACAGTTTGAAATGGTTGCATTATTTGATTTCACTTTCTCGAAACAGTGGCTCTCAACAGCTTCTTTCGATTTAACCCGGAAGTTGTTCTCTCACGAATTGACCGCATTGTTGTACTCCTCGAAGATATGGGAAGTGACGACAAAAGGAGACTGTATATGCTACTCGACGATGTCAGTAAACAGAAACCGAAGGTGCCTCTTTAGATTTTTGCTCCTATATTAGAAAAATAAGTAAATGTCAAGACAATAGAAATAGTGAAATTTACATATTGTATGGAACTTTTTTAACCTTATGCTTATGGGATTCATTAAGGACTTAATTGCACTTGAGGATGATATAACAACAACAAGAATAATGATAATAATAATAATGATAATGACAATTATAGTAATATATATTACTTATAAAGCACCAAATAAAACGTGAAATCTGATATAAATGAGTGATTGATACATTTAATGAATCATCTCAGAAGTTGATATATTACCCCATTGGCCAGCAGTAGATATTTTTCCTTCTATCATGTTTATATGAACAATCTACCAGAATGGCCATAAAAGCACGATGCCTTGCCCGACGTGTCAATTTCATTCGCAATTATAAATATCAAACATAATTTCAACCAAACATCAGAAATGTACATTTTGTGGACTGGGACTTGACGTTATGAGAAGATTTAAATGAAATTCTTGTTCAACTTACCACATAAATCTTTGGCTATTACGGCTATGGCAAGTACATTTTATTCACTGAAGCGTCTCAAGAAATATAAAGGTCCGCATCCTCGCCTCTCTAATGGCTAGCTAGGATGACATCAAACATAAATTTGCATAATGCTGAATTGCAACTGTCAGATACGGTAAACGTTGAAGTTATTTCGACGAATATATTAACATCACTGTAGAGTTACAAATTTCGCTGGAGTAATACGATAGAAATCGTTGTGACCTTTTTCCCGTTCCACCCGTGTCCTAGGTTTTAGTACCTCATATCGACCTGATGTTCGAGGATGTCTGCAACGCTTCTCTGGTGCACTTCTGCTTCATGGCATTGGCCAACATATCCATAAAACACGCTGAGCACTTCGTCAAGCATATAGACAGGTGTCTTAAAGCCTGGAAGCAGAACCCAAATGAAGCTGCTTCCGCTTGTAGAGTCATTGCAAGTGTCGGCCGTCTCAATAAGGTATGGATGGGGTATTTGACAATGATTTAAGTATGACTAAATTTAAGTACGACAACAAAATATAACAATGAAGATTCCATTTTTGTAGGGAATCAACACATTGGTCTGGGAAGCATTTCATGAAAAAGACTCATAAAAAAAATTGTGTTAAAAATCAACGAAGGCTGTCTGATCTTTGTCCCGGCTAAAACACAGAGATGCGATTGGTCCAATCTGTGTCAACTACATTTGTATTCAAAGCAAGTCACCTCCCATTTTAGAATGCATGTTTATTTTCTTAAGATGTGTATTATAAAGCCGGGATAATAGTATCCATCGCTTATAAAACATTGCACTATGTAAATGCCGCATATTATTCTTCATTAGTTTTCGTTGTTTTAATCATTTCAGAAAGAGGCAGCTAGATGTTTGAAGATCCTGTTCACCAAACTAAAGAGCATCGATGCTATGTGGACCGGTGTGGTGCTCATGGAAGTCAAGAGGGTAGCCAGGGACCACAAGGAATGCTTTGCGGTCTACAAACCGAACATTGAGAAGCTTAGGACGTGCCAACAGATCGGGGTTCCAGATCTGGTCCAGGACTTGATCAATTTTCTAGAAGGCAGAAGGTAATGTAACAGTTGATATCATGTCGATACTGTTATCCTTTTCCTACACCAAAGTCAAGTCCTGCAGTCACTGTGGCCCGTATTCTGAAGTCAGGTTTAACTTAGACCATGGTCTATCTCTGTGCTAAAATTATGGGAAGCCAAAAGTGTCAAAAAATTTATTAAGTTGTATATTTCTTATGTTTACTGTGCTCTTTCCTGATTCATCGATGGTGAAGACAATCATCTATTTATACTTCCTAAACAATTATGAATTTTTTGAGAGCCAAATGAGTTGAAATATGATATCTCTACCGTTAGTGATTTATGTAACAGTTGGCTATCCATACTTAAACCACAACTTTAAACCCGAGTTTAAGTTAAACCCGGCTTCAGAATACGGGCCTAAGGGACTAACGTTTTATTTCCTTGTAGACGCATTATGCACTTCTTCCCTGGCAAAGCGACTTATTTAGATTATAAACTCCTGCTGCAGTGGTCCACATGAAGGAAATGCATAAATTGTGTACGGATAAGCCATGATCTGATGACCGGGTTATGTGTCTGTAAAGCGCCTGGAGACGTCAGTCTAATGTATAAAGTGTTACATAATTACCGTTGTGCTCTGAAGTGTGTGAACCCTACCAGAAATGAGCATATTTAAAAGTATTCAAGTTCTGTCAAGTTTTAGATATTCAATTGTAAAGTCAGGCAATAATTTATTACAATCAATATTACTTTTGTTTGTTTATCTGGGCTCGCTGAACATTGTAGTGTTGTTGTCTACATTCAACACTCGGCATGAAGGAGTCCATTTTGTGGTTGGTTTCACTAACTTGTGAGCACAACTGTACCTGTATTACTGTTATTACTCAGTGAAGGACTGCATTATTTTGTCCACTTTCGATATTAAAATTCTAGCCTTCTAGTACTCAGTGAAGACGTTGCTGAGCAAAGAGAAGACATCGACAATTTGGACAATAGGGTAACCAACACTGAGAATGATGTCTCAAGAATCGATGAGACAGTGGCCCAACAAGCTGAAGATATCGAGAATGTGAAGAGCGACGTCAACGACCAGGGCCAAAGACTTGATGAGTTGGAAGAAGTCGTGGACGAGACGGTCGAGAAAGTGGAAGAGATTGACCACAAGGTAAAAATGATGTTCATATTGTCGATTTTCATTATTGAATGAAGGCAACAAGTATTTGAGCATGATGTGGTGAATTACGATTGGGATTCCTCATCTGCGCCAATCGTTTTCATTTTAGAGGCATTAGGTTATCATCACCAGATTCAAGAGAGATAGCCTATTACCTAGATGGCAAATGGCATGGAAATTTTAAAACATATTATTTGGAATACCTTATTTGTCTTCTGCTTGGATGGCATGCCTACAAGCGCTTTTTCAGCCGAGCCTACTGTTTAAAACTTCGATTACATGTTAAGGAACATTTTTGTGTAGCTTGTGACACCTGTTATTCACTTCATGGTAGGCACTATCGGCGGCAATGGTGCTCCACAGTTTATCATATTCATATGACGACAATTCCTGCTATTACTAATATTACTGCTGCTACTGGCGCTTCTAGGACTACTTATACTAATTGCAAATACACCCCTTTTCAACATAGGTTAATTGTATTGACATGCATTATCATTAAAACGCACCATTCATGATATTAAACTATTGATTGTCCCACACAGACCATTACAAACGCTCCTAAATGGTCAAGGGACGTTTCGAAGCTGTTAAACCCTGAGCATGAGCACGATTGGAGGTTCCTGGCCGTCCGCCTCGGCTACTCCGGTGAAGACATCCGCAACTGGGCTCTGTCACCCGACCCTACCATGGCCATCTTGGCAGAATGGTATACCACTCACAAGAGCAGCGATGCCACCTACGCCATACTCAGTGCCTTGGAGGACATGGGCAGGACCGATGCGGCAGAAATCATCACGCAGTCACTAGAGGAAGCAGGTTTGCAAATACTTTAAGTTCGCTTCCTGAAGGAATACGATGATATGAAAGTTGGTATAATAGAAAAAAGTCTAATGAGCGATTAAATAGGTAGTTTTATATTCATGATATTATTTAGCAATGTCACTATTTTTGTTCAACTGTGTTGTAATGCTTTCCCTGATAGTGACTGCATCATGTATGAATATTGTTTATATATATTTTTCCCAAAAGAATGTTATAGGCATCATGTAAACTACTTGATAAGATTGTACATCATGAAATATATTGATGCTCGGAAATCTCATACAAAGCGGTGTGAATATCCACAAAACCATTTACATACATAGAACTAATTTGACATTTATAAAACGTGGCGTGGTAGTAGAATTGCACAAAGGTAGTAAAGGTCTCATGATATGTAAAGCCGACCTTGTTTTACGAAGGCCTGGCATCCAGTTAGTTTTCCATTATATAAACTACCATGGAACCTTGATTTTGATTGGCTCCCTAGCCCAGTTTGGCGAAGTTACTATAACAATATAAATCGTGATTCGTATGCCACCATGTGTCTCTCACAGAAATGCTGGTGCCACAAGCACCCTCAGACGACTTTGAGAAGCCCCCGACAGTATTCTTAAGCTACCAGTGGGACCACCAACCGGAAGTGAAGGCCATCCGCAAGCACCTAGAGATGGCCGGGTTTCCTTGTTGGATGGACATTGGTCAGATGGGTGGAGGAGATCAGTTGTTTGCCAAGATCAGCCAGGGCATGCGGTCATCTAAAGTGGTACTCTGTATGGTGACAGAGAAATACTCCAACTCTGAGAACTGTAACAAAGAGGTAAGCTGAATGATGACTATGGTGTTATCTTGTCTGTTCGATCGAGTAACCAATCCATGAAAGTTATATTGTTTTTGAATGATTAGACTTTTCTTCTGCTGATATCTATTAGATGTTCTGTGTAAAATGGCTTCAGCAGTATTATTCAAACCTCAGTTTCGGTATATGTATCCTAATCCTTTCACTTGTTTTCTTTCAGGTGAATCTTGCCAATCTGCTGAACAAGCCAATCATTCCCGTCCTCATCGACCAAACCAGATGGCCGCCAGAGGGCGCCATGAGCATGCTCTTCGCACAGCTACTTTACATTCAATTCTTCAACGACAAGGAATACGTGAGGGGAGAAAAGTTCTGGGACGATGCCAAGTTCTCAGAACTTCTGGGCCAGATATCATACCATGCCACCCCGGATGAAAGCATGGTTTCCGACGGTAAGAGAACACACCATGTTTGATTAAGAATGACATACGGATTATCAATGTAATGTTTATTTAGTAAAGACATTTCTGATGCAACGTGTGCAGTAAGTTTTGAAATAATCTGTCAGCACTGAGAAACTTACAACTTCTTATTTCAATAGAAAGTTTGAGTGTATTTTTGGTTTGTTTGATTAAAGTCTCATAATGAAGATTTTAAGATAGGACAATGATAATTCAAGCAAACAGAAAGTACCTTTGACATTGCTCCAAATGTTTGTGTAGAGGTTGATTTTGAATTCAATGGAGTGACGTACTTGTTTTGTAGTTTTACCTCCAGACTTGGTCAAGGGTAGACAAGTCAAGTTTGAAGTCGGTGGTGTGTCGAATTGGTAGTTTAACTCCCTATTGTTAACCCCTTTGCCCATTCCCCATTACTGCAGAGTACCGGGACTGGATTCCTCAAGTGGAAGACACTCCAGTCACCGTGAAGAAGGTATCAGATGAAGCAGGGAACACGACAGCGGTGCAACAGAACATATCAGTAACGGTGAGCACCAGAATTTATAAGCGCTAGTGGCGGCACAGGATCTCTGAAATTAGGGAGTTAAACGTTTAAATTGAAACTAGGGCAAAACAAGCGGACAGGAAACATTTCATTTGTATCAAAACATCGCCGAAAGGAAGGGGGATATGGGAAGGGGATCTGGATAAGGAAGTTTCCTGTGCGTTGTGTGTTGTACCCAATTTCAAGAATCCGAGAAGAAAGGCATGGGGTTTGGATGGGTGTTAATTCTGTAATATGAAAATTATTTGTTGGCCCCTATGAAAATAGGACATGACCATGGAGAGTAAAAATATTACAAGTATTTGTTGTGGATTGGAGGGGATGTGACAGTGGATTTTTTTTCATTCGTATATAAACAATCTCCGCGAATACCCAAGCTTTTAGCCAAGGCCTCATGTCCGATTGACGCGTATTTCATGAACTGAGCGACTAGTAAGAAAATACTATAATCGCCCCAAACCGGGTGAACGAACCATCAAGAGCCATCCACTAGAGTCGCTTCATCTCGCATTCACCCAGGTTTCACCAGTTCGATCGCTACCCTCATTTCAGCCATTACTTGAGGAAGAACATAGGCCTAGCCAAATCACGAGGCCTTGTCAAAAGTCTACGAATACCCTTCCTCCATTCTTTTGTAATGACTGTGACGTTTAAGTCTCATTAATCTGTATGTTCATCGTTAGCAAAAATCACAAAATCAAACCGAGTTGCGATACCAATTGCTAAATGCTTGAATGCATGGTTCGACCTGCAGTTTAATGAAAAACCATAAACAATCATAAATTGAATGTCACGCAAAAAGCTTGTACAATTGTCGAATGTAGCCTTAATAATCCAATAACTAAATACATTCACAAAGCTTTTAATTGTACATGACCCTGAGACATCAACTGACCAGAAAATGTAACAACTGTCCTTATTTTACTTCTTATGTTGTTATCATAAAAGGCTTCCAATTATTCATCAGCAGGCTGCATCCAAATGAAACAACTACAATAACCATTTTGTAATATAACCTCAACCGAAACATCAACATATGATTAAATTCTCACATTTGTTTCTCATATCCAAAATTCTATATTTAAAACACATTCAGCCATGCCTAAGACTACAGAAAGTATGCACCTAGTCGGAGCCAAGGCATCTCTGGCTTGTTGACCTACTTTCAGTCATGCCACTTGTGCATGCGGCTATCGTGACATATCACTATTATCATTAAAAAAAAACATAAATCATCTCGTCACTAACAAACCACTTCATGCAATTATGTACCATTTACTTTTCATATCTTGTGTAAATGAAAACGATAACTAGCCTAAATCAACACACGTGTGTGCTGCGTTCAACTTTCGCGCACTACAAATATAGTACTGTACTTGTACATATAGATACGCCGAAAAGGCGAAAATAACATTCACTGAACACGAGCGATAATTCATACAACTTTTGGAACAAAATTTCAACCAGATATTCATCATTTGAATCATTTCTTAAAACACACAGTCAACGATTCTTCATCATATAAACATCGTTTTTTTAAATACTTACAACATTGGGCTTGGTCTGAAAGCAGAAATAACGATGACAACAAATTAGCAAGTTTTCCCAAACTAAGTAAAAACATGGGGGAAAAATACAACGCCCCCTATTGACTGGCAACAAAAACCTATGCTTCTGACGTCACCTAAACTTTGTGACCTGGAAACGATATTTAAATTTCACACTATCACCGCTTTATACAAGTAATTTACAATGACCACTCTACCTATTCCAGCTATGGTGTCCCATTGAACTTTTTTTTCAGTTTTAAGGGATTGGCGGGTATTTTTTCTGAAATATTTCTTTCAAACCTATTGGTTAAGTTGAAATCAGTCAAAATCTTCGCAGTTATCAACCATTCCCTCTTTTTTTTCCTCACTCCAGGAATCTTCGGAGCATCCATCGGTGTTCATCTCATACCAGTGGGGCAAGCAACCTGAGATCAAAAGACTGTTCTCACGTCTCAGTGGTTTAGGCTACCACTGCTGGTTAGATATCAATCAAATGGGTGGTGGGGATCCACTCTATTCCAAGATTGATAAGGGAGTCAGGAATGCTAAGGTATTAACATCCATGATTACCATTTCAAATAATCTGCAAAATGCCAAAGAAGATCTTATATAACGGGCACTCCTCTTATTCATAGTTGAACCTTGAAGGGTTTCAACTTAACCTGAGATAGTATTGATTAATTATATGACAGTTAAGTATGCGGTGTTTGTTCAAAACATCCTGAATATATTAACTCTCATCTCTAAGTGATGCTAGTTGGTATTTATGAGAGAGGGGTGGCTTGGCTTCCAGTGTTCTCTACGGTCTGGGGAATTGGTGGAAAATGCTGAGGCTTGTTGTTTGATCGAATGTCTGGCGACATTTTGATTTTGGCAAAGTCCTTCACAGGCTGTCTTCCTAACTTGATGATTACATAGATCATCCGGACTAAATGATTGATTGATTGATTTTATCCCCCCCCCCAAAAAAAAAATAAGAAGAAGTAAAAGTAACAAAATACCTTGACAGGATAGCGCTTGAATGCCGATGTGGCTTACTACGACTTGACAGGAGCCATAGAATAATTCCGGGTTTGCTTCATACCGCAGGTGGTCATTTCCTGCGTGACACCGAAGTACGCCCTCTCCGCCAACTGCCGACGTGAAGTGAGTCTTTCTGACGCGCTCCGGAAACCAATCATTCCCCTGCTGCTTGAAGAGATGGTATGGCCACCGGAAGGACCGATGAGCATGACTTTCACCCAGCTTCTCTACATCGATTTCACCAAAGAGACAACTCAAGCCAGATTCGAGGATGAAAAGTTCGATGAACTCATTGAGAAGATAAATGCGCATGTTCAGCCGTCGACAGATGGCAGTGGTGTTGAAGAGAGACCGGTTGACGAGCAAGCGACCTCGCCAAAGTCAAAAGGTAAGTACCAATTCATATCGTTGATAATGGTTTCAAAAGAAAGCATTGTCCGACTTGGTTATTAAACATAGTAGTTAATAGCAGAGATTAATAAGATGGACCAAAATGAGAATGATAGTAATAATAGTAATAAGGATGAGACAAGGATAGTGGCAGTATTATCAATGATCATTGTAAGGATGGTAATAATTATGACAATTATTTTTATATCAAGAATAAAGATATCATTTATAGTAATGATGACCAGGATGGTAATACTACCAATAATTAAACTAATAGTGATAGTCATAATAGCAATAATTTTTATGAAATGGTACTTTTAAGTGAAATATATGCCCATGTATCACATTTTAATACATGATTTGTCAAAAGAATGTAGTACTCTTAATATCAAATCCATGAATGCATACTCCCTTATTTTACAGAGCAATATCCAACTTCACATTCACGTAATCACGTGTAATGTAGAACTCGAAATTGAAAAAAATGATAAACTGACGAATATTTATTCTGCTAAGAGTGAAAGCTGGAAGTATCAATCAGACAATATTAAATGATTAATGATGAATAGGAAGGAGAAGAAAAACAATCGAGATCAAGAAAAAGAATAAAAAGACAAAGAATAGATAAGAGATAAATAACATGTTTTTAGACTAGCATATTATATTATACAGTTACAATCGAATGTAATTTCGATTTTCTACATCCCTTGATTAACTATATAACCTGGAAAATTATGCCCAAAAAAGCATCCCAATACACTGCCATTCCTTTTAAAAGGTTGAAATCTAGTTTTTGAACTACTTAAAGTTAGAAGAATTTCTAGCGTTTACGAATCTAAAGACCGAATCAAATTAAAAGCTATTTAATAATCGCATTGTGTATGCAATATTTATTTTTTAAAGAAACGTCATCATCGGCTACCAACGTCACAGATCCTGGACACCATCTACCAATAGAACACACAGAAAAGAACAACTCATCGAGATCTTCTTCGGGAAAAAGCAACAAGAAATCATCGACTTGCTTACTTCTTTGATAGTTTATAGAACACTTTGAATCATGGATGTATACATGAAACATGAAAAACTTTATTCTCCTTTTAAAATGGTTATGTGTGTGGACGATTTTAATGGGGCTGCAAGTTTTGAAAGGCAGTAGAAAAATATGAATAGTCGGGTAGTTTTGTAAAGCAGGTTCGACCAAATCAGCTGTGGTCGAGAATACGTTGCTGACTTTTTTATTTGTTTAGATGACTCTCGAGCTTTCAAACTATTTTCTGTGACGAAGTGAAAGTATGTTGGTGAAAATTAGTGACTTGGTATGTGTTTGTGAGGGTGGGAGGCAGGATGTGTGCACCGTTAGAAAATTTATCCTTAAAATAAAAGAAGTTCCTGCAGCAGAGTCTCAAGAACACCTGTAATCTTAACAGATTGCGTAATCTTACATTATATCATGTAAAATTACAGAAAATTGGTATTTGGTGTATGAAACCTTACAAATTTCCTAAAATAAAACACCCTTTTCCCCTTTTTAAACAGACCTGTTCTGTTAAATTGCAGAAAATTCATGTTTTATGAATTTACAGAATGATTCTGTTATTGCATTTTTCTAAAATCTTCTCTTTTTTTCTGTAAAATCAGTTTTTTTTTAAACAGTGTGGTGTGTGCCCGTGCAGCTCGGGAACTATGGTTTGAAAATTGCCATCTTAACGTCACAGTTTCTGAAAATTATATTTGCATTAATTTATCAGACACCGTTAATGTATCGAACTCTTGTGACGTATACGCTATTTTGAATGAAAAGAGAAGATGCATTTCATAGATTCTTCGGTGAGCGATTTTAAAGATATGAAATGAATAATTCTGTCGTTTTCTTTTTAAATGAAGTAATGCGTTCGGTTCTCATTGTATCTTAAGTTTCATCTTAGGGAAGAGCTGTGGTGTAGTGGTTCTGACTCTCGCCTTGTAAACAGAGGGTCGTGTGTTCGAATCCCACCGCGGTCTAGCGTCCTTTGGCAAGGAGTTAATCCACACTTTGCCACTCTCGACCCAGGTGCTAAATGGGTACCCGGTAGGATGCGAAAGATATTGTATGTTTGATTTTGCCAGCGCCATAATAAGGCTGCGATGAATGCAAGGAATGTTCCCTAGTGAGCGGAAATTGTGCACTTTTCTATGAGGCGCCGATTGTACCAATATTATATAGAACAATTATTTGTTATATAATCATTATTTGTTAAATAATAACTATTATTTATATATAATTTACATTTTATTTGTAAATAATTACTATTATATAAAATAAAATTTCTAATTACTTATGAAAAACAAATAATCATTATTTATAAATAATGAAAAACAAATAATCATTATTTATAAATAATGAAAAACAAATAATCATTATTTATAAATAATGAAAAACAAATAAAAATTATTTATAAATAATGAAAATCAAATAATCATTATTTATAAATAATGAAAACAAATAATCATTATTCATAAATAATGAAAATCAAATAATCATTATTTATAAATAATGAAAATCAAATAATCATTATTTATAAATAATGAAAAACAAATAATCATTATTTATAAATAATGGAATGTCGAACTATCATTATTTACAAATAATGAAGTATTACTTGGAATTATATATAAATAATCAGAAATGTTATTTTATATAATAGTAATTATTTACAAATAAAATGTAAATTATATATAAATAATAGTTATTATTTAATAAATAATGATTATATAACAAATAATTGTTCTATATAATATTGGTACAATCGGCGCCTCATACTTTTCGTGCGGGATTGAAATGAATCCAATGACCGAGGTAATAATATGATGTAACGCGCTTTGAGCCATTCTGGGAAAAGCGCTTTATAAACAAATTAAATGAAAATGTAACCAAGGTCCTCATCACATCAAAAGAAAAACAGAGTGTCCCACAGCGTGTTTACAGTGTTTAAACAATTATGTGAAATCCACTTCACACCCTTAATCTTGATCCTTTTAGCAGTGTGAACGTGATGGGAACACACGCACTATCGAGGTGTTCTGACAGTGTGAGATTATCTTCCCACTGTTAAATAGGATCATTTTAACATTTCAATCGCGTCTTTAGATCCATTGGCCCGTATTCTGAAGTCGGGGTTAACTTAAACCCAGGTTTAAAGTTGTGGTTTAAGTATGGACAGCCAATTGTTACATATATCACTAACAGTAGAGATATGATATTTCAGCTCATTTGGCTCTCAAATCATTCGTAATTGTCTAGGAAGTATAAATAGATGATTGCCTTCACCATCAACGAATCAGGAAAGAGCACAGTAAACATAGGAAACATGCAACTTTATAAAACATTTTGACACTTTTGGCTTCCCATACTTTTAGCACATATTTAGACCATGGTCTATTAAAGTTAAACCTGACTACAGAATACGAGCCACTGTGTGAACACATTGTGTAACGCTGTTCTTTCTCGCAAGTATCTGCTTATGTATTACATTTTAGTACATTATTTGTCCCCAAAATGTAGTACTCTTAATGTTAAGGTGACCGCACACCTTACGATTGGTCTGCGACCCGATTTCAGAATAAATGTAGTAGAATTTGATGCTAATATTGAGACTTGGAATATCTTCCTGTGCAATGTTCTAAATCATCGTACGAATACCTATGTTCAAATTTTTGACTATGCTGTCATCCTTCTTAATTTAAAAGCGAATTTAATATCTAGTCGTAATGACGTCATAGCAGTCGTACGATTGGCTACGATTTGAAACTAATTTGGCCTTTACTCCAAAATAAAAGCTTGCGATCTTTCAAAATGGTTATAGTAGTATTCTTTCAATTGATTTTAACCTCAAATAAAATGCTATGTTCCATTCACATTTTCTGAAAATGAGCAAAATGCGATTTTTTCCAAAATAGGATCGCGAACAGTCGTAAGGTGTGCGATGGCCTTTAGATGCATGAATTCATACTTTTATTTTTAACAAAGCAATATCCAACTACGCATTCACGTATGGTAATCACGTGAAATGTAGAACTCGAATATGAAAGAAGTAATAAACATACGAATGTTTATTCTAAGAGTGAAAGCCGGAACGCGTAGCAATTTCCTTTATACACAGCAGGTCAGGAAATGTATGATGGAAAAACAACAAGGGCAATTTCTTATGTGCTTTTTCATAATATCAATTTATGAGCAATATAATATCTTAATCGTGTTCATAGGGTTAATACAATAACGGTTCCATGACATTCGCTCCGGCGACAATTGCTCCGATGGAAAATATGCACGTTTAAGCCAACCATAAAACATAACCTTCAAAACTAAATAAACCCTAATCCTCATTTTTACAATACTCTGAACCAAAAACTTTATTCCAATCCTAATCCTAACCCTAAGCATTCTGAGATAATAAGACTAGAGCAAAAGAGGAGTAAATTTCGTGTGACCGCAATGAGAATATAGTGTAGATGTAAAAGTAAAAGTTGATTTTAAGAAAAAAGAAATCAGAATTCCCCTGTTTTTGGTATACGGAAAGGAAGACAACACTTTACTGACCTCATTAACCTGATTACTAGGAATCAATGAGTAGATTGCTGAAGCATCCAGTTATACTATATAGTACATGCATTTAACATTCAAGTCGAAACGTAGATTAAGATTCAAATCTTAGAGAGTTATTCCATAATGTCAAATAAAAATGGTTTAAATTCAAACCTGTAAGATTTAAATCGATATCAGTAGTTCGGCTGGTCACGAACCATCGCCCCATCATGATTTTTCCTTGAAAATTGGAGTGCATGCTCCAATGAGACAAGGACACTATAGCTAGAAACCAGTTCGCACCGTTCATGTTTTCATTTCATCAATTGTCCCCTCACTCAGCCAGAAATAAACATTCGTTGGCATTACTGGAATTAAATTTAATTCTCATATGGAATTATAATTTGTAACTTGTATTCTGTGCCTAGTAACTAAAGCAATTTAGGAATCTAGGCCTCATTAAAATACACTATCACAAATATCGCCAAAATCATGGATTGAATCGGGGAAGGGAGAGTTTCATAAAAGGACTTGTCAGATGTATTATCCGATAGTTACCATAGGAACCATGCTTGTCAGCCAATCAAAATCAAGAAAAGTTGTCACATCTGCAATTTATAGGTCAAAATATGTTAATGAAACGTTCCCCTTAGAAATACCTTTTAATAAAGATAAAGCTTCTTCCTGTTGTTTTTTTGGGTGACCTTCACAAAACTGCAAATGCTAAATTTTTATACCTGCAAATACTGTTAATGTCATGTATAAATAGCGAGATAATTGTACTTTTGAAAATGTAGAAAAGACAACGGTAAGAATAAGACATGAAAAACGATACAAATTATAAACAGGTGGGTAAGCTAATAAAAGAGCACGCTAAATAACAATAGAGGTACAGAAATAAGTGTCCAGAAATATTTTATGACATTTGTGCGAATCATTTTTAATCCATTATAATGTTCTCAAATACAAAAGTGATCAACATAATGCTACAGTAATCAATTGCATACCGACTAAAGCTTTTACGTTATTACCAATGGCACATCATAAGGTTGATTTGGAGTCAGTTGCGTTGGCATGACCGTAGCTATAGCATAACAGGGGCCGCAGAAGTTGGGGGGTGGGCTTCACCCCCCATTTTTTCCAAAACCGTGTACAAAAGCGTAAAAATGACCATATGATTGTGATTTTGTGCATGGTCAGCCCCCCCCCCTTTCCCCCACTTTGAAAACCGTTCCGCGACTCCTGCATAAACCGAACTACCAACAGATTCATGTAATATAGTATTGGTGACCTACTGGATTTTGAAGTAGACACTCGTCAATAGCATTTAGTTTGTCTGTTACGCTGTAGTCACAGCGACAAAAAAATATTCCAATATCAGACAATTATTGATCGGTTCGGAGTCTAATTCGTTGGTGTGACGATAGCATCATATTATTAAAACATCGAATTTGCTAACAGACTCCTATAGAGTGTATAAACTATCGCATTTCAAACCTGATTGTAAACTACATAACTAAAATCAATAAACAATTTATTGACATGTTATGCCTACATCTTAGATAAATACAGTGCGTCCCCCAAAAAAACTATACACTTTTGAAATGGCTGCCAAATAAAAAATATATCACTTTGGGGGAAAACACATACATATATGGAAGCAAATAAAGTCAACTTTCAAATGACACCAACAAGTTGGAAAACTGTTCACGCTTGAGCGAGCACTGCCCACTGAAACAAAGGGTATGAAAATTAGGGTGGGCAGGAATTAGCCTTCCAATTTCTTTCAGTTTTTGAGATGCGAGTCCCTTGGAACTTGCAAAGTTGAGGGTGTTGTGATAAATCAATGATCAAGCATTATCAATTAAGGTTTTTAGAGCAAATTTCAAGAATTATCAAATTGAAATTTAATGCATGAGTGAACATGAAATACAATTTTTCACTTTTTCAAGTGGATCTCAGCAATGTGTTCATTGAAGTCAGAATAGGGATATGACCTAGGTGGGGGTAGTAGGTTGACGGGATATGGGTCAACGGAACACTTAATCCCCCCCCTCTCTCTACCCCTTTCAACCCTCCTGAGAGACTAGCCTTTGCTAGGGTGAGCAGGAATTAGCATTCCATTTTTTTTTTTAGGTGAGTCCTTTGGAACTTGCAAAGTTAAGGGTGTTATGCTAAATTACTGATGAATTGAGATCAGTTTTAGTTTCTTAAGCAAATTACAAATTTAAATTTGAAGTTACTAAATTGAGTAAACAGGAATTGTAATTTTAGTGTAGCATTTTTAGTTTATTATGTGAATCTTAGCATGTGTGCTTGTGAGAGTCAGAGTAATGTGATGGTACCTGTTACATGCAAGGGGGTGAGATAGGGTAAGACTGGGTTAAAGGGGCATTCTTCTTTGCGTTCTCTTACAAATTACATGTCATGTACTCACCCCCACCCTCCACCCCCTTTCTTTCTCCTGGATGGTATTTAAACTTTAAATGCCAAGTGACTTATGGTTGATGGGTCTTTCTTTTCCATTGAATGATTATTAAGAACTTGATTAATTATGATGATTTATGAAATGATTTATTGAAAAAGCTGAATGTTTGATTGATTATTTATTGAAAAAGGTGAATATTTGATTTATCACATTGATTGAGTTGATTTACTAACAGATTGTTGATTGATTGAATGATTGATAGGTAAAAGTTGGTGATCTAATTTTCAGAATTTGTTATCAAATTGACAGACCGCTCTGCACTTTATGCGTACATGTAATAGCAATCAGTCTCAATATCAACACAGGAGGGGGGGGGGACCTGTAGGAGGGAGGCTAAACGTTCTGTTGACCCTTTTCCCATCAGCTTAATTCACCAACTGAAGCCGTTTCTCACCCCTATTCTCCTGACTCCAATGAACACACTGCTGAGATCCACATTGTAAAGTTGAAATGCTGCGCTAAAGATTGCAATTCACGCTCACTCATGCAGGGAATTTCAATTTGATAATTCATGAAATTTGCTTTAACAATTTAAATTGATAATGAATGACCATTAATTCATCACAATACCCTAAAGTTTGCAAGTTCCAAGGGACTCGCCTCTCAAAAACTGAAAGAAACCGAAAGGCTAATTCCTGCCCACCCTAATTTTCATACCCTTTGTTGTGGGTAGTGCTCATTCAAACATGAATAGTTTTCCAACATTTTGGTGTCATTTAAAAGATGACTTTATTGACTTTCCATATATATAAGTCTTTCTCCCCAAAGTAGATCAATTATGATGTGCTGACCGGGCTTGTCCCTTAAATTGTTGGTGAACGGAGCAGCAAGCAGGAGGCCACCAGGGCTCCGTTACACAAAGCTTTGTAATCAATCGCTAAATACCAATGACCAATCAAGATCGTCGTTGCACGCGCACTCTGTTTGAAATACGGACCGGAAACCAATCGGCGCGGTTCTTTCATACTTGCAATTCATCGCAAGCCTTTGTGTTACGGAATCCAGGTCTCACCTGGCGCAGCTGAGAATGCAAATAGGTGATTAAATTTAATTTACACAATTATATATATACATATATATATATATATGTATATGTATATATATATATATATATATATGTTTTTGCAAGATTCATATTTATATTCTATGTATGACAATTGTAAGTGCTGTGATACTTTGTGTATATCGCATATACAGTGCGTATCAAAAAAAAGTTTACACTTAGAAAAATCCTGTAAAATTATACATTTGTAATATCCTGAAGATTTTTCCACATTTTAACATTGGTACAGATCCATTTAAGCAAATGACGATATAACTGTCGAAAAATATTTCCACTTGAGTGAACACCACTTACTTTTGAAAAGTTAGTGAAAAATGATTTGCGCAGAACTTTGAAATAGTTATGCGAATAAAAGTAGACCTTAATCATGAAGAACAAGTTGAATTTATCTATTAAAATTGATTTGAAGATATCTTTTACATTTTAAAACTTAGTGCATTGCGCCCCATCCCACTCCCCCACACACTGAGGCAATCGTGACGATATTTGCTTTACACTGATCTGTGATTTACATGAAATGGCTTAGGCTTGATTTTCATTTTGTTAATCATTGTAAAGCTTGGAAAAGGTGTGGAGAAACAAGTATTAAATAAAAATGAAATGTAAACCCACTATAAATGATAAAAACTTAGTGAGAAATGCTAGAGATGTCTGATATAAACTTTTGTTCAGATTTAGTAATGTCCTCAGATCCAGCTGGCACAAAAATGGTAAAGGTTGTGCTTACTAAGTGTTGAAATTTCAATTTGGGTGGCAAAATTGTTACAAAATGCTTGAATGTATTCGTCTAATTTCTATTGACTATAAGTGCAAGGGAAATGTTTCGCAGGGTAAATTTGATTTCGCCCTTTCTCCTTGACACTGCGTGAAAACGAGCATTTCTGCGCAAACAGATTTCTGCGAGTTTTACAAAAATGGACAGTGCTCACTCAAGTGTAATATTCTGTCAAAACGTTTACTTGCATTGGATAGATGAGACCCAAACCTAAGATTATATGTGAAAAAATTACCCACATGTTGTATATTTTTTAATTCCCAGGGCTTTTTCAAAGTGTAAACTTTTTTTTGATACGCACTGTATAAGTAACCATTATTATCTTTATTACATAAAGACTATATGGCCCGTATTCTGAACTGGTTTAAAGTTGTGGTTTCACTATGAAGAGCCAATTGGGGCACAAATCCCTAACGGTACACATCCAATTTATGAACTCATATGGCACCCAAATTGTCTGGGAATGATAACTAAAGTATTTTGAAGCATTTTATCATCATTATGAAAGCAAAAGGAAACAAAATAGTAAACATAAGAAATATACAATATAAACAGAATGTTAAAATCTTGGCTCCCCATAATTTTAGCACAGACTTAGACCATGGACCTATAAATAGATGGACATTCATCGCTTAGATAATGAATTCACTAACAGGTGACTGTAATTGTCATCTGAATAACATTATCTTCATACTAGTCTTTTTTGGTCCTTTGATCGTCACCGTGAGAAGGGACTGAAGCAGTTCGTGATTGGACATTTATATTTCACAAATTATATGCGCAGTTGATAACAAATCAATGAAATAATGGAGAATCGATGTGCAGTTTTTGTTTACTTTTGGTAATCTTAGTTCCATGTGTTTTATTTGGGGAAATGTCTGCATATTTTGATATAGAGGCAATATTGTGATTGATTGTTAACCATTTAAAATTCAAGTTTCTCCATAATATTCCAGATATACGTGGCACATAACATTTATAGATCGTGTATCTCTCAATGTTATTGAGGTCCTTATGTGTGAGCGGTAGTTAGCGGATCGAATAATATCATATTCTATATCATAAAAATCGTCTGCTTCTTAAGTTTGCTGCTCCATATATGAAGCATGTTGAATGAAAGGCACATGCTGAAACAGGGTATCAGCCAACAAAAATCAAGACCGGGGAAACTGTTCCGTCTTTGAGTAATCAGATACCCTTGGTAGTCATGGTAATTGCTATTGTAACAACACCTGTATGTTCTCATTAAGATACGCATAACCAGGTGACGGTGACTATCATTGGATCAAAGAAATGCTCGCGTTAATCGTCCATCTTTTCATAGGTCCATGCTTAGACTATGGTCTAAGTTAAACCGGACTTCAGAATACGGGCCTATATATTTGTTACGCAATAATGTAACTTTTGGTGTGAATTGTTCTAATCAGGCTAATGGTAACTGAAATTCATGTTAATTTCATCTTCCTTATTTCACTGCTCTAGAGCACCTTTTCTTTTTTTATATAATTATTTATTTTCCGTGGTGAAAAAAATGATCATGTAGCATTTGGTGGAATAATAATTTCGCCAAGGAATGATGGTTGATGTACATGCATTTGAATCGCGGTAATTATCAGATTGAAGATACAGTTTGAATTAGGAAAAAAAACTCTTTGCTAACGAGTCATCATAATCAAGTTTCTATTTCTAACTGCCAGTCTTTTCCCGCATTTCTTCCGGTAATCTGTCTATTGTATTGTACAAATAAAAGTTTATAACTTATGCTTTTGTATGAAATAAGAATTGTCCCTTTTAAATATGTCGTGTAAATTTTTAAGTAATTTGATTGTCATTGTATTTTCTCTTATAAAGGGGACAGCTATAAAATATGCACCTTCATGAATCACAATTACCTCAAACACCTGGACATCTAAGAACATCCTATTTCTATTCATACCTGAAACCAGGGGCGTCGATCCATTTTTCAGATTGGGGGGGCAAAATCATTAACGTTCCAAAGGCGCTCGATCGTATAAGACACCCATCCACACCCCCCACACCCACACACACCCTCACACACCCACACACACACACACCCTCACACACACACACACACACACACACATATATATATATATATATGACTCATGAGACACAGACACGTATCTCACCAACAAATTAATGCGAGCGCGAAGCGCGAGCTGATTTTTTGTAAGCATACTGACAGGAAAAGCGTGCCTGTTTAGGGCTGTTTGTAACTCATGAGGATACATATCTCACTACACAGATAGTACGAGTGCCGAAAGTGAGCTGAAATTTCTTTATATTCTGACCTGAAAGCTTGATATTCTAAGCATTTTGGGTACTAATGATTAAGATTGGTATCTAAAAGAATAATAGATGCGAGCGCGAAGCGCGAGCTGATAATTTAATGGCTGACAGTTTAATGGAAGTTTTTCATAAAGAACAAGATATATATCCAAGAAAAGATGATTGCAAATAGAAGCAGGAGTTCTTTTGAAGCTTAAAGACCCTGACCGGTGTAAAAACAATCATATATCAAAATAAAGGTAATGATTCATACAATACGAATATACCAAAAATATTACATATATCTCCTTCCAATAGTTAAAAATATTAAATAAAAATCAAAGAAACTGCTCCTCCAAAGTACGCTTCGATTGAGCACCCCCACGTTGCCTGGAAATGATGACGTCACGTTGTGTCAGGAGGGTTGTGATTCCATAGGTTTGTGTACAAAAGCATTGGGTATTTTCTTCCATTTCCATGTTATGAATCCATTTTTTTTTCGTTTTCAGATGAAAATGGCACTCAAAATTATTCACTGTTCAAATTGTTGTAAACCTACAACTATTCACTATACCTTTTTTGTGATTTCTTTGTTTGGCTCTTATTGGGCCTAAATTGCTATGTCAGGAAAAGTTGTTATACATAATCTAAATGCAGATAGAATTGAAATCTGCGCCAAATAAGCAGGAAATAAAATATGGCAAAAACTAGTTCAAAACTGCAGATTTCATAAATTCAAGCTTGTGGGTAAAAATATATGTGATATCCCTCTGTGATAGAAGTGAAGAGAATGAAATGCGTTAACTGGAAAGCAAAAAAATCACCCAGTTTTTCTGTGTACAAACCTATGGAATCACGACGCTTCTTACACAACGTGACGTCACGGTCTCGAGGCAGGTGAAAAGCACAATAAAGCCTATTTTCTAAGCGGGGTTCGAAACCCGATAATTGGAATATTCTTAAGCAAAATACTCAGCTGGGAAGCGGTGAAAATGCATAAAGCATACCTTGGTGTATTTAGTAGCTTATAAGCTTTCGATTGGTATATAATTTATCAATTTCATTTTCGGGTCCGGTCTGGATCTTTAAAACTGAAAATGGGACATTTACATTCACCTATTCAATCATGAAAAGTATGGGTTTTACTACAGAAATGATGGGAGCGCGAAGCGCGAGCTAAAATTTTTTATATTTCCAATCTGAAAAGCAGACATTTTGAGCACAATTTTAGATAAAGAACGAGTTGTGTATCTCAATCTCGCTTGCTGAACATTACAATTTTTTTTTTTTGGGTATATCCGGAATTATTGGGGGGGGGGGGCAAAATGATATGTTTGCCCCCCAATATTTTCATTGGTGGGGCGATCGCCCCCCCTTCCCCCCCCCCCCAGGATCGACGCCTCTGCCTGAAGCCCGTTGCCATCAGAAGCGTGCGCTTGAGACTTCTAACTACAGGGGGGGGGGGGTTCATAACTAATATTCTCAAGAAGTCATGAGGAATTATTGTTAATTACGAAATTGTTTCGAGCACATATCTTTAAATTCAAGATGAATAACTAGTTTCAAGTTCAAAAATAAGTATGCTTACATCTAAAAATAGGCTTCGGCTTGGGCTTCACTTTATCTGTTTGGACAAGCTCGTAATCACCATCATCTTGCTCTTTCCACATATGGCGACCCTTTCCTTGAGGCATCGGCATGGGCCGTGCCCTCTTGGTGTTTTCGTACCCGTCATTGTATACTGCTTTCCTCACCGGGCGAGCCTTGAGTTTAGGCACGGGGATGGGACGAGTGGTCTTGGTATTCTCGTACCCGTCGTCTCCCGTCCTTTGACCAGTCTGACGAACCTTGCCGATGGGCACAGGAGAAGGACGGGCAGTCTTGACGATCTCGTATCCGTCACTGTCTGGCGTATCCTCCAATTGTCCGGCCTTCCTATTAGACCAATGAGTAGCAAGGGCCACCTTGAGGATTCCCCCATCGCCGTCTACTGGCTGATTCACAGGCAGCAGTGATGTGTAGCCACCTTCTTCAACCTGGGGTCTGTTTGGTTGCTGCTCTTGATGAAGCTGTGCCTCCTTGCCATGTGGCACACCGAAGGTCTTCGTCTCTGCAAGGATCTTTAGCTTTGAAGGATGTGGTGATGCTGACGGAGAGAACGCTGACTCTTTGAACTCTGCGTCTTTGGTTTTGCGTCCCAACCGGTTAGGTCTCCGACGACGGAGGTATACAAAGATGAAGACAACATACGATAGTACCAGGATGATTCCAAGTGCAATAGCTACATAATTGACACCCTGTACGCCCTCCTGTGATGTAGGTCTTGGTGCGGATCCTTGGTAGGTTGTGACATGATAGGTTGAGGACGGCGGTTTCTTTGAGGTGTTGACCGGCACAGGTATTTTTGGTTTTGGTGTTGGCCGACTGGTAGTCAAACGAGATGTTGGAGTCAAAGATGATGTTGAAAGTATACTGGGTGCTGAGGTCGTAGGACGGACTTTCGATGTGGCTTCAAAAACAATATAACGGATTTTAATTACATAAAAATCATGTACCAAGTTTGGAAGTAATACTTGAAGCGCTTTCTAAAGAAATTGCAATATTTTATGTCAAGTACGATTAAGGTCTCCAAGGAGAAACGAAGCGTTATTCAATCCCAACATGCTCAATGAAATGAAAAAAAAAGTTATGTATCTGTTTAAAATATACCGAGATCATTCCATCATTTTTTGAAGAACGTTTTTTTTAACTGAAATTATTCCAGAGTGGTCTACTAGAGTGATGAATTATGACGAGTGATGTTTGACATGTGGGTGGTGGGTAGGGGGACAGGGGGGGGGGGGGGGCGGGGCGGGGCGACAGCAGTTGTCACGGAAGCTTTTCATCCCTTTCATTTTTTTTCTTGTACAGGTATTGGCATGTAAGTGTTCTGTAAAATTACGCAGGTATTTGTGGTGGTGCTGGGAATTAGGATTTGTTAAAAAACATATCATGTCGCCATCAAAACTTACCGAATCGGGAAACTGGGTCTAACGCCGTGGTTACGTAAGGCTGTCCCGTCGGACCGGTCCGTTTGGTACGATATTTTGGAAATACAAGAGCCGGAGTTGGGATGTCTCCATGCGCCGTGTACGGGGAGTATGCCGGTATGATAGTGCTCGCCATGACACCTGTCAACGGAAAGTTTTCACATTGAGGAGGCAATTTATGACTTGAAGACCTATTATGGTATTGCTCTTTCCCGGTTGATTTTTAATCTTATGATAATGATAATAATTAATATACAGTATTCATGTGGCGTTTAAACCAAGGTTTCTAACGACTGTAGGCCTAAACTGTTACCCCGGCTTTAGCACAGGTACTTGAGCGTGTAAGGAAGTATATTCTTCGGGGTGCCCACATATCATTATTATATTAATTGTTACATTTATTATAATTATTGGATTTTATTGCGATAAAACTATCAAAATACAATCACAAGCAGTCAAAGACTAAAATGTGTGACTGTTTACATGTACAAATAGACACATAACAAAATACAAAGTAAACATTATAAATAGTCAAATACAATACAGATTCATACAGATGAAAAAGAAATGAATTGTAAGTTAATGTCAAAAGTCATAACATAATCACTCCAAGGTGTCACCAATGAAGAAAATGGGGATTGAAAGATTTGGGATGAAAGAGGAGAGAGGAGAGGAAAGGGATGAGAAAAGGGAAGCAGATAGAGATAAGTCAAAAGAAAAGGGAAAGCAAGAGGTGGAAACTGGAAAACGAATAAAAGGCAACCTTAAGAATAAAAACTCAGTAGCAATATAGGACATTTAACACTGGTTATGGTAAAACTAATAATATCATTGTAATCATTATATTATTATTATCATCATTATTATATTCATTCTTGTTATGTTATAATATTACTATTACTATCACGATTGTGAGTATTATTGTTACTGTTTATGTTATTATTGTTGTTATTATCATTATCATCATTATTATAATTATTAATATTATTATTATTTTTATTATCATTCCTAAACCGTTTCCATCACTTAACCGAGTTCCCTCGACTCGATAGCTAGCTACCCCGACACAGAACCTACAGATGCGTTGATGTCCTTACCTGCATCAGCAGAATCACATAAATATATGCAAAAGGAGAAATAATTCAAAGTAGTCTCTGTCTCAACTGGCCCGCCACCCGGCCCAAACAACTTCCTTCTTTCATCCGAGTAAGATCCGGAATCGCGTCTGAAAAAAAGCCTTGGACTTTTGTGCGGACAACAGCAGCAAAACTTCTAGGCTAAAATATGATTACAGCTTACTTTCCTGACTTATAGTCGAATAATAACCAGGAAGAAATTATATAAATACCCTTTTATGTTTCAGGAAATGGCCATCATAGGCACAAAACCGAAAGCCAAAGTAACTTATTTTTTATGAATTGTTTAAGTCATTATCTCCTATTACGTATAAATCACAATGTATATAAACAAACGATAAAACAATAAAGTTTATTCTGCAATAGAATAAACGGCTTGTGTTGCGTGTTTTGAGTGGTTATTTTCACAAAAGTATTGAAATTGTTATGGAGCATGAAAGAGATAAATGGCCATCATACAGACAATTACCATATGTTCACGCTGCATCGGCTTGCGGTGCAAACCCGAGAGCCGGTACAGAATCGTTTTTATGCGTGTAAATGCGATTAACTTGCACCGGCTCGCTGTGCAGACACGGCAATTTTGCTTTGAGGTTGCACGGGCCTAATCACAACTGGCAGGCCAAAGATATTCATTCGAGCCGACCCATTGCTCAATTTTTTAATTTGATATTGCTGATTGACAAAAATGAATGAAAATGACTGACAATCTAACACTGATTCTAGGTAGGGTACCTACTGAACTTACTTTTTCCAAATTGGAAAGATATACTGTATCACCACTATGGAACTATATATTTACTGGCGGAAGTGTTAGGGTAATTTCACTCTATCAAGGTTGCACGGGCCTAATCACAACTGGCAGACCAAAGATATTCATTCATTGCTCAATTTTTAATTTGATATTGCTGATTGACAAAAATGAATGAAAATGACTGACAATCTAACACTGATTCTAGGTAGGGTACCTACTGAACTTACTTTTTCCAAATTGGAAAGATATACTGTATCACCACTATGGAACTATATATTTACTGGCGGAAGTATTATGGTCATTTTACTCTATCAAGGTTGCACGGGCCTAATCACAACTGGCAGGCCAAAGATATTCATTTATTGCTCAATTTTTAATTTGATATTGCTGATTGACAAAAATGAATGAATAGGACTGACAATCTAACACTGATTCTAGGTAGGGTACCTACTGAACTTACTTTTTCCAATTTGGAAAGATATATCACCACTGTGGAACTTTATTTTTACTGGCGGAAGATGAATTTGATCCCGTCAGGTGTAGTCTTCATAAAAACTGATTTATTTTTAAAATGAGCCGGTCGAGGTACCCCTTTCTGGTCAGATAAGGAATGTCAGACATTATCCTATCCACTGGTAGTAACCATTCAACCCTCGAATTTCCTCCTTATTTTTATGAATTCTTTTTAAGTGCCACTTTATACACATGAGTCTATGGGAAATGAATTAGGCCTGTGAGCTCCTGACAAAATAGAAGGATCAGAACCGCGAGCCGGTGCAGAAACGGCAATTTTTCTCCGTGTAAACACAAAGCCGAGTCTGTACAGGCAATTAGCGCGCGTTTCACGATGTAAATTTAATCCATTGATCCTTTTTTGGCCCTTTTGGCCCGCGGGTTGGGACAGCGTGTAAACGCTACGCAGGATGATCCGCGAGCCGAGTCTGCACCTAGTCTGCTGTGCAAACCCTTCACTCGAGTAAAGGGTCTGAATTGCAGCCTACTCATGCCTTGTGTACTGAATTGAAACAGCAAGTTTTGTATGTGCTAGTCTTTCTTGGAAACACACTTGTTGATCAAAGCTTCAATTAGGGTCTGTGCCTGCAGAATCGTCTGCACCAACTCGGAAAATGACTAAGAACCTAACATTTTTATTGAACAATTTGATTCTGTGTTTTCATGGTATTTCCCCTCTCTATTAGTCCAAGTAATTCCCATATCAATTGAAATCTCGCGAATGCGGACATTTTTAAATTTACAGACCCAATATTTTCTTGTCACGAGATAGTCAAATTCGATTTTTTTTGGTAATGTATTAAGCCTAAATTTGAAAGAGAATCCGACTCTCACCATAGATGTTCCGAGCCCCCCTTTAGTTTTAGTGTTACATTTTTTTTCTTGGGGGGGGGGGGGGGGTGATGAAGGTGACCAGATCAAATGCAAAATATAAACATTTTGTACGCTAAACTATCTATCGTCTTTTAATCTGAGGGACGTGGGTTCGATTCCCTACCATGGCGTGCTTTTCTTCAGCAAGAAATTTACCCACATTGTGCTGTACTCGACCCAGGCGAGGTACACAGATGAATGGGTACCCGATATGGGGTAAATGGGGGTAATTCCTCGAATGCTTGAGCGCCTGTATGACGGCTCGAGTACAGCCGGGATAATAATAATTATGATAATAATATTGTTTAGCGCTATATAAATGATCCATATTACTATCATATTTTTATCTGAGTTCCGTAACACAATCATGTTTTTTTCACATATGACATTGTAGTCAATGCAATCAATCGTAAAAAAAAAAAAATACCCACGATAATTGGTGTTAAAAGCCTTGTGCTGCGGGCCCTGGAGTCTCATATTTGATATATACAAAGTTTAATGTCCGAGTTGAATTTCTGACTGTGAAAAGGGTTTCTGTCACAACGTATTGGACCCTGAACAAAAAAGAACTAAACTGGCGTTGATATTTTTTTCTTTGCGATATACTAAAAAGAATAAAATTCGTCGAGAGAGGGCGCTAGATATCATCAGCAGTATTTTGCCAAAATTTATTTATTTTTTCACAAAGAATCAAAATATGAAAGGAAAAACATGCCTTCCGCTGCACTTTTGTAAGAGTAAAGTCCTTTTGTTCTAAAGCTAAAGCCGTGCTTTATATCACCGAAATGATAATAATGATAAAATATAGTAATTTAGTCGTATACATGTATAGCGCGTGTCATGAAATTCACAAAAAAAAACGCTGTAGATAAATAAAGTTCTTTCAACCCTCGGAGTACTTTCTAGCGTTTCGGTCGGGTCTACGAAAATCGAACATTCCCAAGATTTGCACGTTTTGTCTCGTCATGATTAGAGCGAAACATCATTAACCCAGAGTACAGTATGAGCATTCGCTTTGTTTGTGACATAGGCCTATTGTTAGTCAGGAAATATTACTTGGGTGAATATCTTGACAGATGTGAGTGTACTTTCATAAATCACAGAAAGCGAGTGAAAGAGGAAGAGAAAAGAATAGAGAGAGGGGGGGGGGGAGAGGGGGCGGGGGTGAAGAAGAGGGAGAGAGAGAGAAAAAAAAACAGGGAGGGGGTATAGGGAGGGACAGACTATTTGTATGCCGTGTTTGTTACAATATGTATTCAGAGGACCAAAGCAGTAAATTGGCTAGATCGAAAATGATCAATCTTGACGCCTATCCTTTTCATCAAAGTGGCATCATGAAGTTGACGTGCATTATTTCTCTCCTAGCTATCTCTGTTATGGCTATCACGTGTGGTAAGAACGTCGAAATCTATTCTAAAAACTTAATATTCAGATTTAGATTTATTTATTTTCCACAATCTGATAAAAATACAGGTACAATAGCATACAAAAACACATTAAAATACATTAAAAATTACAAAATTTTTTGAACATCATAGATATTCAATAATTTTTTTCTTCAAACAAAGGATTTTCTTTAAACAAAGGAATATTCGATTAGGTATGGTGTTAAATATTATCTGTTTTGATTTTGTAGTTTTTATGCATTGTCGTAATTGGTTTTAATTTGTATGGCATATTTTGTTTGTTTGTTTACTACATAAGAACACTGTGAATAAATAACAAATAAATAGTATACGAAGTATTAGCTTTTTTAAGGTAAAAAAAATCATTTTAAGCTACATCCGTGTGCGAAGCACGAGTTGATGGTTAATCTCAGTGGCGGACGGGGGGGGGGGGGGGGGGGGGGATGGCAGCCAGCCCGTGCTCCCCTTTGAGAGCATAATCAAGATTTGTAATGTAAATATACCGTTTTTACGTAAGTGTGCCCCCCCCCCTTTGAAAGTGAGGATTTTTTTTGCTTGCTTGATAAAATTACCTTTAATTTAAGGTGAAACGAGTTGTATTTTTTTTTTGTTCCTAACCTAGAAATGACACATTTTAAGAACTGTTTGCAGGATAGTTTATACGCATCCATTTAATAAAACATCGCGAGCTGATTTCTTTTAGCTCATCCGGCCTAAAGGGCCAAAATGAGCTTATGCCGTGGCGTGGCGTCCGTCGTCTGTGGCCCGTCCACAATTTCAAAATGCTTCATCTTCATCATTTCAAGTCCAATTCTGTTTGCTCTTTCATAACTCTAGGTTGGGGATTCAAAAATTCTACACAGAATCTCGAAACTCATGAATTATGCTAATTTATGCGCATTTTTCAAAATTCACAAGAAATGCTTCTCCTTCTTTATTTTTGCTTCCATATCATTGATGTTCTAGTTTTTTTGTTTTTTTGTTTCAAGACCTGAAAGGGGGCATTTCAAGCACTTTTTGTAATCATGAACGGGATTTTTTGTTCTCAGTTGATAAGCAGGCGTATATTGACATACATGCATGCCGGTTTTTTTTTAAATGTCCGCATGCACAAAATGTGTGATGAGCAAAATTGGACCGGCGCCAGTTAGCGCCAATCCAATGATCATATTTCAACTGTTATACTGTCACATATCATTTGAGGAATAACTAGAATTCGTAGGTTTATTGATCAGTCACCTGCAAACAATGCCATACGCTCCATTATTCTTTCTCGTCTTGAATTCTGTAATGGTCTTCTTTCTTCAATACCAGTGGCTCACATCAATCGTCTCCAGCACCTCCAGAATTAGGCTTATTTTTGAAGTCCGCCGTGTTACACCTGAACCCCTGTTACATAATTTACACTGGCTCCCTATTAGACAACGGATTATTTTTAAGTTGCTTCTTTTTGTATACAAATCACTATAACCTAGACCCACTTAAATTAACATATTCAACTAAACAAAAACAGACCGGAGACATTCACTGTTACATCCTCAATGGAATGGAACAAACTCCCTCTCACATTAAGACAATCCCCAATTATTGAGTCATTTAAGAAGTCCCTTAAAACTTTTACTTTTGTTCTAGACAACTGCCTTCATTTAATATGTCATTCTATTTTTTATACAAATCATTGACACTGAAATTGTGAGTGCTTTGGGCCATATGGGAAAAGCGCGTTATATGGAACAAACTCCCTCTCACATTAAGACAATCCCTAATTATTGAATAATTTAAGAAGTCCATTAAAACTTTTATTTTTGTTCTAGAACGCAGAATGAAACGCTAAAATGTAATTTTATCGCCGTATTTTCAAACATTTTGATTTTTTTCGTTTGGCGCCATTACGGGCCACCGCGCACTTGTATTGAGGAGCAGTTTGAGCCAGTGCACGCCACCAGGCACCTTATTGGCGACACTAGGCGCCACAGCCGCCTTGAATTTGCGCGAACTGGCTCCAACTGGCGCAAATTAGAACTGACGCTGGCCCAGTGGACTCCTAACATAATTTCCCGAAGTGCATGTCACGATTCAAATAAAGTACAAGATTTATTTATGAATGTATTTGCCTCAATAAAAAAACATATATAATGTGGAGGAAATAGCATATAGAATGATTTAATCGGACAACCTTTACAATATCACATGATAAAGGAGTTTTATGATGCATTAACTTATCACCGAATTTACTAAAATCACAATGTTTCCTACAAAGAAATACAAAATGAAATGCGATTGTGTCGCGTTACCGATTTTTTAAAAAGAATTTTCAGATTGCCTGTTTAAGCACCCCTTTAAACTTTCTCAATTTGATGAAATTGTCAGTGTTATTCGACTTTGTCTCCTTTTATTCTAAGAAACTTTTCTCTCTCTTTTTTTTTTTGGGGGGGGGGTGGGTAGGAGTTGTTAAATCTCCCAATATCACATGCGCTGTATATGGCATTAATTTTTTTGTGCATTAATATATCTTATTCATCAGATACGAGAGTGAAGGAAGGTGAGAAATGCAGACCAGAGGGTGGAGACGAGAAGGAAATAGCCGGTACCATAAAGTTTCTTACAGACAAGAAGAGGTCTTTTGGAAAACCGGGGTCTACCATGTCACATTCAGTAATGAAGAAAACATGCCAAATAGGTAACGCATTATATATGAATAAGTGAATTTTGTGGTACTGATGTAAGAATAAGTTCGAAGAGAATCAATTTGTAGGAATTAAATAAAGAATATGATGATTCATGCAGCTAGGAAATGTTGTCATTGCTGGGAAATTATGAGATTGAGTATGGCATTCAGTGTCAGTCAGGCTAAGGTTTGACTGTCCCACATGTGAGTTTCTGTGTTGGAGATCTTCACTGTGATATTGTTATTTTTTAACTTAGAATCACTGTTGTGTAAACTTAGGTTAAATATGTCGATGCACATGAAACAAGATCTAAATGTACAAAGGTGATGTGACAATTGATAAGAGATGATAAAGATATTTTCTCATCGAAAAATATTGTTTTGCTGTAACTATGATTTGGTTAACATTCTTAGGTGGTTAAAAAATAATTATCTTAGTGCTTCGGTGGAAAAGGTGTCTGGTTCTTTGTGATAAACGGTAATTGTATCAATTGCGAATAATGCACATAACCAAAGGCATAAGTAATGATTATATGAACGGTATTAAAACATAAAATTTATTTATTAAATCGATCGATTATCTTATGGATGAAGATTTCTAAAGAGAAAATGGATAGCGTACGTATAAATGCAAATACATAAACATGGATTAATGAATAGATGGCTTTAATAAACTACATTTCGTATTACGAAATTAAGGAGCAGACCACACTTACCCAGAAGTGGCGCCAAGCTATTTAGGTAGGGGTTTGGGAAATGGCAACATAAAGGGGGCATATTTTGTTTCTTCTTCTTAGGTGTATATAATTGGTTATTATACTGGTTAATAGACCAGAACTCCGCTTTCGATACCTTTCTTTTATTTTTCTCTTTCTTAGTCTTTATTCATTTTTTCTTCTCATTTTCACTTTTTTAATTCAATATTTGAATTGTCATGGCATTTTGGAGGAGGGGGGGGGGGTGTACTATTTCGCCCCTCCCCTGATCTCTGTCAAAATCCCATTAAACAGTCCCACCTCCCATTCCGTTCTTTTGTAATTAGTCCAGTATAATACTCAATATTTAAATTTTGTACTTTATTTTTATCAAATTTGGTGTGATATGTTTCAGTTAAACCTTAAAAGTAAAAAAAAAATTCCTCTATGTTGCTAAATCAGACAGGCATCATACTGCTAGGACACCACGTGACTGTGTTGATGTTCAGGCAGAAGGGGGAACTATCAGCGGTATCTACCTCATTCGTCCGCTGGGAGTGGAGAATCCGTTTAATGTCTACTGCGATATGGAGACCGAAGGCGGCGGCTGGACCGTGAGTTAATGGATTGGATCTTATGGACACGTGATTAATCAAAAACATTACTTATACCTGTGAATGAACAAACACAAAACAGAACTATGTTGTGGCAGATATACTCGAAAGATTGGTATGGTTCTAAATAAATGATTTCATAACCAACATAGCCTAAGCAGGGTTGTCCAAGGTCTTTAATTTCCGGCAACCGTAGGGTGGAATAGATAGAAGTGTTTCGTTATAAATAGAGAGTTTTAGCATTTACGACGGTGCCACTCTCTACAACGCACATATTCCTTTGAAACTGCAAGTCCAACACTATGCAGAGCTGATAGGGTTTTGTCGAAAGTTGATGGAACGGGGACAGCCGCGTGTCTCGACTCTGGGCAACAGCATATTTGAAATTGTTGGTCGGTGTAAATCTTCGGATAATCTGCTACCCCGGTCCACTATCTTTCGACAAAAGTCCCTCAGCTCTCTAGTGCGATTTGACTTGCATTTTCAAAGGATTTGGTGCGTTGTAGAGAGCGGCTCCGTAGAAAATGCAAAAACTCTGTATTGTTGGAAAGGTACGACAAGAAAAGGGGAAAATGTCATGGGAGAACACTCCATCGTTTTAATAATCCAGTTCAAAGTGACCTAAATGACCACTGATATTCACATACATGTATATTTAAAGACATGGAGATGTCTCTAATACCGCTTCCAGTAACAAACTGATCCGGACCAGTCTCGGGCTAAGTCGTAAAATGTTTACCGATTTCAGTAATTCGCCGGTCCCCGGGGCTGGTCCGGACCAAAAAAAAAAGTTTATGAATGCCTCGGGCTAAAATAGCCCGCGCCATACCGGTGCGATCTTAGGTGGTTTCAGACCGCCTCGAAGTTCGTCAGTTCCAGGTATTCTCTGATCGGGAAATTTACCCCGATCAGAAAATACCAGGTATTTTGGTAATGTGAAAGCAAACTACGCGTAATTTCCCCGAAAGAAAATACCCGCTAAATAGTAGGTACTTGGCAAAATTACGAGAACTTTCGCGGAGATTTGTCCAAGGTCGCAGGTATTTTGGCGATGTGAAAGCAAATTACGGGAACTTTTAGCCCAGCGTGTCGTTGGGTGCGGCGCCGTGGGTGGCTGCTGGGCTAGTGATTTTGAATCTCGCGCCTTGCCTGCTTATCAGACCATATTGCGCATGCTCATAACTTCAGGAACTTATCCCGAAGGGTATGTTTCAGGGCGGTGTGAATGCAGAAATATTTAATGGGTATTTTTCAGCCTAAAAATGTTCTCGTAATTTAACGGGGATTCTTGTGATCGAGGCGGTTTGAAACCACCTCTTGACGCTGCTATTAGCAGCACCAGACCAGCGCCATCTCTCACGTGCCAGAGTATTTGAATGAGTGATTGTAAAAGTAGCGCCGCTCTTGTAGTTTCTGAACGCTTTTGGTGCGGACAATTTTCGTGCGGGCCCGGTGGAGACCAAAATATCATGAGCTACTGAAAACGGTATTTGAATTTATGATTGGTTCGGGCTATTTTGACGCTGCTTTTGTCAGCACCAGACCAGCGCCAGGCCCGCGTGCCCGAGTTTATGCGATCGTGAAAGTAGCCTAGCTCGGCTCTGCTATAGTTACTGAACTCAATGGTGCAAACTTTATTTAGCGCAGGCCTGATGCGGAGCCAAAAAATTACAAGTAACTGAAAACGGTAAATGCTCCTCAGGTTTCCGAAGTGCCCAGTGGATGCCTTTATAACTTCCCATTTAAAACGTGAATATCTCCATCTAGATATCATAATTGCATCAAAAATAAAGAGTAGATAGTTCTTGGCATTTCATCGAACGAATTGTTATAATAACAAAAGCTTCATTTCTTTAACAAGTTTACTATTAGCCTATCAAATTCAATAGTTTCAGTACCTTTAGACTGTTATTGCAAATTTGTTATAATACCAAGCTTTGTGAAACCAGCCCATGTAGGGCGTTGAATTCTATAGTTCTAAAGAGTAGATAGTTCTTGGCATTTCATAGAACGAATTGTTATAATAACAAAAGCTTCATTTCTTTAACAGGTTTACTATTAGCCTATCAAATTCAATAGTTTCAGTACCTTTAGACTGTTATTGCAAATTTGTTATAATACCAAGCTTTGTGAAACCAGCCCCTGTAGGGCGTTGAATTCTATAGTGCAGCTTTTTGCTACATGCTTCTCGAGAAAGAATTTTTGTCATTCGCTCATGTTTACACTCAATGACCCGTATTCTGAACTCTGGTTTAACTTAGACCATGGTCTAACTCTGTGCTAAAATTATGTGAAGCCAAAAGTATCAACAGTTTTATTAAGTTGTATGTTTTTTATGTTTACTGTGCTCTTTTCTGATTCATCGATGGTGAAGACAATAATCTATTTATACTTCCTAGACAATTGAGAATGATTTGAGAGCCAAATGAGCTGAAATATGATATATCTACTGTTAGTGATTATGTTACAATTGGCTGTCCATACTTAAACCACAACCTTAAACCTGAGTTTAAGTTAAACCTGCTATCAGAATGCGGGCCAATGAGGCTCCGCGGTCGGAATCCAGTCTTCTCGAGCCAAGTGTTGATGCTATGTCGGGTAATCCTCTAAGATTTTCATTCATGTCAGTGGGCTTTACAAAGACCTATATGTATCATGATAAGACTGGATATAAACTCATTAAAAAAAGTTTGGAAATCTGACTTTGATCGATAATGCCTCCTCAGTTTTAGTAGATATCAATGTGTAGTTAATATCAATGAATAGACCATTTAATCTTCTTTAAAATGATACCCTACATGATATGATTATGGTTCACATGGAGGTGCAGTGCCTTGAAATGTGGGGCAAGGTCAACATTAAAAAGTTGCAAAATGACACAATATTGAAGGTCACTGTTTTTTTTCCGTGGTGATTAGTGAGTTTCTCAGCGGTTTCTTTTGTTTATTGTTTTCATGCACCCTAACATCAACATTAATATGGTATCAATCACACCTCTGCACAAGCAAACACATAACAAACAAACAGACATGCATGGGTATTTCAAACCACGACTCAAACCATGTTATCTCACAGAACCATCACTACATAAACCACAACAAAACATCAAATTTCAGAAGCAGGGGCTTGATTTGAATGGATTTTCATCTCTATTGACACAGACAAAAGAATCATGTTCTGTATTGACCCTTCATGACTATTTCTGCTCGTTTTGCAGCTTTTCAATTCAGACCTCATCCAACACTTTTGAATTCCTTTTTTTTTTGTGATGGCATGATCATAACAAGCATGGTATCATTTTAGAGAGAATTTAATGATCTTTTGAATGATATCAAATATCCATTGTGTAAAAATTGGGAATTAGGAGAAATTGATGGCCAAACCCAGATTTCCAAACTTTTTTTGAGGGGTTTATAAAGTGAATCATTATTCTCGATTGTTCGAACAAGATGTTTCAACGGAGACTGGACCCCTTGAACAGACCCAATCCCGTAACCTTTGATAGGAACACGACATCTTACAAAGAGGGTTTTGGCAGTGTCGCCGGTGATCATTGGCTAGGCAATGAGAAGCTCCATCGTCTCACACACCAAGGAACGTACACACTACGTGTGGATATCACGCTTCTCCACACCGAGGAAACTATATACGCTGAATATGGCCAGTTCTCCATCGGGAATGATAGTTCAAAATATTCATTGAGAATCTCAAACCATTCTGGTAGTGCAGGTAAAACAGACTGGTTTATTACAATTGTAATATCAGTATTGAAACAATGAGAAGTAGCGCATAATACACCGTAATCATGGTAATAGTAGAATGGGTATTAGAAGAGGTAAAGAAGAAGAAAAGAAAAAAAGAAGAAGAAGAAGAAAAAGAAAAAGAAGAAAAAAAAGAAAAAAGAGGAATAAGAAGAAAGAAGAAGAAGAAGCAGAAGGAGGAGAAGACGAGGAAGAAGTAGAAGAAGAAAAAGAACAACAACAAGAAGAAAAAAATAAGAAGAAAAAGAAGTAGTAGAAGAAGAAGAAGGAGGAGGAGAGGAAGGAGAAGGAGGAGGAGAAGAAGAAGAAGAAGAAGAAGAAGAAGAAGAAGAAGAAGAAGAAGAAGAAGAAGTACAAGAAGAAATATAAAAAAAAAGGAGAAAAGACGATATCTATTTCATTCATTTGGTATTGGAAAATTGATTGATTGATATTATACATTAAATTGTTATTTAAAAAACCCGCAAAGAGTACTTAGTAGAATAGATTTTTAAGATAACGGTACAATAAAAATAGGCAGAAATAAGACCACCATTTCATTTTCATAGGTCTATTATAGGCTAATATGATACAAGTGGTGGCTCTTTATTTCCCATCCAAAAAAAAACAAAGCGCCTAAAATAAATCACATCTGAAATCAGCAACCCTCAAAGTGTCTGAGAGTAGATTTGACTCTTACGTTTGATTTTTACAGATTTTAAAACACAGATTTGATTTCTTTCACGAAAGAAAGAATATCAGTAATTGAACCCCCCCAAAAAAAAAAATTATAATAAATATTGGCATTTTCCAAATTTTTTGCATTTCCGTGAAATGGTTAATATAACATAAGTTAGTTAGTTTTTGCTGCTAAAACTACACTTTTCTCATTTGTATTTTTTAAATATGAAATCACATTTTTTTTCTTCAAATGTTTACCTTAGAGGCCAGGTGCTATTTATCATGCACACATATTTTTTGTGCAAATATATTGCTTTCTTTAATTTACGGAGTTCCCTTTTCAAATTGATAGATAAATATCTTGATACACTTTTTTCACAGATGATGAAATGTCATTTCTCTCCGGCCTGCCCTTCTTTAACCCCACCTGGACAACCTACTGCCGAGGGGGTTGGTGGCGTGATAGCCACTCATGCACTCCAGCCTACTTTCCTAACGCTGTTTCGTCAGATTGGCTCGTAACGCCGAACTACTTTGGTTGGGCCCATAATCTTATCGCACAATCATCGGAGATGAAAATTCGTCCTGATTTTGGCCTTGCATAGGGTCCTAGCAACGCTTTCATGACAGGCGATGCTAGCAGGAGAGGGGGGGGGGCAGATTGGCAGCCTCCCCTTCTGAATTTTTAAATAGTGAAAAGGAGAAGGGGGAAACCAAGAGAAAGAAAGGAAGAAAAATGAAGAAAGAAGAGCATACAATGGAGAGATATTCGTAGAAGGTTTTTTTCGACTGATTGCATAGGCTACATACAATGTACAAGTAATACCTCTTTAATAAAACTAATGAATTAAGATGCATGCAAACTCGAAATTCATTTATCATATTAATATTTCCTAAGCTGCTTTACCCCCAAAGAAACATACAGAAATATGATAATTCGACACCAATGTGGTATGACTATTCTTGACTCATAACATCTGTCTTACAGTGTGTTCCAAAAATGTCGCACAGGGTGTGGGACTCACTGTGAAATCATGTTCACAATATTTATTGTGATCATCATGAAGGACAAGTCCACCCCAACAAAAAGTTTAATTGAATAAAAGGATAAAAATCCAACAAGCATTACCTAAAAATTTCATCAAAATCGTATGTTAAATAAGAAAGCTATGATATTTTAAATTTTCATTTAATTTCACAAAACAATTATATGCACACCTTAGTCCCTATGCAAATGGGGGAACATATGACACCACTCACTCATTATTTAGTTTGTATTTCATTGAATGAAATATTCTAATTGTCTCCTTATTGTCATGTGAAATAAAGTTTTATTCCTCTCTGAACATAATAATGGTCTATCATTGTTTTAACATGTTGTGGTTCAGTCAAGTTGGTCAATATTTTAAAATCTATAAAAAATGAAATATTGTATAATCCAAACAATGAAAAATAAAAGAAATAGTGAGTGAGGGACTTCATAGACTCTCTAATTTGCATATCACTGAGTTGTGAATATAACTGTTTTGTAAAAAACAAGCGAAACTCTAAAATGTAATAACTTTCTTATTTTACATCCGATTTTGATGAAATTTTCAATGTTATGCTTGTTTGATTTTTCTCTATTTATTAAAATCAGTTTTTTTTGTTAGGGTAAACTTGACCTTTAACATTTTGGAATAAGACTTAACACAGTCCCTTATGTGGACACACTTTGAACATTCACAATGTAGAGATGTACACAGTGATGAAATCTCCACACGGTTTACATTTGAGCATTTTAACATAGTGGATCACAGCTTCACCTAATCCATTATGTGAACACTGTGTGAACACACTGTAAGTAGACTGTGGACACTCCGTGAACACACCATGTACATACTTTCAACATTGTGTAAACACACTGAGAACGTACTGCGTTCACACTGTGCACACAGTAAGTACACACTTTCAACATTGTGTGAACAAACTGATAACTCACTGCGAACAAACTGTTTACACACTTTCAACACTCCGTGAACACATTGAGAACACACTGTCCACATGTAATGTGAAAACATTGAATACTGCACACCCTATAAATACTCCATAAACACAATGTGTGCACACTGTGAATACTCCGTAAAGACAATGTGTACACATTGTGAATACTCCATAAACACAATGTGTACACACTGTGAATACTCCATGAACACAATGTGCACAAACTGTGAACAATGTGCACAAACACAATGTGTACACACTGTGAGTACTCCATAAACACAATGTGTACACACTGTAAATACTCCATAAACACAATGTGTACACCCTGTGAATACTCCGTAAACACAATGTGTACACACTGTGAATACTCCGTATACACAATGTGTACACACTGTGAATACTCCGTAAACACAATGTGTACACACTGTGAATACTCCGTATACACAATGTGTACACACTGTGAATACTCCGTAAACACAATGTGTACACACTGTAAATACTCCATAAACACAATGTGTACACACTGTGAATACTCCGTAAACACAATGTGTACACACTGTGAATACTCCGTAAACACAATGTGTATACACTGTGAATACTCCGTATACACAATGTGTACACACTGTGAATACTCCATGAACACAATGTGTACACACTGTAAATACTCCGTAAACACAATGTGTACACACTGTGAATACTCCGTATACACAATGTGTACACACTGTTAATACTCCATAAACACAATGTGTACACACTGTGAATACTCCGTAAACACAATGTGTACACACTGTGAATACTCCGTAAACACAATGTGTATACACTGTGAATACTCCGTATACACAATGTGTACACACTTTGAATACTCCATGAACACAATGTGTACACACTGTAAATACTCCGTAAACACAATGTGTACACACTGTGAATACTCCGTAAACACAGTGTGTACACACTGTGAATACTCCATGAACACAATGTGTACACACTGTAAATACTCCGTAAACACAGTGTGTACACACTGTAAATACTCTGTAAACACAGTGTGTACACACTGTGAATACTGCGTATACACAATGTGTACACACTGTGAATACTCCGTAAACACAATGTGTACACACTGTGAATACTCCGTAAACACAATGTGTACACACTGTGAATACTCCGTATACACAATGTGTACACACTGTGAATACTCCGTATACACAATGTGTACACACTGTGAATACTCCGTATACACAATGTGTACACACTGTAAATACTCCGTGAACACAATGTGTACACACTGTGAATACTCAGTAAACACAATGTGTACACACTTTGAATACTCCATGAACACAATGTGTACACACTGTAAATACTCCGTAAACACAATGTGTACACACTGTGAATACTCCGTAAACACAGTGTGTACACACTGTGAATACTGCGTATACACAATGTGTACACACTGTGAATACTCCGTAAACACAATGTGTACACACTGTGAATACTCCGTAAACACAATGTGTACACACTGTGAATACTCCGTATACACAATGTGTACACACTGTAAATACTCCGTAAACACAGTGTGTACACACTGTAAATACTCCGTAAACACAATGTGTACACACTGTGAATACTCCGTATACACAATGTGTACACACTGTGAATACTCCGTAAACACAATGGCCCGTATTCTGATAGCGTGGTTTAACTTAACCCTAGTCTAAGTGTGGTAATAAACTGCCATATTTAAACCTAGGTTTAAGTTTCGTATTCCGATAGCAAGGTTTAAGTTAACCCTGGTCTAAGTGTGGTAATAAATCCTCAAAAAGTTAAACTCGCGCAGGGGGTAGTTTAAGCCTGGTTTAAATCCAACAAATCATGGCCAACAATTTTTTTAGAATTTATGCCTATATTGCATTACAAGCTACTTCCTCAGTTTTTAACCGATTCTCATGAAATTTGGAACACACATTGTTCTCAAGGTAAGGAGGTGTAAGAAGTTTTTTTTCCCTTTTTTTGGAGATTGTGTTGCCATGGCAACAGTATATTATGGCCAAAATTTTGCCGTTTAAAATACTTTCATCAGTTTTCTACCAATTCTCAAGAAAGTTGGCTCACTCATTGATTATGAGGTAAAGATGTGCAAGACACATTTTTTAATGTGTCGGAAATTGTGTTGCCATGGTAACGGTATATTATGGCAAAAACTATGTATAAATCTTGCTGTTCCAACTACTTCCTCAGTTTTTAACCAATTCTCATGAAATTTGGCACATACATTAGTCTTATTGTGAAGATGTGCAAAACATATGCTATGCCTAAAGTATATAATTGCGTTGCCATGGTAACAACATATTAAATATCGAAAATGAGGTGAAAAACTTGTGGTTTTAATTACTTTATAATTTTTAAACCATATCTCATGATATTTGGCACATACATAAGTCTTGAGATGAAGATTTGCAAGACACATTTTTTAATGTGTCGGAAATTGTGTTGCCATGGTAACGGTATATTATGGCAAAAACCATTTAAAAATTTTCAATTCCAACTACTTCCTCAGTTTTTAACCAATTCTCATGAAATTTGGCACAAACATTAGTCTTATTGTGAAGATGTGCAAAACATATGCTATGCCTAAAGTATATAATTGCGTTGCCATGGTAACAACATATTAAATATCGAAAATGAGGTGAAAAACTTGTGGTTTTAATTACTTTATAATTTTTAAACCATTTCTCATGATATTTGGCACATACATAAGTCTTGAGATGAAGATTTGCAAGACACATTTTTTGCATGTGTCGGAAATTGTGTTGCCATGGTAACGGTATATTATGGCAAAAACCATTTAAAAAATTTTCAATTCCAACTATTTTCTCAGTTTTAACCAATTCTCATGAAATGTGGCACAAACATTAGTCTTGATGTAAAGATGTGCAAAATATATTTTATGACTTTGTAAAAAAATAATGTTGCCATGGTAACAAATCAAATATCAAAGTTAGATGAAAATCAAGTGATTTGAACTACTTTATCAGTTTCCAACTGGTCAATTCTCTTAAAAATTTGGCACATACATTGATCATGTTGAGGTGAAGATGTCTAAGATATATTTTTGTCTGTATTTATTAGAAATCGTGTTGCCATGGTAACAACATATTAAATAACGAAAATAAGGTGAAAATTTGGTAGTTCGAACTTCTTCATCTTTTTTCAAATGCTCATAAAATTTAGCACACACATTAGTCTTGAGGTAAAATAATCTGCAAGACACATTTTCTCATTCATCAAAATGTGTGTTTGTATGGTAACTATACACACACCAAAATAAGATTAAGACAATCGTCAATGCTAACTGTTGTTTGGCTACACAGAAAACTACATGTAGCTGTAGGCTTAGTTCTAGTTTTAAGGGGGTGCTAGACCTCTAGATCTCGAACTACAGTCCCTAGCTTTAGATCTAGGCCTAGATCTAGATCCTTTAGATCTAGCAATAGAAATAATCCAACGTTAGATCTCTAGCCTAACGTTACTTCCTTTAAAGGCCTAACGTTAGATCTACTGTAGACTAGCCTACATTTACTATTTTTTTATTTAGGAATCTACATTGAGCATGTTGAGAGTCTACAAATCTCTAGATCTAGACATATTACATGTAGACCTAGATTGTTATAGATCTAGTTCTAGGTCTAGATCTAGATCTAGCCTAGGCCAGCGTTAGAGATTCCATATCATACAGTAGACTAGATCAGCCAGTCCTAACATTAGGGCTACCGGCTAGGCTAGAAATATAATCTAGAATGAATAGATAGCACAGACTAACGTTAGGCCTGGATCTAAATTCTTACATAAATCTAGGTCAGGCCTAGTCTAGTCAAGACTGAGCCGTTGGTCTAGGTTTAGGCCTGTTTTCTAGTCCTGGACCTGGAAACCTAAACAAGTCCCCCAAAATGTTTAAATAAAGAAAACTTCAAAGAAACAGATATGGACCTAAACAGGAGTAGAGAGATGTCTAGGACTAATTCTAAATTTTGCCAGGCCTAGTTACTTGGCAAGCAATGCAGCGATAGTCAGATCTAACGGGATTTATTAAAAAAATTCTGACATTTTACTGTCATATCACATTGCCTTGGTGAGAGAGGCCAACGTAGACTGTCATAGTTCAGCGGAACAACCAATGCAGAGACTGTTCAAAGCTGTCTACATGTATGTAAGAAGACAAATCAGATCTATTCCACTAGATCTAAGTAAGGTTAGAAAAGCAATCTATATCTATCCCTGTCCCAAGGGCAGGCTAAGCCAGCCTAAGTCCTGAATGTTGTTCTTAGCCTAGACCAATATGTAGCTTCAGTCTCGGTTGCTCCACTAAATAGACGGTACGTTTTGCTTCAGGAAAGTAAAAAAGTCAAAACAATGTTCAAAACTTCAATTCTCCTCCAAAAAAAGGAGTCCAAACAATTGTTGGCCTAGGCTAGTACTGAGTATAGGCCTAATGTTAGACCCAAGACTACTCTCAAAAGTTACAAAAAAATTCTCTTACTTAAAGTTAGAATAAAGATGTCGACCATTTAACTTATTGTTTTAGATCTAGGACTAGAGTCTAGACTCTAGTCTAGAGTGGGTGAGGGGAATCTAGTCAATTTAGATTTTGACAAACATGAAAAGCAATAAATGGGACTGATACACAAAAAACTATGCAGGTCACTCGGTTTGGGATTGAAATGTTTTAGTAATTAAAAAATATAAAGATAATCTGAATGAAAATTTCTTACCATATATGGGTGATGAATGTTTTTCTTTCACTACAATAGTTGTAATTAGTTTCCATAAGATCCAAATTTTTAAGAAAAAACAACTTTAGTGACATTTTTTCAACTTCGTTGCAGTCATCCCTGCAGCAGTAATTTACCACAAAGGTGCTAGTCTTGGTTAAAAGAGGATTATTATTTCCAAAAAGAATTTAAACCCAGGTTTAACCCAGGTTTAGTTAAACCTGGCTATCAGAATACCAAAATAATTAAACTACACTTAGACCAGAGGTGAGGTTTAGAGGAGGTTTAGTTAAACCAGGGTTAACTTTAGACTAGGGTTAAGTTAAACCTGCTATCAGAATACGGGCCCATGTGTACACACTGTGAATACTCCGTAAACACAATGTGTACACACTGTGAATACTCCGTATACACAATGTGTACACACTGTGAATACTCCGTATACACAATGTGTACACACTGTAAATACTCCGTGAACACAACGTGTACACACTGTGAATACTCAGTAAACACAATGTGTACACACTGTGAATACTCAGTAAACACAATGTGTACACACTGTGAATACTCCATGAACACAATATGTACACACTGTGAATACTCCGTGAGCACAATGTGTGGCATTGTGATCTTTCCAACAGCCAACAGGAAAGGAAAATTAAGTAACAAAAAATAACACATTATTAGGTAGAGATGATTTTTTTTGTGCGTGTGAAGGCCAACAGAGCTTCGCACACAGATGAAACCGAAAATTATTGATGATTTACCTTAACTATATCACAAACCAACTAATGACTTATCATTGTGAATCCTTGAATCTTCTCTTTCATCTGATATAACGTATTACTTGTATGTACATGTATGTGATTCTCATTCATGCTAATAAAAGACTTTTTGCTTTGGTGATCGTCAACAAAGTGGAGTGTTAAGGGTTCGAAAGCTAGCCTGTAAAACGCTTTCATTTCATTTTTTTATTATTGGAAAAGTGAGCTGGACGTCTAAACATTTTTTTAATACCATCAACCTAATTTCGAAGTGATATTGTACAAGTAATCATTGTTCTTTGAATACATTTAAGTATTAGTACACTACATACGATGTGGAATTCCGCTTTCATAGTTCAGCTGAAAATGGATATAATCTAACGAATCAATACATTAACAGAAAATACCGAGCAAAGGATTCCATAACTGCGATAAGAGATTACCACTGGTGGGCCTAATGAAACTGTAAATTCTATTTGGTCAAGCTAATTGCTTAGGATTTTACGTGTATGTAACATTTAGTGGCGAGGCCATGGGGGCGCTCGGAAAGTCATTCCATCAGAGAATGCATTCCTAAATACTATTATCTACATGGCTAAATTGATAAAGGGGGAATGAAAGTGATCAATCACTCTTTCCGGAGTTTTGATTAAAAAAAGAAAGAAATCTGGACTGTCGATTACAGTCACAATCCCAGCCAAGATTTAAATGACCACTGATCGCATAATATTACTCACCTTTAATAACAGGTCTGCGCCAAGACCATTAGTAACTAGAGTAACCGCCAAAATTGATTCCGTTCATTTTTAGGGACTGTCAATAACTCTATCACGCATATCTACTGTTTTTATTTGGGATTTCAAATAGGGATGGGTACTCTGTATTCCAAAACTTCTCAAATGAATGGCGGTAAAAACTGTAACATGGAATCGGTTTGATATGTCTTAACCCCAATCAGTCAACGGATTCCGGATAAGAGCATCTTATATCAGATTTCGCTCCTCGGCATTTTGCATCGTAAATTGCTACTACCATGACATGAACAAAATGTTTCAAAGCGCCGTCCGTCTTTGGAAAACACATCCTCTTCTGCTGTAACTACAACGTATGTAGCCTTGCTTCAGGGAAGGAACATTGCTCCTCGTTACCCTCTCCTTGACAGCGTCTTCTTTGGGACAATACTTCTTAAAAATTCGAGTTATTACAGTCAGCTGTCTTCTCCAGACTTGAGTGTACTCTTCAGCCATCTTAAACTCTGAGTGAAGATCCTTTGGACGTTGACAGCTCCAGCTTGCTTGTTCTAAACTGCGGTCATTTATTAGAGATGTGCAAAGAGCTTGAGTTTGGTCAAGATGGATGCGTATTGGGGATATGACCAAGCTTCCTCAACGAATACCCAGGACATTGCTAGTCTATCACCAACAACCGGTGATGCTGCAATCAACACCACATATTGGCATTACTGGGGAAACAGTAATGGGAACTACACAGATGACTCGGATGAGTATGGATATAATTCGTACTTCGGGGATATTTACGGGGATGTCAGCGATTACCTCGAAAGAATCCTTGATGTTCTTACTTTGACTGCGATTGTAGCAACGGCTGCAACACTCTTGGTGGTGATAGTGAACAGGAGACTACATAAGCAGCATCTGATATTCTCTGCAAACATCATTGTTTCAGGACTTGTAACAGCTTGCAGTATTGGTTTGAGGATTGTAATCGACTTCCATGGCCAGGTAAAGGTTACTCTTCTTCCCTTTTTTTAAATGTGGCTGTTCTTTAAACAATATTGTTGCAGAATCTAATTATCGTTTATTATCGTATGTGATCCACTCAAAATGGCATACATTAAATGTTTTGGGATCCTGTTTTCATCGTTAACTATGTGGAGGGCGGAGACAAATGATAAGTTGGCTAAAATTAAATGTTTAGCTGAACAAGGGAGAATATTCCAGCAAACATTGACCATAGTACTGATACTTTCATCAATGTCTGCGGTCCCATGAAATACATAAGAACAAATCATTGCATTTTGGAATTATAACCATGAAAAAAAAAAACCACACATATTTTGGTTGATGTTCAAACGAGAAAACTCATGATGTTACATAGTAGTGGTTTAATTCAATGTTACATTTGATATTCAATAACAAGCTTTGCTTTCCAGAAGGTTCCTATTTCATTTCAAAATGTTATATTATATTTTGCTTTACTTTGTAACTTTGTTGAAATTTGGGAATGAATAAATTCGTTGTCAATCAATCATTATTTCAATTGTAGGAGATCTTGCGATAAAGAATAGCTTAATAACTAAATTTAAGTAAATTATATTTATAATGATATAATTGTATGCAATGTTGGATCAAATTATGAATATTTCACATTCTTGTAAATGACAAAAATGAAATAATTCATATATTCAAAGTCAAATTTATTTCCAGTTAAAAATACACATATATACACATCATTGACATTAAGAGATATATTACACGTGGAGGGATCAAAGAAAGCACAACAGCTTGTATAAATTAGCCCAATTGTAAGAATAAATCATATTGAAAATGAAATATAACAATATAATCATAATCATAACATAATTACACATAAGTCTAAGAGAGAGGAGAGGGGGAGGGGGGGGGGGGAGTGAAAAAAACATTACAACAAATGGAAAGCCGTGTTTAGAAGTGTTTGTTTTGGAGACTTGCACGTTTAAACTGATTTAAATATATCATATAGTGAAGTCAAAACATGTCTTTTAAAAATACTTTTAACTCCCTAATTTGCAGCCCCCAATGGAAATGTTTGGATTTATGTTAAACTCATGGATTGATAGAAAAGGTAAACTTAATCATTTATTAGTAAAAAAATATTTTAAAACGCCAAAACTATTGTGACAGGAATGTCAATTTCAAGACAGCATATGAGATTCCCCTATATATGCTAACATGTCTTTTGATATTGATAAGCAAGATAAATCATTTTGATTGCGGTTATTGTGTTAGTTGTGGGCCTACACATTTTAAAACCATGTTTAAAACTTAACATATGCTGATTCATAATTTCTATTCACTCATTTTGTATAATATATAATTTGTATTAGATTGAATATCAATATTTCCTAATTGTTTGTTTTGTATATCACATACTTTAAACTTGCCGTTTGACTCATATTGGATTTTTCCCCCCTCAAACTCAACTTTCATATAATACCGGTTCAATTATCTGCTATTTATTCTCATTTGCTATATTGTTGACATAAATACATCAGTGACGCATGGATGGATATTTATATTTATTTTGCAGTTCATTGACTATGAACTTATAACTTGATTTTTTTTCTATTGAATTATATGTTTGTATATAATATGCATATGTTTGTAAGAGGCATCCCTCGCTGCCTTACCTGGAGTTGCAAGGAAGGACTTGCGGGTTACAGGAATTTTATATTTCTTTTTTTTTCTTCCAGGCAACTCCAGGACTGCAGCGGGGGAGTCCTTTTTAATTTAAAATTCTGTCCTACTGCGTAATGTCATCCTATGGTTTTTGTTTGTTGTTTGAAATGCCAAATAAATAATAATAATAATATTAGCCATAACTTTGATTGATAAGGGACAGGAGTATTGTCCCGCCTGTCACATTCATTTTCGCAGTTCATTTCTAACATACCTTTCAGAAGCATCACGTTACCTGGATATTTTCTTGTCCTTTTTTTCCAGGAATGTCGAATGTTTTGCGAACTGCTGGTTTACACTCCGTGTTTTGCCGCCCTGGTGACCAATATAAGTATCCTCTCTGTCGCTGTCTACCAACTTATCAACATACGTATCGACCCGTTTGGGTCGCGAGGAATTGTCACGACTGCCCAATGTGTCGCCGTCGTCCTACTAACATGGTCGATAGTTGGCGCCCTTGGGATGATCGCAATTCTCTTTTCTCCCACGGATGTATTCTTATTAATCCTCACCATCGTATCAATATCAAGCATTGTGTTGACAGGCTGCTCCTACTTCCTTATTTACAGGAGTGTGACGGGAACGACGTCTGCAAGCGTAGAATCGAACCAGCGAAAAGAAGAGAATGGTCGAATCCTTCAGACGATCGCCTTGGTATATGGCACGGACCTTTTCCTCGCTATACCTCCTTCGACCTACTGGATGATGCTAGTCGTTGGAAGGGTCTGGGGGCCCGTTATATATCTGGCTAATTTGTCAACCGTTTTTAATTCGGTGGCGAATTCAATCGTTTACTGGTGGAGGATGAAAGAGTTTAGAGAACTTATGCCGAGTTTTAGGCGGAACCGAAGAGTAAAGCCCATTATAACTCGAGGTTTCAATACAGAGCTGATAGCCATCGAAAGTATCAAATAGTGCAACTTATGAATCAGTTTGACATTTCTCCGTATTATACGGTTCATTAAAGATTTGATGTACTTGAGTTATTTTTTATGTAGGTATCATTAATGAAGTGAAATATATATATATAATTCAACATGAGTTCGAGTTTACCATTTTTTTTTCAACATTTATTTTTACATATATTATCTTGTGCATCACTTGTTCATTACTTTTAAGAACAGTTAGTGACCTAGTTACAGCAAATAAAATAATTGAAAGAAAAAAAAATCGCCGTCATTTGCGAACATGGATTATGTATATTAATTGTGATAACGTCTTTGTGTTAGTTTGAAAAAAAAATTATCGTGTTTTAAATGATGGTATCAAGTGCACAATTGGCGCCCGTTACAGAATGATGATGATGATGATAATTATAATAACAATAATGATAATAATGATGATGATGATAATAATAATAATAAATCGAGTTAATGATTGGTTCCCCTTTTCAATGTATATCACTTGGCAAAAAACAGTTGGAAATTTTGGCCGATGTGCTGTATGTACCGCCTTTAACATCTCAAATTCGCAAATGAGAGAGGGTGGTATGTCTTGGGAGAAAATATAAATGATATCTTCTGTGTTTCGCCCACTTTTAATGTATCTATGTATCCTATACATTTGACGACACTGATCTAAAAATGTACATATTACTTGTGTGTGTTCGAGTTTTAACAGTCGTGTTTTAGTCATCCATGATTATTTACGCCTGGGACCGACAGTTAACGTCACCATCCGACAGACGTGACAAGGGCTCGATGTAAGTTCCCAAATTTGGCTAGAATTACAGGCGTACGCCACAACGTCCATTTGTGTGATTTAGGAATCCATGTTTTGAAGGGTCTTACACTTGTTCTGGTAATATTCAAACAAAAATCACTTGGAAATACGTCAATGTGGTATTATTTTGACCAAAAACTAAATAAAATGGATTATGGAGAGAGTTGTTGCGAAGATAGTTTCGAAGTGACAGACATCTTTGCGGATGCTGATACGGTGATGTATTTTTTTACCGCACGCAACAGTAATTTTTAAGTGTGTCTTAGAGTCGCACTTAACAATTACAGTTGCGTGCGGTATAAAATACATCACCGCATTGGTCAAATCAAGGAGTTCCTTGGTCAAATTATGCTAAAGGGACGCGCGTTACTGTGTAATAATCATTACGATCGCTCGTTAAATATCATGTGAGAATCATCGTTTAAGCACCTAGGTCATACTTAAATCGTTGTGAAATACCCCCAGATCAGATTGGCTCAATATGGTCTTTCCACGGATGGATTATTAATACCAAGGTTGATGAGGTTTGTTGTGATGGTCCAATGAAGGTCAGATTATGGGATGAAAGGGGGTGGTGCCTAACTATACCAAGTTATTTTGATGACATATTAAAAATAGCCACGGTGGAATAGAGACACTTGACTACAAATATACCTGTGTTAATTTAACACCAGCTCGGCATCTATAACGGAAGACACTAGAGAGGTGTTGCCCACTTTGACTTTGGGCTAACACCAGAAAGGTATTTTAAACAACACTAATCAGTGTAAAAAAAAACCAACATCGGTTTGGTTCCTAACTGGTGCTGTTCCCTGATGTTTTCCGATGTAGATACAGGGGCTGGTGTTAAATTGACACGGTGTTTTTGTAGTGTTTGATCATGTTGGTCAGCACGAACATTCCTTAAAAATATGAAAAATTAAAATTGTTCAGTCAAAACCACGACGTGTTTGCAATTGGAATGAAATAAAATGTCTTAGCCACAATGTATGTAGTAGTATTTTTTTTTTTTTAATAGGTTTATCAGTGCATTTTAACCTGCCATTGTCACATGTTCTTGCCAGGAACAACCTTCCCGCTGAATCGCATTTTTTCCTCTTTTCTATCTAAAGCCCAGCGCACAGTACACGATCAAATACGACGCGACCCTTTAAAAAAATAAGTCGCATTTTGCATTAAATGCGATAGTTCTAAAAAGCAAAATTGTGTTATTTGAAGTTCAGTATAATGCTAGGAATTATAAAATTGTAATTTTGCTTTGCTGCAACCCCTGTGATTGGAGTATAGTCCAAATCGGCTTCAGGTTGCAAGCGATGATGACGCCATTTGCTTTTATTCTTACAAGGAGGCTGAATTTCGATTTCAGTATAGTCCGACCACTATTTTGAACTTTAATCAGCAAGATTTTATCAGTTAGATGTTATATCAAATGTTATTACAATTTCCTTGGAAATATGATCGCAACGAACCGTATAGTGTGCGCACGCCATAACTTCTTTAACTTCGATCCCCTTCCTTATTTTCTCCTTTCTACCTTTCTCTCTATCCTGGCAATATTCACAGGCGTATGCAAGTGCTTTTGCTAGTTTTAATTGTATCATAAGATCAGTGGTATACAGTACACAGGATATTTTTTTTTTACACATTAAGGCAATGTACCGTAAAATGTAATTAATGAAATGTATATCTGTGTCTCTTAATTGTGTACTTCACTTGCAATTCAGTTTAACTGCAATGTGTGGAGAAGTTTAATGTGGAAGTGTGGAGCGTTGTGGCCCAGTGGATTAGTCTTCGGACTCTGAATCAGAGGGTCGTGGGTTCGAATCCCAGCCATGGCGTAATTTCCTTCAGCAAGAAACTGATCCACAATGTGCTGCACTCAACCCAGGTGAGGTAAATGGGTACCGGTAGGAAGTAATTCCTTAAAAAGCTGTGTGCGCTATGAACGCCTAGCTTAGCCGGGTAATCAGGTAATATAGGAGCGCCTTGAGCACCTAACAAGGTGGATATGTGCGCAATATAAATACATTATATTATTATTATTATAAATACCATTTATCTGTTGAAGAAGACTATCGCGTAAACCGCTATTTCCCATGTATTCGAAAAGAATTCATATATATTTTGGTAAAGATGCCTCTTGGAAATTTGAAGGAGAAAGGCTAATGTTTCGATTAAAAAAAATAAGGAACATAGATCCCACGGCTTGGTTCATTCGCTGTTTATGACGAGGATATGATGCATAAATACTTTTAATAATTATCCCCTACTGTCTCCAATTATTGCATAGGTTCCGCACAATGGTTCCGTTTCAAACCATTGGGCAAGGATTATTAATGTAGTAATCAAGCTTTACGATATGTTTAGAGGGTGGTATATAAATGGGAAGGTCGCCAAGGCTAAGGTCATTTCTAGCGAATAACAGTGGACGCGATAAACAGCTAACGCGAAGTTCGGGTAAGTAAACCGTTGTTGGTCTTTCCCCCAAACAAACCCTTGTTTCTAACGTGTTTATCTCGCCTCGGTCTGGGATTATATATTCAAGTGCTAGTTTATATTTTTTTATATTTAAACTGCAAATTCAAGACTTGGCTTCTTATTCATAAACACTTTCTTTGATTTATATATTCTCCAAAGTGAGAGGCTCACTATGCATTTCATATAAGACCGCGATAGACCATCAAATACTAAGTATTTCGCCATTGTATACTTTGTTAGATTTTTTTCAAGATTCATTATGAATCCTAAATTCTGTATTGGAAACTACGAATTTCCTTGTTATTAACACATTTTGTTAGTATGATGCAATGATTTGTTTATCAAAAAAATGTTCAAATATGGTTTTCTTTAGAAGTTTGACCGCCATAAATATGAAATGGTACATGTATGTCCTGAAATTTAACATGCAAATATGAATTAACTATTATTATTATTTTTAACAAGTTCACACCTAGTTACCAATAATGCATATAGCAAATGTGAATTAATGCCTGTTTTATAAGTGAAAGGCAATTTCTATTGATAGCAATATTTACATTGATCCTGTAGAAGTAAGTAATATTGTTTCAGATGGTATCATTGGAAAAAAACAATGAGACCTTGGTTTGCAATGTTCCATTTTTAATTATAGAAATAGATAAATTACAAATATTTAAGGAAACAAAAAAGTAAAAGTCGTTATATTTTCATTTTTATTCTTTTTTTCATGTTGTTTAGAAATATTAAGTGAAAAGAAATTTGAAATAATAATCTAAGGAAGTCCTTGGCAAAATTCTTCACATTTTCTCTAGCAATTTCAGATATTGAGCTAAATATGGATTTCAAAGTCTTCATCTTCACATTGGCGGTGTGTATTGCTGTTACTATGGCAACCTTTCCCCTCAACGACGATGAATGGAATGCGGATGACCTGTTTGATGATTTTGAGGAGGAAAAAAGAGGCGAACCACCCATTGCTGGACCGGAAGTACCTTTCTTAGATGACGTGGTGAAGAGGGCGAAACCATTTTGTAAGTAGATATAATACAATATACCACGCTTTGATAGAGTATAGTCGGAACTATTTAACCGAGGTTGGAATGGCAATTACTGCCTTAGTAATATAGTAATATTGCAAGTCAAGTTAGTTAGTAATAATTTATAGTAACATTATCTGTCCTAACCTAAATGGCAAGCGCTATTTTAGTAATATCGTAATATCGACAGTTCAACAGAAGTGTACAAATAGGATTGAACCAAAGGAAATTTTGTATTTCTTTATTATCAAATTCAAAATTATGTAGTTAATAATGATGTAAAATCTACTTTCAAATGCAAATAGTCATAGTTGATTAATTGATATTTCCATCATAAGTCCGGGCTTAAATGAGCGAAAAAGACGGCATATTACATACCATTTCTACCCCCTAAAAAAATCCCGCAATATCTCACGTGTTTTTTTTTAAACTTCTCTCATTGAAATAGTCAGGTGTATATTAAGTCTTACAAGTTGCACATTCAGTGTTTTTATGAAGTTTGCCACCAGAGGAAAATGCTCTCTTATCATATAGTTAGTCTTTTACAAGACATGGAAAACTATGCTTATATATTACTTTGTGTTGTTAAGAATAAAAGTTTACTTTTCAAAAATAACTCGTAATATTGGCAATACTGTATGTGAGTGATAAAGCTCTTGCTATCTAATAGAGTAGGATATCCAGTGTGAAGAAAAAAAAACTTTCATATTATGTCCCGAAAGAGTACACGTATCTTAATAACATTAATAATTATAATAGTAATTAGGTCACTTCAGATTCACAATCCTAAACGAGAAGGTTTACGTTCAGGTAGAGATCTTTATCGACTAACCTATCAGGCAACCCGGAGCAAGGCCTGTGAACGTAGTTTTACTGTTGCTGCGGCAAAAGAATGGAACAAGCTTTCCATTACATTGAGATCTGAAACTTCTCTTCATAGATTTTAAGAAACAGTTGAGAACTTACTTGTATCCAGTATAGATGTAACTTTTAAGTGTTGTCAATTGATCTACAGTGTAAACGCTATGATATAGTGTATATGTATAGCGTTCCTAAATGCCTTATTCATTATTATTTATTAATGATAATAATAATAATTGTAATAATGATAATAATAATAATAATAACAATACTACTACTACTACTAATAATAATATGTCCATTTATATTGTGCTGTTCCTAGGCGCAAATACTCAACCGTGCCTTGATACGCGGTAACATGCAATTACCCCTGCTTCTCCAATATAATTTGATATCATTTTTATGTTGTATACAATTTATTTCGATAATTAGGATGTATTATTTGTTGCGATTTTAATTTCAATTTGCGCCAAACTAAGGCAAAGATGAAATGAGTGCACCGAGGTTCCCGTTACACAAAAGTTAACGATTAATTTTACATTCGATTTTTCACGATTGATTTTACATGTACATCGTAGACAATGTAATCAATCGTAAAGGAATGATCTACGATGATTCCTAAGCTTTGTGTCTGGGGCCCGAGATGTCCATGAAGTCATAATCATACACGATATTGCAGTTAATGTCATCGCACATACATTTCCACACACTGGAATAGGTACTAACGGTAATTTATTGAAAAAAATTATCGAACAAATTTATCATGATAATTTTTTTTTACTAAGCTTACTCCTATGAAAAGATATTTGGAGTAAATACGGTAGAATCAATGCCTTCAGAGACATTTTTGACTCATTGATTTAATATGCAAATTAAAATTAACATCATAACAAAGAATACCTTCTAATTATTAAAGCTTAAAAATATACCACATAAAGGGATATCGATTTTTTTCTGTTCAAGGTACCTTTTCAGGACCCATATGAGAGCTTGTACCATGTTGTACCAGGACATATTAATTTGACTAGTTTTAAGGTGAAAACGTTTTTTCAAACTCACACGGTAATTAGTTAATGGTGCAAGATTAGAAAACTTCATTCTTAATGCAGTTATTGAATGTAGTTTTACAATGATTACTCTATTGATTGAATACAGCTGTTGCACTAACTTACTATCAGCAGTAGATAACAGCTGTGTCGAGGGGGAGGGGTGACGTGTAACCGTAGATAATAAGGAAAGGTGTTTCCAAACTTCTCTTCAGCCTATTAGGGTCATTCCTGGAGGATATATTCTTGCTATAATTCCTTGTTATAATTTTCATTATCATACCATTCATTATTATCGTCGTCATCATCATCATCAATTCATTGCCTCCACCACAACCACCACCTCCATTATGACCATCACCATCATCATCATCATCATCATCATAACTACCACCACCACCATCATCGTCATCACCATCACCTTCATCATTAGCATCTTTATCACCATATCATCATCATCATCATTACACCATCTCATCATCATGATCATGATGATGATCATCATCATCATTGTCGTCGTCATTGATATTGCTACTCTCATCGTAAGTCGCTTTTCATTTTTTTTATTTCTTATTTGCAGTATGTGTGAATCCAGAAAACCAATACTGCTGGTGTGACTACAGATTTAAAGACGAAAGGCGTTATTCGGCTTGCGGGCTACGGGCGGTATTGAAAAATACGGACGACGATTGAGGAACATTTCAAAACTTGGGTCCTGACAGAAATCATCTTAAAAGAACTAGTTTCGAGTATTGCTGCAAAGACTGAAGTCATGTTCTTGAAAATTCATCGATATTCACGAGTGAATTCATGTAAAATTTCGGTATTCACTATTCAAATGTAACATTCTTGTTATTTATATGGTCATTTGTGTGAACTTTTGATGTATAAAACAACAATCTATGGTGTTAATGTCAATTTCGTTGTAGCAATTTCATTCAACTGGAAAAGAGTGATAGGTCTGGTCTGAAACGGTGATGATGATTCTGATTAAGAAAAACAAAAGTTTAGTCACCAGTAATTTTTGATGAAGACATGTAAAAAAAAGGACTTGTGGTGGTAGAACATTCTTCACCCGTCTCTGGAACTCTCATCCCCACACAATATTCAAATCTCACTGTCATTCTAAGGAAACTTGCAAACCTTAATGTTACATTTGATATTCTCTACCTATGAATTGCACTATACCTTTTATTCATATATATATTTTTTGAACGAGCTCTAGTCTAATGTTTTTATTTCAATTGTTAGCGGCCTTGGGCATTCCTTCCTTGGATGGGCTATGTACTCATTATGAATATATTTATTATCAGTAATTATCATTTCTAATGTTATAACCATTATGTTAAAATCTGAATAGCGATGTTAAATGACATAAGTTTTAAGCAATATTGTTCTACTGGTCACGTGACACTGTCACTGTGATATTCAGATTGTCATACCGAAAGAAAAAATCTATAATGGTCTGAAATGTCTTCATCATCCTATAAAAGACAGCAAGAATATATCCGATTAAATGAGAACTATCGGAAATAAGTACTTAATCCCTCTTTAGCGAAGATGTAACGTGTGGATTTATCATTGCGATATGTCCAATATCTTCATTCTTATTTACTAGTAGTTTGTATAAGTTTCCAAAAGAAAAGTTATAAAGCCCTAAATATGGTATGGAGGAAAGATAAAAATGTATCATGCATTTATTCCCTAATCGGTATGTAAGTATTAATTTAAGGTAGCATGTTCTCGTGAAATATTAAAAAAATATATACTTGATGAAAGAAACAAATGATTTAACTTCCCCCAACACCCTCTTTTCATTAAAAAAAACATATCTTTTCCAAAATGGCGATTATGCGCAAGCCAATAAACCTATTTCAAACCCAAATTTTGGAACGATAACGATCACACCTTTGAATGTAATGGTCTCAACACGACAAAAACAGCGCTTTTTATTTACTTCATCTGGCGCAGCATAGTGGCTGCCGGACCCACGATAATATGTTTGGGAGAGTAATCGTATTAGCCACATTATCATTTTTTTTCTTTATAATTGGAATGAGAACAGCGTATCCAAAATCTGAATGGTGTATCAAAATTTGTATTCAAATATAGTCACGTAATACACTTTAATCAAAGTATGCATATGGTGTATCAAATTTAACATTTCAATTATCGAATGAATTATGCAATTTAAACCCGTATTTTGATCTACATGAATGCCTGTGAAATATCACAGTGTATTGCACGATATGCATAATAAGACGAATTAAATTTGAGTGCATTAATAAAAATACAAGGAATTCAATTTAATATTCATTCTTTCAACAGATCTGCCTTGAAATGTAGGTGTTAATATCGTTAAATAATAGTGCAATTGGTGAATTTGGAAGTATCCTTATAAACTGCTAATCGGAATAACTATGATAACTTAATTATGTCTGGTATTCCTATTTATAAAAAGCAGAGTAGCACGTGACGTCTTTTAAAATCAAAAGCCTACATTAAATATACGCATGGTGTACGAACTATATGCGCATGGTGTACTGGAATTTTCATTAAACTGAATACGTATGGTGTATCGGAATTCATGTTTCATTTACCAGCGTAACATTTGCATAAAAAATGTATTTTGTCCTGCATGCTTTAGAAGAGATAATCAGACGCTGTGATCTTAGATCTCGTCTTGTCTACATCATGTGGCAGAGTTGATGAGATAACAAGATCTCGGATCTCGTCATGTCTATATCCCGTGGGAGAGATAATCAGATGACGAGATCTCGGATCTCGTCATGTCTACATCCTGTGAAAGAGATGATCAGACGACACGATCTTAGATCTCGTCATGTCTACATCCCATGGGAGAGATGATGAGATGACAAGATCTCGGATCTCGTCATGTCTACATCCTTTGAAAGAGGTGATCAGATGACAATATCTTGCATCTCGTCATGTATATAAGTCCGCCAGCGGGGATAGTCCTTAAGACTGACTAGTTTTTTTTCAATTATATGTTTATTTCTACATCAAGACCTGGACCTACATGTACGTGCACGTATTTATTAGATCAATAATGCGCGTGGGAAGCGAGAGCTGATTTTTTAAAAAGATATTGTTACAGGAATGAGCCATTTTGGAGACCCTTGACGATTTCTATGGTTACTTCCCTTTCATACACTCTTAAAATACAATGTTGGTCCGTGGACTGCTGTGTTGGAAGAGCAATCCAGGGTGGTCCGTCTAGCTGCTTCCCCGTTGGTCAGTGTAGCTGCCGTGCTGGTCCGTAATTTTTTTTTTAACAGGGGGTGCTGTCCTTGGAGGTCGTTTAGGTGGTTGTCTTTAGGAAAAAATGACAAGCAAAAAAATGTAATTGCTCTTGTACAGTATCTCCCTCATTTTCTAGCAATACATTTTTCTTTTGCTTGCTTGCTCGTCATTCTCTTTTCTAAGGGGTGCTGCCTATGGTATATAGCATACGCAGAACCCCCTGCAAATCTTATGGTACCCCCAGCACTCCCGCTTCCCAGGGCCACGTTGACATCCTGTTGATTCGTGTAGACAACGTGCTCTGCCGGCATGGACCGTGTACATCTGTGTGTAGATGCCGTGTAGTTGTCGTGTGTACAGTCACAAACGCTCAATCCCTTGCAAAACTATCCCGTACCGTCCGCGGATCATGACGTCATTGGGAATTTTCGCAATTACAACGGGGATTGATTCTGCAACAAAGTAAATCTGTTGAAAATGTCCGTCAAATCACAATGAACAGCTGAGAGGTCTTTGTCGTAAACTGGTGAGACGGACAGCTGATCGTCATTAGATTCTGAGCTGACAAAATTCCTGGAAGAAACTGCTGTTTTGATTCCACGATTTTTGAAAAAAATAACTTATTTGTCATGGAAGGCTTTCGACAATATATTTTATATCTTGTAGAATCCCTCCCCGTCAGAGGCTTTCATAAGAATGAGAAGTTCGTACAAGCGTTGGCTTTATAAGGAGCTTTTGCAATTGCTACGGGGACAGATTCTGCAACGTGGTAAATCTATTGCAAATGCAAGTCAATTGATAACTTGGGACAGCTGAGGGGGTTTTGACGAAGGTTGTTGGACCGGGACAGCAGACCATCCTGAGATTCGGACCAGACGAAAAATTCCAAATAGGCCTATCTCGTTTGTCCAGAGTCCGGGATGACAGTGCTGTTTTGATTCACTGATTTTCGGCAAAGTCTGCCTTGTCATGAAAGTTTGTTGACAATGGATTCTCTGCGTTCCAGGAAGTGTCTGCGTAGTTGTTGCGAAAACTCAGGATTGCCGAATCATGCCTCATTGGGGATCAGTGTTTATATGTGACAGGTGCCTATGTGAAAGTCCATGGACGAGAATGATCCCTACCTTGTTATGGCAGTGCCCCCCAACCCCTGGAAAAGAGAGCTTTGTGGGGTGAGAGAAAGAGCGAGAGAGAGAAAGAGAGAAAGAGGAGGGGAGGACTGAGAAGAGAGTGCAGGGAAATGGAATATAAGGATAAAGCCTGGGGCTCGTAACACAAAGTTTAGCAATGATCGTTGAACATTTTGCTACGATTGATTCCATTGACTACAATGTACAATCAATCGTGAAACTCAAGCGTACGATTAATCGCTAACCTTTGTATTACGGGACCTTGGTGATTGAATTCAGCGGAATAACAGTATATTTCCAGAAACTCTCTGTCACATAAAGATATTTATCCATCTTAAAAAAATATATATATATACATTTACACACATTACTCCATCTTCATTTTAGAATTAATAAATACTATCAAAGTTAATCGATACTAACTATAGATGATTAATGAGCATGATAAGAGAGCGATACTGATATCAAAGAGTAATGATTGAGGAGCTTCTGGAAATAAATAAAAACATGATTAGATTAAGGTAATTTTTTTCTTTGAATTCAATATCATGGCCGTACGCAGCGGGGGGGGGGGGGGGGGGAGGACAGGGGGAGGTTTCCCCCCTCGGAATTTTGAAAACTCACCTTTTTACTGCAGATTTTCACAAAATCCACCAATAGTATGCACAAAATCTATCAATTTCATGTAACAAAATGGAAAAGTGCCTCAAAGATAAGCTCGGTCGCTTCACTCCCTCGCTTTCGATTTTTTTCTCCTAAAAGTTTATGCGTGCTGCCTTTATTAAAAGAAAAGGTGCCCCTTTTCCCGTGCCCCCCCCCCCACACTTTCAACTTCGCTCCCCTGCCCCTGGCGTGAAGGATGCTTCAAATTCGGCGTGGGGCCGGCTTCAAACCCGATCCATGTGTATCAGGGGTCTTAGTTCTAACAACCTTCTTCCCCCCACCTTGCAATTTTTAGGATAATAATTTTGGCGATATAAGACTATAAAGTGCAAGGGGTATTAAAAAGTATCAAATTCAGGGGGGGCATTGTTCAACGGCCTAGTGCGAATGGTGCTTATAACGATAGGTTCAGGCTATCATGAAAATACATTTTCTAAGACATTTAAGGTGAGACGTAACTGAAATTATTGTTAAGGGTCTATGTGAAAAATTACGAGAGTCTATGGACGAGCATGGTCTCCACTTGGAAAGTGCCTCCCCCACTCCCCCGTAAAGAGCCCGAAGGGAGGGGGGGGGGGCAGAGGAATGGAAAACGAAGGGAAGGGAAATAGAATAGAAGGAGAAATGGAAATTCTGGTAACATAACCATCACAACTGTAAACTTTACCATGATCAGATTAATGAAAGACAAACAAATATTATTTTAATGCATAGCAAGTTGCTTTATTTCGGAGACGAACTCGACCGTAATATAAGGATGCATACATCTTTGTAAAACACCACAAGAAAGCAAAATCTGGAGGCCTTTCATGACCACGTTTTCATTTTTCCTGGTTAATAAACTTTGTAGTATATAATGTCTCCATTGTTGGTGGTACATATTCCTCGACTCGACGATCAGAAGTCCACCAGGCTTTAATTGTTGAAGCAGACCCTGTACCGTTTCAATGGTTCGTCGTCCGTGAATCTAGGATCACACATGCAGTTACGCAAACTCACAGGATTCACGCATTCTGTTGTGTGAGGAGGAACGAAACAGAGAAGGGTGAGGGAGAAAGAGAGAGAGAGGGGACAAAATAAAAAAAAAATTGTATTTTTCGGGAAACGGGTATAAAAAAAAGTAAAGGGCAAATGATTTTGACATGATAGTGGAGGTGGGAAGGTGAGGGAGGGAGAGAGTGAGAGAGAGAAAAAAAATAGAGGCGGTTGGTGGGAGAAAAATTGTAATTTTAATGGATTAATGAATATGATAAATATATCAAATCCATTTATTATGCAATTTGGGCTGTGAATCTTAACTCTGAACCCTTTTCAACATGCGCAGCCAATGTTGTAGTATAGTCGTCCATAATTGCAAGGTTTTGTATTAAAAAATTATGAAGTATATGAATTTGTTTTGCTATGTTCTATATTCTATCACTTAAAGAGAATATCACACTGACTTTGAACTGGTACTTGTATGTTTCCTACATCAATTCGTTTGTTTTCTGTGGCATTAGCCTAAATGCAACAAGGGGCACTAACAAAAATGACATCTAACACCACTTACTTCTTCAATCTGTAAAATGTTTGTCACCACCACAATTACTAATAAATAAGTCTCCTGAGTTCGAGACAGAGAGTCTCAAGGGTACAGCAAGAAATTAATCCATTGTGCTGCACTCTACCCAGGTGAGGTAAATGATTTTATGTACGTTAATATTGACAGCGTGTACACGGTGACATAACTCCTTGAAATAAAATGCCTGTGCGATGTGAAAGGCTTGAGGGGCTAAAGCCAGCCAAGTACTATCTGTTTAACATTACTATTGATCAACTTTAGATAGTAAGTCATTGTAAATTATTAAGGGAAAATATTTTTGTCACCACTGATGATTCCATTATTGTTACTGTTTCAATAATCAGCATTAAAAGTTAATTGACTGAAAAGTGTAACCACAGACAATATATGATGGATGACAATAATCGCCGCTTTTCTTTTGTCAGTTTGCTGACGTCTAAATTCATTATATTCCACGTACTCTCGCCCTTTCTAAGGAAAGAAAGTACATCCTCTAATCTAATCATCGGTTATAGCTCTCACTTAGGACTCACATTCCGAATTCAAAAAGAGATTTCATGAAAAAGAGAGCTGTTGATTCGCTATAAACCAATAAAAATCGCCATACTGAAGGGTACATAGTATCTGACAAGGGCGTAGGCTGGTTTGAGCATGTTCCGGTGCACATCTTTGGGAGGTGGAACTTAAGTTTGAAAAATAATCTGTTGAAAGCAGAAGAAGGGGTACAAATTTCATTTTGCTTGCATGCCATATGCAGTGTCGGAACTCCTCTGCCTCAGCGGGAGGGTGCGCGTGGCTCCCTCAGCCTACGCCCTTGTCTGATATGTGCATAGATAACGTTTAACACAGTGGTCTTCTGAAATCGGAATCACGCTCTTTCATACTAATAAATTGCTCTTGAATTAGTGCAAAAGTGGAGGACAAAATATCTTTAAAATGTGTGGAAAAAGAATACGAAAAATATCTATAAATATTCACAATAAAAATAATACATTGGCCACCAACCCAGACCCCAAATATTCGAGTTTTCTTACTTTCCAAAGATACTTTCCTGCCCCGTCCCCGTCCGCGCTTGTCGAACTGCCCATCAAACTCCTCCAAGTCATCGGGCCCGCCACCCAACACCGTTTGCTCGTAGTTCCGCTTGGATACCAGGTCCAACAAGGCGTTGAGTTCGTCTTCACTGATGTCACTTAACTGAATCGCCGACGTCGAGCCGAGAGCGAGGACCACGAGAAGGAACAGGATATCCGTTTTTCCCGCCATTCTATCAAATGTTGATGCGTTCTCTTGTGGGAGTCTGTCATATATTAATTATTTTTTAAAGGTTAAACACTAATTTTTATAACTAATTGAAGGGAAAATGGATTTTTCAAACCAATCCTCAAAGGATCGCCCCAAACAAAACTGAACCAGACAGTTTTTTTTCGAAATTCTCACACAAAATAACCTCCTGTTCAAAGGCTTAAAGGGGAATGAAACCTTTGGAGCAAGTAGGCTTGTGTCGAAACAGAAAGATCAAAGAATAAGAACAAAGAAAGTTTGAGAAAAATCTGACAAATAATGAAAAAGTTATGAGCATTTGAATATTGCAATCACTAATGCTATGGAGATCCTCCCATTGGCAATGCGACAAGGATGTGTGATGTCACATGTGAACATCTTTCCCTTTGATGGAGTAAAAAATACCCTCAAAATGTCTCTTTTTGCTTTTTCTTATGGTGATACAAACTCTTTATCCATGATGTATTCTTTGAAAATCTGTATTACATGCTCTCCTATAGAAAGAACACATGATCTACTGATAAATGTGATAAAAGAGGCAATTTAAATGAAATATATACTAAAGTAATGGGGAGAGTTGTTCACAAGTGACATCACACATCTTTGTCGCCTTGCCAATTTGAGGATCTCCATAGCATTAGTGATCACAATATTCAAATGCTCATGACTTTCTCATTATTTGTCCGATTTTTCTCAAACTTTCGTTGATCTGTGTCTTTGATTTTTCTGTTTTCACACAAGCTATCTTGTTCCAAAGGTTTCATTCTCCTTTACACTGTTAAAATGAAGTGCTAATTCAGCACTTAAAGTGCTTGGATAGTGACTGCATTACGAGTGCTGATTTTCTAGTTTAAATTTGAACAAAAAAATCAGCACTCGTAGTGCAGTCACTATGCAGGCACTGTAAATGCTAAATTAGCACTTCATTTTGTACAGTGTATACACACACATATATATATACATATATAAATATATATGAATGATTTCACCATACTAATAATCAATTAACACCAAAAGTAGATTGAGCGCTTTTTTAAATACGCTACTAAACTTCTAAGCTCTTAATTGAAAGAAATAACTTAATGATATCTGGTATTATTTTGCAAGCAGATAATGAAGCTTCTCATAATACAAGCACATGGGCCTCATTGTCATTAAAATATACGTATAGTTATAGTGAATCGACATTGACACTTTAAAAACACTGAGTAAAATTTACCCAATATTGGGTAAAAAGTGAACATGCATGTTGGCTGGGCCTTTTTTTTATTTTTACACCATATTGGGCTATTTCAACGCAACATTGCGTAAAATTTTACCCAAACAACATGCATGTTTCCATTTTACCCAATATTGGGTAAACCTTTTTTTAGAGTATATAGTATATAAGGAATTTAAGTGGTGCAATAAAATTGTATGTACGGCATCAAAGCGTATTGCACGATTGAAATATTAAATATTTTAAGATTAAAAAAATTGATAATGAGTATCAAATATTTATTTCAAGTGACTGTGAACTGACACAAAATGTGAACTCTATTATCATGCGACGACCAAAATTACATTTAGGGGGACTCCATCTTCAAATCTAACATCACCATAATGAAATGATAACGCTTTATCAGTAGCAAGCCCCTGAATTTACAAATCAATATAGTTATAAGGTACATACTAATACTTAAAGGACAAGTCCACCCCAACAAAAAAATTATTTGAATAAAAAGAGAAAAATCCAACAAGCATATCACTGAAAATTTCATCAAAATCGGACGTAAAATAAGAAAGTTATGACATTTTAAAGTTTCACTTAATAGACGGGTCAATATACGACCAAAAATAGCCTTACCCGGAACAAATTGCAACAAATGATTTTTCAACGGTATTTTGTATTATTTGACCTTAGGAATAACATACTAAAAATCTACCAAAATCCGCATCCGGGAAAGTGGTTATTTTCAAGATGGCGTCCAAGATGGCCGCCATTCACTGAAAATGGATACAACTGACACATTATCCACTCTAGAATCCTATTTCGGTTCATATTTCATGGTCTGGGGGTACAACAATTGATTTAGGCTAGAATTAATTTTAAGCCCTCCAGTGTACCAGGCAAATCCAAGATGGCGCCCAAAATGGCTGCCGTAGGCTGAAAATCCACAATTCATCTAAATTTGTTTTTTATTCAATGGTTTAAGGGTGAAATATTACATTGAAACAAGTTACAGGGACAGCCAGTGGTCTGGTGTGTCCAAAAATCCAAGATGGCTTCCAAAAATGGAGTTTAAAATGGCTGTTGATAATTAAAATGGACATAGTTCATTTTATATCCGCCTGGGACATAATGATTTTGGTGTCTAGACCATGATTTCAATGGTCAAATAAGACATTGGGACAAGTTACAAGCACAGTCAGTGGTCCAGTATTTACGAAAATCCAAGATGGCTTCCAAGAATGGAGTCGAAAATTGCTGTTGCCACTTTTTAAAAATCCGACATAGTTTGCTCAATGTCCAGAAATATGATTTTGTGTCTTATTCCAAGTGGTTAAATGGGTCAAATAATACATTGGGACAAGTTACAAGGAAAGTCAGTGGTCTGGTATGCAAAAATCCTCGATGGATTCTAAGAATCGATTCTGAAATGGCTGCTAATACTTAAAGCGGACATAGCTCATTTCATTTTGGCCTGGGATATGTGATTTTTATGTCTAAACCACTGGTTTCAAGGGTCAAATAATATCTTAGGATAAGTTAAAAGGATAGTCAACGGTCTGGTTTGTCCGAAAATCGAAGATGGCGTCTAAAAATTAGTCTTAAAAATATGCTGCTGATACTTAAAGCGGACAAAGCTCATTTCATATTGGCCTGGATATTTGATTTTGGTGTCTAAACCACTAGTTTCAAGGATCAATTTATTCTTTAGGGCAAGTTACAAGGACAGTCAGTGGCCTGGTCGGTCAGAAAATCTAAAAAAAAATCTAAATTGACTGCTGCTACTTAAAGCGGACATAGCTTATTTCATATCGGCATGGGAGATGCGATTTTGGTGTCTAAACCACTGGTTTAAGGGCCAAAATAATACATTAGGACAGGTTTAAAGGCCAGTCAGTGGTCTGGTATGACCAAAAATCCTATATGACTTCCAAAACTTGATTCTGAAATGACCGTTGATACTTAAAAGTGGCATAGCTCATTTTAAATCCGCCTGTGAGATATGATTTCGGTGTCTAAACTATGGTTTCAAGGGTCAAATAATATATTAGGACAAGACAATGGCAGTCGTTGGTCTAGTATGTCCAAAATTACAAGATGGCTTCCAAAAATGGAGTAAGAAATGGCTGATGTTACTTATAAAAGGACATAGTTTGTTTAATATCTGTCTGGGGAATATGAGTTTGGTGTTAAAAGCATGGTTTAAAAGGGTCAAGTAATAGACTAGGGTAAGTTACAAGACCAGTCAGTTGTCTGTATGTTAAAAAATCCAAGATTACTTAAAAAAATGGGGTGTAAATTGACTGTTGCTACTTAAAAGTATGCATAGTTTATTATAAATACACCTTGGAGGTATGAGTTTACTGTCTATACTAGAGCTTACAGGGTCAAGCAATACATTGGGTTAAGTTGAAAGGACAGTCAGGTGTCAGGTATGTCCAAAAATAAAAAATGGCTTTAAAAATGGGGGTCTTAAATGACTGGTGTTACGTAAAAGTGGATGCAGAACATTATAAATACACCTTGGGGGTATTATTTTGGTGTCTACACTAGGGTTTCAAGGGTCAAACAATACTTTGGGACTGTTTACCATGATATGTAGCTCTCCATTTTGCCTTGAAATCCAAGTTGGCTTAAAGCATGTAAAGTGACTACTGCTCCATAAGATATCTACCTGTTAGAAATAATCTTGGTGACTACACTTAAATGCATGGGTACAAGTTATCATATTGCTTCATGAGTTGGTAACAGCACCCATATTGATGAAATTTTAGAATCCATCATGGATTCTTTGACAAAATGGAGTACTAACCATCCTTGTTACTTGTCCGAATGTATTATTTGACCCTTCATACCACAATTTGGACACCAACATTATTTCTTGCAGATGTATATTGTAGAACTCTGACCACTATTAAATGATATGCGTCGTTTTATATTCCTTTTTTAAAAACCCTCTTGTGTTTTAGGCAAACTGGACAATTGCATATCAATGTAACCAGTCCAAACGTATTATTTTAACCATGAAACCATAGTGTGGACACCGAAATCATATCTCCTAGGTGGATTTTAAATGAACTTTGTCAATTTTTTAAGTACAACAGTCATTTTAGACTCCGATTTTTGGAAGCTTTCTTAGATTTTCGATATACTGGACCACTGACTGTCCTTGTAACTAATTTCCTGTCTTTTGAAACCATGATATAGGCAACAAAATCATATCCCCTTGACGAATAAAACATGAACTATGTCCATTTTCAAATACCATCGCGGCTGATTGATACTATTCTTTAAGCTACCGTGGACTCATGGACATACTTTACCACCAATCGTCCTTGTAACTGATCCCGATTTATTATTTGACCCATTTAACCATGGTATAGGCAAAAAAAAATCATATTCCCGGATATTGAACAAACTATGTTGGGTTTTTTTTTGTAGCAACAGCATTTTTTACTCCATTTTTGGAAGCCATCTTGGATTTTTGAACATACCGGACCACTGACTGTCCTTGTAACTTGTCCCAATGTATTATTTGACCATTGAAACCATGGTCTAGACACCAAAATCATATCTCAAGGGGATGTGATATGAGCTATGTCCATTTTAAGGATTAAAAGCCTTTTTAAACTCAATTTTTGGAAGCCATCTTGTATTTTTTGACACACCAGACCACTGGCTGTCCTTGTAATTTGTCCCGACGTACTATTTCATCATTGAAACAATCGAATGGAAACCAAATTAAAGCAACTTCAGTAAGTAATAGGTGAATTGTGGATTTTTTAGACTACGGCAGCCATTTTGGGCGCCATCTTGGATTTTCCTGGTACCCTGGAGTGCTAATATTCACTCTAACTTGTATAAATAAATTCTTTTACACATCGGACCATGGAATATGAACCCAAATAGGATTCTAGGGTGGATAATGAGTGAGTTATATTCATTTTTAGTGAACGGGCAGCCATCTTGGACGCCATCGTTAAAATAACAATTTTCCCGGATGCGGATTTTGGTAGATTTTTAGTATGTTATTCCTGAGGTCAAATAGTACAAAATACCGTTGAAAAATCATTTGTTGCAATTTGTTCCGGCTTAAACCATATATTGACCCGTCTATAATTTCACAAAACAGTGATATGCACATCCTGGTCGGTATGCAAATGAGGAGACTGATGACGTCATCCACTCACTATTTCTTTTGTATTTTATTATATGAAATATTCCTATTTTCTCCTCATTGTCAAGTAAAACAGTGATTAATTCCTCCCTATACATATGGAATCAGCATTGTTTAATACTATATGGTTCAGTCAAGTCGGTCCCTATGGTCAAATCTGTAAAAAATGAAATATTGTATAATTCAAACAATAAAAAACAAAAGAAATAGTGAGTGATGGACATAATGGACTGACTCATTTGCATGTCAGTGAGTTGAGCATATCACTGTTTTGTGAAAAATAAGCGAAAGTTTAAAATGCCATAACTTTCTTATTTTACATCCGATTTTGATGAAATTTCGGTGTTATGCTAGTTTGATTTTTCTCTATTTATTCAAATCAACATTTTGCTGGGGTGGACTTGACCTTTAAGAATTGCAATAAAGAAAATTTGTTATAACCATCACCGGCACTGAGCGCCGGTGATGGTAGCTCGAGCTAAAGCCGGGGTAATAATAGCAGCGCTTTGTATCCTCAGGCAAAAAGCGCTTTATAAATCCAGCTATTATTATTATTATGAAATGAAAGCTGTTTGTCATAATCATTTTAATGTTTTAATTAGTAAATAAAATCCATCTTAAAAAATAACATTTACAAGAGATCAATGATTGGAGAAAGTCGCATAGAAGTATAATAACAACAATAGTCAAAACGGGGGAGGCAGAATAATAAAAAAATATGACAAAATCACTATTCATCAGGAACGAGCTCACCGGAACGCACAGTATATAGTTAAAACTTTATAAGACCAAGACATGAAATCTTGTGAGGATCGTTCCAGGATAGAAATTGGTGGCAAATAAGACAGTATTAAAAAACTAAAACCAACATAAAATACACGTGACATTAAACCGAGAAAAGAAACTATGATATGAAATGAAATCTTACCTGTAGTGTTTGAATTTGCTCTCCCTTCACAAAACTCGCAGTCAAAAGATAACTTCAGGAATGTTAGGATTGTCTAAATTTCCAGAGTTTATATTTCAGTTGGAAGTTTTATTGTGATTATTCGTTACGCAAGAAGGAAGACAGGCGAGTTAAGGTAAACGGGTATCTGGTATGGGAATTAATTCTTTGAAATGCATGTGCGCTGTAAATAATTGCGGCCGCCAAGCTAAGTCCTTTGGAAGCGCTGAGAGACGTTATAATCATAATGCGCTATACAAGAACTGTTTATTATTCATTATTTTTATCATTGAGGTGATGAAATATTAAACCTGAGGTGAATAACAGAGGTTTATTAGTTTTGGTTAATTATGCATGTGGTAGATATTCATGTGGCATTGCAATTTTCAGTTTGAAATTTAAATTGCATTGATATACCGGTCGGTATTCCGTGCATCATGGATTTTGTTTTATCATGTTTAAATTGAGTGCAAATTGAATAAATCGTAATTTGCAGGTGTCGAAATTTGAAGGCCATGATAGACATAATAGAGACGGAAAAGAGGGGTGCACGGACCCAGCCCCCTTCTATTTTTTTTTTACTATGTCAGACGAAGGTAGCCTTGGTTATCATTGCCTTCGATGATTTGCTTATAGAATTGCCATCATCCGTATCTACAGCGGTGAGAAACGACACAAGTAAAAGGAAATTTAAATTGAAACTCGTTGAGATTCCATGACATTTTAATGGAGCTATTTCTATTCAAGGTATTCCATTCTAGAATTGATGAGATTGTTTAAACTAGTCAAGATCAAGGACCTAAAGCTTATAGAATGGGAAGACACATGATATTATCCCCAGGTTTTTTCTTCTTGGTTTATTTATCGTGTTTTAATTTACTAGTGTAAAATCTCTTCAGTATAATACTGTATGACAAGAGACCCCTCAACAATCAAATACATTCAGAGTACATCATATTGTAACAGGAGAATAACGAAACCCAACAGTATTTGAAGAGCTCACTTGCAAAAGGGGTTAGGTCAATTTTTCATCAAATTTGATTTTTTGGTCACAATGTATAGATTGTTAGTAGCTTTATAAGATGATACCAAAGACAAGTTGAAATTCCTATTTAAAAGTGATCCAAAATGGCAAAGAAAAATCACCTTTTTTCAAAAGGGGTTAGGTCCATTTCAATTTTGTTGCAAAAGGGATTAGGTCCACACCGAATTTAACAGGAGAATAACGAAACCCAACAGTATTTATTTATTTCAGTTTCCTTTTACCAGGGTAGCCCCTTCCGTTACGTAAACTGATTTACAAGAGGGCCCTGGGATATACTGGGAGGGCCCCAGTTACACTTTGTAATTCCGAAGGTTCGTAATTCCGAAACACGTAAATTGCCTATACCTCGATGTTCGTTAATCCGAAGATTTGTGGCGTTATTCCGAAGGTTCGTTATTCCGAAGGTTCGATATTCCGAAAACGAAATATGGTTCGTTGTTCCGAAGGTTCGTTAATCCGAAAACGAAATAAGGTTCGTTGTTCCGAAGGTTCGTTAGTCCGAAAACGAAATAAGGTTCGTTAATCATTTAGTTTTCGGACTAACGAACCTTCGGAATTACGAACCTCATTTCGTTTTCGGATTAACGAACCTTCGGAATTACGAACCTCATTTCGTTTTCAGACTAACGAACCTTCGGAATTACGAACCTTCGGAAATACGAACCTTCGGAATATCTAACCTTCGGAATATCCGAACCTTCGGAATATTAAACGAAGCTTCGGAATTACGAATGTATGCGAAAAAGGTTTGCAATAGCAAACCTTAAAGAGCGGTTAAAAAACGGTAAAATTAACTTGATAGTTAAACAAGAAATGTTATATGACTAACAAGCAAAAAGCAAGACTTTTTTTTTTTTTTTTACAAAAGAGGAAACATTTCCCACCCAGAAATAGAACCTGCTTCTCTCTAAAACGAAATACGCTTTCGGAAAAAAAAAACTATTTATCTGAAAATAGGAGCTTTAATCATATTCTTGACTGGCTTTTCTGGGGAGGGGTAAAGTGTAGCACGTGTAAATGTGGAGCTCCACGAGACCACGACTGTCACTATCTTTTTTGTCGTTTCCCCTCGCGCTTTCTCCTTTAATAAATTACAATCTCCCCCCTCCCCCTCCCTCTCTCTCTCTCTCAAAAGGGCCCTTGGAATGAATTTTTTTTTACAAGGGGTGCTGATGTAAATTTGACAAACAAAAATAAACATACGAAGGGGTTTTACTACAAAATAAAAGTCATTTTCTTCCAGAGAAATTCGAAGTTAAAAAAAAAAATGTTTTACTACACAATTTCTTCATTTTGCCACACCTACCAGAATTCCAGGGGTGCTGCCTGTGAAGAAGCAAACCCGGGAAAATATCCAGCACCCCGCTTCCGAGGGGCATATCTCTCAATTACAAGCTCTCTCTCTATCTATCTTTATCTCTCTTATTTAATCCCTCTCTCGATTCCTATCCCCCTCCCATTTCTCTCTTGACATATGCATGTATAATCCACTCTTTCTCAATCGGTTGTTTGATACAAAATGGCTCTGCGTTGTGCCAAATCATGGGCAAATGTTTGACATTTAAGATTTAAGTGTTATACTTTTTTTTTCTTCGTGAGTGGTCCACACTTTACAAGCTTTGCTTTTCAGTGGGCCACTCCATTTTCCAACATATTTTTGCATATTGTTATTATCAAATTGGAAATATCATCTTCTGTATCAGGTGTATATTCTTTATATTTGGTTTATTTGAATATTTATGTCATTTATATTTTCTGATGTTATGTTTTATTTATTGTAATTATTGCATTATAAATTTTGTTGGAAAAATGAATAAACAAAAGAATGAATGAATGACATCTTACCGCTCTTTTATCTTGAACACAAACTGACACACACACACACACACACATCACACCCACGCACCCCTATGCACACATAATATTACACCCTCCCGTTTTCACTACTATCCATTGAACTCTAAAAAGGAAGAGTAAAAAAAATTACCCAGTATTGGATAGAAAGGGAACAAGCATGTTTGCTGTGTAATTTTTCCCCGAATATTGGGCAACATGCAAGTTTAAAGAGTAAATTTCAACGCAACATTGCGTAGAGTTTGCTAAGAATTTGGTATCACTGTACCCAGCTAACATACATGTTCCCATTTTACCCAATATTGGGTTAACTTTTTAGAGTATAATCCATAGTTATCTTATATTCTATGTCCGTGTGTATCTTGAAATGTCTCTCACCCTCCCCATAATATTAAAAAAAGTAATATAGTAAATAAATAGATAGATGATAGATAGATAAATAAATAAATAATAGATAAATAGAAAGATAGATAGATAAATAGATATATAGATAGATAAATAGATAGATAGAAAGATAGATAGAGAGATAGGTAGATAGATAGATAGAGAGATAGATATATAGATAGATAGATAAATAGATAGATAGATAGATATATGAATAGACAGATAGATAGATAAATAGATAGATAGAAAGATAGATAGAGAGATAGGTAGTTATATATATATAGAGAGAGATAGATAGATATATAAATATATAGATAGATAAATAGAGATATAGATAAATACATAGATAGATAAATAGATAGATATATAAATAGATAGATAGATAAATAGATGAATAAATAAATACATAAATAAATAGATGAATAAATAAATAAATAAATAATCATATCCACCTTATTATTCGCTCTTGATTCTCCCAAAATGCTACAGTCAAACAAACGAACCCGATTCAAAACCGACCGATGATTTAACATTAGAAATAACGTTATAACTTTGATCGGTCTGAAGTCGGTTGCGTTGGTGTGACAGACCACAAACTCCTCCTCTCCATGCACAATTGATACGTTCATACAATGCAATGAAATGGAGAACAGATATGTAATGAATACCACATTTTTATTAAGAACGAGTGATGTACCAAAATAGAAATACTTCGATTGCTTGATTCTAGGAGCATGATGATTACAAATCATAAGTTCTAGGAGACACTAATAGGATGAATTAAAATCCTATACCAATTTTCAAAATTATAATCTTCTACCTACATTGCAAGACAGTATCATCAAAACTTGACTTATATATCATTAAAATGATGAGTTCTCTCTTTTCTATAGCTACCTAATCCTATTTTATGAAAGCTATATACTATAAAATTGAGTCTCTTTTGATAATGCCTTTTTTTTGGTATATCATAATTACCGATTTGAATAATTTGTGCTTTCGAAATAATGTTGCATTTCATAAACGGTATTCATAATTGTATATAAAAATGTAATATAAAAAGGGAAGTACAAAGTGGTGCACGCATTGATACGTCATAATAGATTGGTGTCACGTGACGTTGAGGTGAATATCAAATCGTGCACCTTAAACAACGAAAGAAATCAGTTCGCAGGCACACTCGTATTATAATAGTTGAACAGTTTGAAGAGAAATATCTTTAGAGAGCATGATGAACATTGTTGTAAATGTACAGGTCTGCTATCGGAATCGAGCTTATATTAGTCTCTGTCTGACAAGAACGGTGGTCCTGCCCAATATTTGTGACGTTACCATGGTAACAGAATATGGATAGGACAGCCATTCTATCCGATGGATATTCGACACTCCAAAATAATTTATATGTCATTGTTTGTAATCTGCGTGTGGTTCGGACATGTTGTCTTCATTGTTAACCGGATATCGGTCCAGCCGGGTCTTGGTTTGTTCAACTTTCGGTCCCTCAATATGCTATCCGGTAGTCGGCCATGATAGGTTTGCGTCCATTCTACTGACCTCCTCCGTATCCGCATACCTTGAAGTATTTGGGGCTGGTCTCGTGGAATCGCTTGTCACAGATGCAGTTGAAGCCATTCAGAGGATGTGTACAGCCTGGAAAATAACGATTGAAAAAGAGAAAAATATGTATTAGTGATGAGCAAATCAGTCGAAAGTTAGCATGATTAGTCAAAACCAGCTAACAGATCAGACAGATAATTGATGGGTTAGTAGACCGCGGGAAGATTTGGCAGGAATGGGAGGATAAAACAAAGGTTGGGGAGAGGGCATAGTTACATGAAATCACAATATTCGCGTCGTGTGTGCATGGCCACTGTAAAGAGTGCAACCCCTTGGTTCCGCGGCCCCGGGCCTGCTCCTAAACGGCTTCCCTGCTGGAATGACCACAGTGTGTTCACAGAGTGGACTAAAGCCCGGCGCAAACTATGCGATTCGTTGCGATCCGAATTTCTAAGAAATTGTAATAACTTTTGAGATGAACATTCCAGCCGAAAAAAATCTTATTCAGAATAGTAGTAAGGACTACTGACATCGAAATTCAGTCTAGTTCGAGCCTCCTTTTTCAATAAAAGCAAGTTCAATTTCAAATCGCAGTGACGCCATCATCGGCTGCGACTTAAAACCGATTTGGACTTTACTCCGACCGTAGGACTTATCGCAATGCAAAACTAAGATTTTATTATTCCCGAACTTTAAATGAAATAAGTTCACTTTTGTAACCTTCACATTTAAAGCAAAATGCGATTTATCAGAAAATCGCATCGGATCGCGTAGTGTGCGACGGGCTCTAGTGAAATTATCATTCACACTGTTCAAATTCAACAGTGCGGAAAAAAAAATTCACACTGTGGAAACGACAGTCTGACTGTTCACAGCGTGTTCACATGCTCGATTGTGAGAATATGTGATTCCTACTGTTCAAAATCTCAAATTTACCAGTGTGAAGGTGATTTCACATTGTGTTCCACACTGTGGAGACAATGGTGGAACACCTTTTTCCTTTCCAGTAACTATGGCGAGCCAGCAAAGTCAACATATAAAATGCATGTTCAGTTCAAAAAAAAATTTAGATATGAATGTAAAACCATAAATTCATTGATTTCTTTACAATTTGGTGTGTTCTCCTTTGTTTACCATGGACATTTTGCCAATTTCCTGTTAAAAAATTATGACACTGATGGATTTCCATAGAGTTGGATCAATCGGAACTCTTTGTAAGACGGGACCCAGGACCCCACGGGAGATCAGCATGACTATGCCAGTCGAGCTGAATGTGTCCACCGTATTTGATTGTATATGATTTTAATACGGCGATAAATAGTACTACTGCTGCTGCTGCTACTACTACTACTACTAGTACTACTACTACTACTACTACTACCACTACTACCACTACTACTACTACCACTACTACTACTACTACTTCTACTACTACTATACGACTACTTCTACTACTACTACTACTACTACTACTACTACTACTACTACTACTACTACTACTACTACTACTACTACTACTACTACTACTACTACTACTACTACTACTACTACTACTACTACTACTACTACTACCACTACTACTACTACTACTACTACCACTTCTATTACTACTACCACTTCTACTACTACTACTACTACTACTACTACATAACTGCACTACGTTTCCTTTTTGTTTAGTTTTATATACCGTATAAAAAATCAAAACAATGTACAGTTTATTCGAAATGAAGAAAATCAGCGAATATTTTCATCAGACACTTTACATCTAATTAACTCTTTGCACGCTGAATTATTTTGTTGGAGGGATAATAATGACAACTGCTCCATGTTGTTTTCTTTAATTCAAGATATCTAAATTGCACCATTGTTACTTATTATTATTATATAGATTTTATCCAAGAACCACTGCTTTCTACTAGCCTATCTAATTTGAAGGTAGGGGAGAAAACTAATTATAATTTAATTTAATTTAATTGTACGAATGTGTAAGATTGGAATATCAGCGCGCACAGGGCTTTAAAATATTATCAATTACTTTATTCTGCTGTGCAAACCCTTTACTCACGGAAAGTGTTTCGAATATGCAGATTATAATCAATGCCCATCTGGTCTGGAAGAACAAACATTTGTTTTTCACAAGTCGCATAGTGCATAACGCAGAGTCTGAAGTAGTGAGACTAGATTCGCTCATGTACTGTCTCTGGTTCTATTAAAATACAGATAATTTGGAGTATAGTCTTCACTGTATAGACATGATATAATCGGTTAAAAGATAAATTTGAGTATGTGTTTGCAGACTAGAATTCATGATTGTGTGAAGCACGATTTGTAATGCAATTATGAGTACGGAAGATTGGTTTTAACGAACATTGAGAGAACCAAAATGTACTTACGGAAAAACATCCTCCCCCCTCGACCCCGTTTGTCCATTTCGTCGAAGGCCTCGTCGAACACCATTCCGGCGTCGTTTGAGTCACCCCTCTTGGAAATCAAGCCCAGAATTTCATCAAGATCAGCGCCTGTGAGATCGTCGAACGCTTCGGCGGTAACCAAGGCGGTTGCCATGGCAACAGCAAAGATCATGATGAGCACCTTGGAAGCCATTATGGTTTTAGTTGGGTGTTAACGGAAGAGTTGAATGTAGTCTGGATGGTGATGAATGAATGTAATCCATAAGGTTAATCAAGAGATTGAAATATTGATTGATACTATACTTGTTTTATTTCGACTTTTCAACGATAAAATTAAAAAGTAAGGCATGTATAAAATCTTATCTAACAGTCAGCCAGTTTAAAGCGTCTTATTTTCTGTCATACTGTAAATGTATTAGAAAAAAGTATTGTTTATTATTCTGGCCTATCTAAAAATAAAAAAAATCGTTTCTGTAATGACATTCGCTTATAGAAGATATAAATATATGTGACATATTTATATCTACGCGAATTCAAATATATTTATATCTGATATACGCGAATGAGAATACAAAAATGAATTAGATTATTTAGACCTTTACTAATGAAAACTTTTTTCAAATAAATTTACAGTGTGCCAGGAAATATTACCAAGACTCTTGTAACTGTTACATAATACATTCACGAAATAATTAAATTGGTAATGTTTGTATCAATGAGTTGTTTCATTCAGAGCTTGTAGAACTAACTGTGCCATGCACATGATCATAATTCTCGAAAATGAAATATGAAATATTCCGATTAAGAAAAAAAACACATTTTAGCATAGCGGAGTACATCTTCATTTTCCTTTAACGGAACAAAGGTGAATAGATCTACAAATAATCGAGTTAATCTGATGATAATTAAGATAATTTGAGAAATATCGAGATATACTCACCAAAAATAAGAGCTTGGATGCTTTCTTCTGCCAGACGAGATGAGATGAAGACTCCGATGCATTCTCCTCCTTATATACCTTCCTCCCTTAATGTATCTGCATCCGACACGACCCAACAGCCCCGCCCATGACTGCCCCCTTCTTACCGAATATTTGAATAAAGTAATTATACAAGGAAATACAAACCTCCATGTCTATCGGACCAATCAACAAACCCTCTTGGGAAGGGGAGCGATTGATGAAGTTTCAAGATAATTTGTGGCTTCCATATATCGCAAGAGGTAATTAAATATCTCAATTGTCGAGTCGTCAGCGAAGTGTTTACAATATATCACTCTCTCTCTTACATTATGATTTCGATGTTAGATGCAGTTCAATGGTGCTTAACGTGGCAAAAGTTTTATTTAATTACATTTTCTTTTTGCATTTCCCCCTCATATCTTTTTTTTTTCAAATTGAAGAGATTGACGACATGCAATGTCATTCACTAGTTGTGTTCCTTCGAACTTTCTTCGCGATGTGATTGGAGTTTTCAACTTTCAAGACTTGTTTAATTAGAACCTATACTGTAAACAAATTTAAACATCGCTGTCTTACTATGAAAATCGCACAGTAGTTGTTTAAACATATTACATTGTTTAAAATCTTAAACTACAAAGTCTAAATTCAAATATTCAATTATCAATAGTTTAAGCATGCATTTGTTGTTGAAGATTTTAAACACTTGTTTAAACTGTTTAAACAACTACTGTACGATTCACATAGTAAACAGCGTTGTTGAAATTCTTTTTAACAGTGTATACATTTAACTCAATGTGCATTTCATATGTTCTTTCATTAAGTATAATTCTTGTTTGAAACAAAAGAACAACGAGAGAGAACAAAAAAGGCGGGATTAAAGTTTTGCTTACAATGATAAATTTATTTTAGGGATTCAGACTCGATAAGCATACATTTTTAGTGGATCCTTTTATTTCTTAAAGGACAACGCAATACATTTTTTCGTAAAATAATTTCTATTTGCTTTAAACGGTGTACAGACAAATGTGTAAAATCATTCAAAGTATCTTATTTTCATTTCAAATTTCCAAAACTTAATTTTTCCTTTTTAAAAATTGTCCTTGGCTCTTAAATATTATTTCACGTCATGTATTGACGAGAGTAGTCACGTTGTAATGTATACACCAGTAAAGTGATTTTAATTTGTCCACACTAAATTGCATTTATTTTCTCTTTGCCACATTCATCTCAATTATCACATTCAAGCACTGATATTTTATTTGTACTGTTTAAATTTGTTACATTATTACATTCCTATTATGAAAACCTTTTATTTCTTTTTAATAGCCTTTACTCACCATGGGCATATGGATGGGGTCTTGGAGACACCTGTCTCCGAAAAAAAAGGAATGAAAAAAAGAAAGAAAAAAGAAAACATATGATAACAATTTTCTGAGTAAGATTTCAAAATCTGTCAAAAACTTCTGTCCCTTGAAATGTTCAATTAAGTACGCCATCGTCATTGAAACAAGTGCGGAATGACTTTATTGTTGAATGTTATGTAATATAGAATACAATAATTAAATGGGTAAAGAATTAAGGAATATGCTGTTTCTTTCCGACAAAAGAAAAAAAGAAAGAAAAAAAAAAGACCGCGAAGGACATTTGGCATGTTTGGTCATTTACTAATTTTACGTGAACATCATTACCATTGTCCAGCGACCATAATTTGGAAATCGCTTGACACATTAGAATTTGGATTAACGAGCAAGATGAAACGCTTAAAAACATCAAATGATGCGGAAATGACGCCATTTTCTTTCATGACAGTTATCAGTTACTATCAAAATATATCCACCGTTTTGGTTCACAATTATTAGATGTCCAAGACTTCCCCCATCGCAACAGTATCAGGTTTCTAACGAAGGCGGCCGGGGTCAATTAAAATCATTCCCCAAAATCGGGGAAACAAAGGGGTCTTAGGATATACGAAACGACAGCGAATGGTATTTCTGCTTCAATACTTGGAAAGGCAGAGAGGCATGACTTTGATATTACTTCTACATTTGCAGTACTTCCAATAACTGTAGGAGGTCAATTAAAAGCAAAATCGGGTTCAGCCACCTGAAAGGAGATGCCTCGTGACTTTAAGATGGATGCGGATGGATGGTAGAAAATGCGTTGTTCTCTGTCATCGGAGCGAAACGGAGATGCGGACAGACACTACAGAGGGAAGATGGTAGTTTCCAACACAAAACCCTTTCCCATAAAAAAGTGGTTAACTAGAAGCATTAACTTAAACTTGTGCTTTGGCCCACATACGCACTTGTGCTATAGTATACAAATAATGAATGTTTATGAGTGCAATGGACAGAATACAGAATGGACAGAAAAGATGAAATGATCCATTCAACGAGGCGTAGCCGAGTTGAATGGATCATTATTTCATCTTTCACCGAATGAAGTATTCTGTCCATTGCACGAATGAACAAACATTCATTATTTGGTTTATATGACACCTAAAAAATTGATTTTTTTTTTCATATGAAATTTATGAATTTCGATGCAAAACATGCTCATGCAGTGCGAGTTCGGTCTGTTGATTGTTACGTCATGACAACATGCACACTACTACTGGTGTCTGCAGCTGCAATCTCGGTGCGCGATTGCAATGGACAAAATGGCAGTTTATAATCACTCGCGTCGCGTTCTGGTTCGTAATCACTCGCGTTTTGAATTTTTGGCGATTTTTTTTTATTTCGGTGCGATTTTTTTTTAACGGTGTCTTCAATGGGACAGACATGCAGGGAAATTTGAGTTTCGTTTTAAGCCGGCAATTAAAGAATAGAAAACAAGCTTGATCCGCCCCAGACAGCTGGCAGCAGTCTGTTTCGAGGATTTTTTTTTTCAAACATTTTTAATTTTTTTTTAAATTTCTCTGTATTTGGTGAGTGGAGCCAACGGAGTTCAGCGGAACAACCAACATAATAATTAATAGACACAAAGACCGAAGCTTTTGGTCAAGATCCGCCCCTGTGGCTGTGCGCGCTCTCACGGTAAAAATTCGCGCGACGATCAAAGCCAAGGTACCGTACCGTCCCGGTGCCTTCCTGAAAACAGAAGTTGTCGGCTACGTCATTTATCCAGGCCCCTTAAACAACTCCAAGCACGAGGTAACTCAGATTGAGTCAGAAATAATGGATTGGAAAACAGAAGACATGGCTTCAGGGAGTCACAGTAGGCTGGATACATATACATAAATAAAACATTGTGATCAACAACAAATATACACTTGTAAATACATTACAATACAAATTACAATACAGTGTAGATTTCTTGTCCTTGATAACCCCCAAATTTTTTCATATTTTTCACCCTGCAACGTCCTGCAAGATTAATGAAAATCCATTTTACCATTTTTAAATTTTGTTCAGTGCACCATCATTATATAAAAAAAACTTATATCACACACACACACGATTATTTGTATAAAGGAACAATTTTGTTGGTCCCTCGGACTTCTTTATAACCAGAGTGCACTTTACTCCCCCTCCTACTTCTCTTTCTTCTCAGTCTTCTTTTTATTCCCATTATTATGTCATCTTATTCTTCTCCCTGTTCTTCTACTTCTCAATTTCTTCCCTTTCTCCTTATCGTTCATCTCCCTTCTCACTTCTTCCTTTTCTCTTCTCAGTCTTCCCCTTATTTTATCTTCTCTTTCTCTTCTTCTACATCCTCCCCTCAATTTTCTCTTTTTAGTTTCATTTTTACCCCCTTATGTCCCCCATCTTCTTTTTTCTTCTTCTACTTCTCCTCCTCCTTCCTTCTTGCTTTTCTTCTTCAGCACTTTTTTCCTCCCTGATTTTTACGTTAGTGTAGAATAATTCACAAAGAAAGGGAGAAGCAAATAAATAGTGATATTATGAAATTGTAGCACCTCGCTATGCTTTATAAAGAATACCACAGACTTCAGGAAAATCCTCCAAAGGCAAAGCTAAATCGAGAGTAGCCTTTCCTCCTTTTTCTTCTTTATTCCTTTTCTCCTTTCTTTCTCCTTTTTTCCTTGCTTCTTTCTTTCTGTCTGTCTTTTTTTTCTTTCTCTTTTCTCCCTCTTTCCCTTCCTTTCTCCCCCCCTCTCTCTTTTTTTAGGGGGAGCCCCCCCCCGCTTCCGCCGCCTATGGCTCTAAGATTTAAGATGTGGAATGTGATTATGTTAAAACAGTAGTCAAAATTTGCTTGTTATCTTAAAACAGTGGTCGAGAACGTTTTATTTAAGGCACTTACCAGCTTAAAATAAAACGAAACTCGAATTTCAATTTCATTTTATTTTTCCAGTACGTTTGTCCCATTGAAGACACCGTTAGAAAAAAAATCGCACCGAAAAAAAAAAAAATCGCCAAAAATAAAAAACGCGTGTGATTACCAACCCGACGCGAGTGATTATGAACGCGAGTGAATATAATAAGCCGACAAAATCGTATGGATCCAAAATTGCACGATGAATAGATCCGAAATTGCACGGTTGATGACGTCATTGCAAAATGGGCTGAATGAACGATGTCAAACAACCAATCAAATCACAAGGATCTATCTAGGTGTCATATAGTGATGGTGTATCTACAGTGAACGACAGATATAAACTTGCTAAACATATTTGAACTAAAAAGTCTAAAGCACTTAAATTACAACGTGGGAAACTCAATCAATTTTTTTACTGCCGAAATTAGTACAATTTTTCAAGAAGAGGAGCTTTAGCTATATCAGAGCAAACTACTGGAACTCCATTCCACAGCACCTTAAACGCGAGTTATGTTACTAGAATTTCAAACGGAATCTTAATCATACTTTTCAAATCACGAGCCATTTGTTTTATTTTTTCGCCTGCATAACCATGAGAGCAGAGCGAAACTATATAGGCGCCACCTTGAAATCATAACCAAGGTTAAGTTTTGAAATGTGCTTTTAGGCGTAAGGATAATCGTGTATTATTGAACATCATGTGCTAGTTTCAGGTCACATGACCAAGGCCAAATGTCATTAAGGGTCAACAAAGTTTGGCCATGTTAAGGGTATTAGTTGGATTGCCATCATAACTTTGAAAGAATATGTAGTTCTTGAAACTTAGGCATAAGAGTAATTGAGTACCAATGAACATTCTGCGCGAGGTTCAGGTCACATGACCAAGGTCAAAGGTCATCTAAGGTCAATGAGCATTGGCCATGTTGGGGGTATTATTTCAATTGACATCATAACTTTGAAAGGTTATGCATCTAGTTCATGAAATGTGGTCATAAGGGTGAGTATGACTGATCATTTTGCGCGAGTCTTTGGTCGCGTTATCAATGTGAATAGTGTTCTTTGTGTGAATAATTGTTCAAAGTCACTGCTGCTATATTCAAATTCAGCATTTATTTCCAAATTCATTAAGAAGAACAAAATGAGAACAAAAGTATATATACACCAAGAAAAAAAATAACAAAACAAAGCAAAGGTATCAACAGAACATAACTGAAACAAATATTGGTGATGATAAAATCATGGTTGGCACATAATTATAAAAATAAAGATGAACAAAATAATGAATGGAAATTGGGCATGCACAAAAAAGCCATAAAAAGGCTTGTTAAAACGCACATACCCAAGAAATATCAATCGTTAAAAATAAAATTCAGTATATGGTATGGATGCGGCAAGTACCAAAGAATAAATAGAGATAAGAATAATAATTTCTTTAAAAAAAAAAAAAAAAAAAAAAAAAAAAAATTGAACAAACTTCAAGGTAAAATAAAACAGAACAAAAGATAAAAACAAAACAAAACAAAAAATATAAAAAACGGATAAACAATCAAATAAGCATATAGTACAAAACCACGTTAAGAGAAATCAATAATTGCTCAGTAATTTCTTTCTATATTGTCTTTTAAAAGTATTATTAAATTGTATATCATATGTGTTCAGGTCTAAACTATTCCATAGTGTGGGGCCAGTATGTCGTATTGAATATTTAGATCTATAATTTTGAAAAGGTCCATCTGTGGAATTTGTTAAATGCTCTAGTAAAGTAATTGTGAATGTTTGCATTAATTGAGACCATATTCATTAAGTAGAGTGAAATACTTTTTGTGTGGTATCGTTGCATAATTGAAGCAATTTGAATCATGGTAATATCTGGAAGTTTAGCTGTACGTAATGATTTAAATAGCAAGGAAGTCGGGGCATTATAATCTGTCTTCTTACATATACGTATTGCTTTTTTTGTAGAATGATTAATTTTTGTATATGGCTAGAATAAGTGTTACCCCAAATTGAATTGCAATATGAAAGACGAGACAGAATATAAGCATTGTAAAGAATAAATAATATATAACTAAGTACATTACATTTTAAACGATTTAAGATTCCAATAAAACGTGCTATTTTGACAGAGATAGAACTTATATGATCATTCCAACATAAATTATCGCTTAAAATCACCCCTAAAAACTTAACTGAATTATAAAATTGCAATTGAGTTGTATCCATATGGATAAATATGTCAGTTTAATTATATTGCACACCCCTCTTTTTATTAAATAAAACACAATGAGTTTTATTTGTATTTAAGGAAAGTCTATCGCACTTAAACCAGGCAGAAATTTGGGCAAGATTTCTATTTAAGATTGCAACTAAAGTAGTGATATTATCATGGGAGGCAAGAAGTGACGTATCATCGGCATACAATATAAATATAAAATGTGGTTCATGGTAAGAGTTAACAATGTCATTAGATATTAAAAATAATAAAGGCCCAAGAATAGAACCTTGGGGCACTCCTGTTTTTATTTCCATTTAAGGCGAATGGGTATTATTACAGACAGTAAATTGTTTCCTATGTAATAAATATGACTTAAACCAATTAAGAGACACTTTACACACCTCTTATACCGTAATATTGCAACTTATTAAGTAAAATAACATGAGAAAGAGAATCAAAAGCCTTGGAGAGATCCATGAAAATTCCTATAACTTCTTTACCGGCATTGAGCTCACTAATTATTCTATCATGAATTTCAATAACTGCCATTTCAGTGGAGTAATTTTGACGGAAGCCGTATTGACTATAACCATAATACATTGTGACGTAATACAAATTTGTATAGTCTGATAAAAACTAATTTCTCCAAGATTTTTGAGAAACACGGCAAAATTGATATTGGACGGTAGTTGACAAATAGATTAGGATTCTCCTTCTTAAAAACGGGAACAACTTTTCAGTTTTGAAGGCACAATTCCAATTGCAAGTGAGGAATTGAAGATATGTAAAAGTGGGTATAATGAAAGGTAAAACATTCTTCACAACAGATGGATCTATGCCATCAAATCCGCTACTCTTAGTAGGTTTAAGCGATTTACCGATATCTAATATTTCTTTTTTTGTAATCGGTTTAAAAAACATAGTATGAGAGAGTGGGTCATTCATATGAATATCAAACGAATAAGAATTAGAATTATCTTCATTAGGATCATTGTTTATACTCGATCCGATATTGACAAAATATTCGTTAAAATTTTTTGCAATTTCACTACTATCACTAATGTTACAATCATTATGTAAAAAATACTTTTTTTATCCAAATTATTTTTCTGTTTTCCCAAAATGTTATTGATAAGTTTCCATGTTTTAATATAATTTTTTTTTCATAGATTCAAACTTGTCAAAATAGTATTTTCTTTTCAACCGGCGGAGATTCAGGGTAACAATATTACGAGTCTTTTTATATCTATCGTGATTAACTTTGGTAGGAGAGTTAAGATACAATTTATAACATTTGTTTTTCTTTCTTATAAGCTTCATCATATCGAGGGTAATCCATGGTTTTCTATTCCGATGACGTTTACCAATATACTGTGCACTGATTGATCAGATGTTTGTTATACAAGGTAATAAAGTTATTATAAAATGAGTCATACGCCCTCTCCGGGTGGCTTTGTAGGTATACATCTGACCAGTCCACGGTTGAAAAATCAGCACATAAATGATTAATGCTGTCAGGGGATATCTTCCTGTAGGTTTGTACTTTTCGTTGCTCATATGTTACAATATCTGAGAAATGTGACAAATGGAAGATGGGAAAGTGGTCGGAAATATATGTTAAAATATATGTTGAATTGCGTAATGCAGGCGAGACTGCCAGAGGTGTTCCACTTGTTATATATTATTTTAGTTATTTATACCTCTATCATTTATTTTTATTAATTTTTTGTCCACCATGTCATTTTCAGTTTGTAGTCTTTAAGTTTCTATAAACATTATTTGTCAATATAGTATCCATCTTGTTTTTTGTTTTATGTCATTTATATACCATTTGGTTTATATTTATACATACATTTTTAGTTTAATATGTTCATTTATCATAGAATGCTTTTTTATGCTTGACATATATCATTTCGAATTGTATATTTTTATCTGCACGACCCTGCTGAAGAACAGTCTTCTCGCTGAGGTGGACTCAGTGCTTAAATAAATGACATGAAAACGAAATAAAATGTGCATATAGACCTACATATATATACATATATATATGTGTGTGTGGGGGGGGGGGTGAGTGTGTGAGGGTGTGAATGAAATGAAAATGAAATAAAATTTGCATATAGGCCTACATATATATATATATATATATATATATATATATATATATATATATATATATATATATATATATGTGTGTGTGTGTGTGTGTGTGAGAGACGGTGAGGGTGTGTGTGTATGTTATTTCCTCATATCTTCCTCTCTTTATTATCAATATTAATATCCCCCTCCGTTTCTCGTTTGTACGCGTACTTCAAGCTTCATTGGAATTGACCAATGCCATCATCATTGTCATTTCCACTGTCATTATCATCATCATCATCATCAACATCATCAATATTTTCATCATCTCTGTCATCAAAATCAGCAATAATCGTCATTATTATTTATCACATCTTCTTCATCATCATTATCGTCATCGTAATCATCGTGATGATGATGATGATCATCATCACCAACAATATCATAATAATCGCAATGCACGTCCATTAATGCATCAATATTATTATCATCATTATTATAAATCCTAACTATCATTACCATCATAACAAATAATATAGGGTATTTATATTGCGCACATATCCACCTTGTTAGGTGCTCAAGGCGCTCCTATATTGGTTCCATGACAATTGCTCCGCCGACATTTGCTCCGCCGACAATTGCTACGCAAAATTGCTCCGGACAGTTGCTCCGCCGACAGTTGCTCCGTCGACACTTGCTCCGCCGATATTTGCTCCGTCGACACTTGCTCCGCCGACATTTGCTCCGCCGATATTTGCTCCGCCGATATTTGCTCCGTCGACATCTGCTCCGCCGAAAATTGCTCCGCCGACAATTGCTCCGCCGATAATTGCTCCGCCGACATCTGCTCCGATTATACGACAATTGCTCCGCCGATATTTGCTCCGCCGAAAATTGCTCCGATTTTACGACAATTGCTCCGCCGATATTTTCTCCGCCGAAAATTGCTCCTATTATACGACAATTGCTCCGCGACAATTGCTCCGCCGAAAATTGCTCCGATTATACGACAATGGCATGAACATCTTATTTCTCCAATGATACAAATTGCTTGTTGTTGTTTTGTTCTTGTTATTCGTTAATGTTTTATTAATTTCATTCTCCCCCTATCATCACAGCTCCCTGCTGCTGCCACTTGACAAATTGTAACGGAGAAGGGGAATGACACACTCCTCATTGAAATTGTGAATCTGGATTTTTGTTCATATATCATTATCATTGGTTTCACTCCGGTCTTGAGCGGGGAGAGAATTTGGGGGGGGGGGGGTGCTGGACACAATATCTCTTCTATTTTCAAGCAACTTATACACCATGCATTCGCGCGGGCTCTCTCTCTCTTTTTCTCGTTTTGTTCCTTCACGTTGTTTATTTTCATTGGTGACTGCTTGATTTATTGTATATTTATCAGCATTATAATTATTAATATTTGTATCAATAATTTTTATTTACGTCTTGGGCCAATTACCCTTGCACCATTTTTCTTTCAATTTGTTTCAAACGAAAGTATGATCATCACTGGCGTACAGATGGGGGAGGGGCGTGCTAGGGGCCACGGATCCCCCCCCCCCCATTCTCCCTACCAATGAAAAAAAAAGAATAAAGGAAAGGAAAATAAATGTCATCCTTGTCTGGCCCCCTCCATTTCTTTTTGTTGGCTCATTACGAAACTGGTGAGTTACTAGCGTTGTGGAGCGTTGTGGCCCAGGGCCCGTATTCCATAAACGAGATAAGCTTTTTGCTTAAGTCTTAGCAATTTGTCTTAGCATTTTGCTTGTCTAAGAAATCTTCCCTAACGATATTCTATAAACTTTAAGACATTTGTCTCAAGTCAGACGATATGGCTAAGCCAAAGTCTCAAAGTCAAATTCTTTGACCTTCTAAACTGCTGCAGGGGTGACTGCAACAAAATAGCAAAAATGTCATTGAAGTTGTTTTTTCTTAACAAGTTTGATTTTATTGAAACTAATTACAACTATTGTAGTAAAAGAAGAGCATTCATCACCCATATATGGTAAGAATTCTTTATTCAGAGTATTCTATATTTTGTTAATTACCAAAACATTTCAATCCCAAACCGAGTGACTTGCACAGTTTTTTATGTATCAGTCCCATTCATTACTTTTCATGTATTGTTTGTCAAAATCTAAATGGGATAGGGTAGATTCCTCTCGACATCTTTATTCTACTTCAGTTGAAGTAGACCTAGGCCTAGGTCTAAGGGAAAACATTTGTAACTTTTGAGACTAGTCTTGGGTCTAACATTAGGCCTAGATCTAGCCTAGGCCCAAGATCTACAACTAATATCCGTCTGTTTGGAGGAGAATTGAACATTGTTTTTACTTTTTACTTTCCTGAAGGCTGAAGCAAAACGTAACTTTGTTAGTCTAGTGCCGTAGTGGAGCAACTGAGACTGAAGCTACATACTAGGCCTAGATCTAACGATAGACCTATATTAGTATTGGTCTAGGCCTAGAACATGCAGGACTTAGCCTGGCTTAGCCAGGGATAGATCTATCTAGATCTACATGTAGGTCTAGAATAGATCTGACTTAGACCAAAAGCTTCAGTCTCCGACTGTATTTTGCCTTTTTGTTCCGCTATTTTAGTATTACGAGTACGACACTAAACAGTCTAACGTCACGTTGGCCTATAGTCTCACCAATGTGATATGACAGTAAATGTCAGAAACTTTTAAATAAATCCCCAGAAACGACGGTTATTCCTGTCATTGTCAACAGTGCTAGATATATCGCTATGCATTGCTTGCCAACTATGCCTAAAGTTAGATCTAGTCCTAGTAGTAGTCTAGACATCTATCTAGATCTACTCCTGCTTTAGGTCCATCTGTTTGTTTGGAGTTTTTATTTTATACATTTTGAGGACTTGTTTAGATCTAGGTTTCCAGGACTAGAAAACAGGCCTAAACCTAGACCAACACTGGCAACAGCTCAGTCTAGACTAGGGCCTAGATTTATATAAGAATTTAGATCTAGGGCCTAGGCGGCCTAGCCTGTGCTTTCTTCTATTCATTCTAGATTTTATTTCTAGCCTATCCGGTAGCCCTAACGTTAGGACTGGCTGATCTAGTCTACTGTTTGATCTAGAAATCTCTAACCTAGGCCTAGATCTAGACTAAATGACTTACTCACTTAGACTAGTAAAAGTTAGACCCTATCTAGATCTAGAACTATACCAATCTAGGTGTACATAGGGTCATAGTAATAGGTGTAGATCTAGAGACTTGTAGACTCTATCTCAATGTAGATTCTAGATCTAAAAATAGTAAATGTAGGCTAGATCTAGTCTAGTTCTACTCATCTAACGTTAGGCCTGAGAAAGGAAGTAGGCTAGGGATCTAGCATTGGGTTATTTCTAGGACTAAAGAATCTTGATCTAGGTTTAGATCTAAACTAGGGGCTGTAGTTCGAAATCTTGAGGTCTAGCCCCCCCCCCCCAAAAAAAAAAAAAAAAAAAATAGAACTAAGCCCTCAGCTACATGTAGTTCTCTATGTAGCCAAACAAAAGTTAGCATTGACCATTGTCTTAATCTTTTTTGGCGTATACATGTAGTTATCATACAAACACATATTTTGATGAATGAGAAAATGTGTCTTGCAGATTATTTTAGCTCAAAACCTACATTTCATGGACATATAGGCCAATGTCATAAAATGAAGAAGTAGTTCAATACACATCATGCTGTTTACACATTTATTGATCTGATATGCTGTTACCATGGCAACAAATTTTCAAATATATATCTTGCAGATCTACACCTCAAAATCAATGTGTGAGCCAACTTTTATAAGAATTGGTAAAACTAATAAAGGGATTCAAACCACAAGATTTTCACCTAATTTCTTTATATAATATGTTGTTACCATAGCAACACGAATTCTGATACAGGCAAAAGTATATCTTAGACATCTTCAACTCAAGACTATTGTGTGCGCCAACATTTTAGGAGAATTGACCAGTTGAAAACTGATAAAGTAATTCAAATTACAAGATTTTCATCTAGTTTTTGTTATTTTATTTGTTGCCATGGCAACGCAATTTTTTATAAAGGCATAAAATATACTTTGCACATCTTCACATCAAGACTAACGTTTGTGCCACATTTCATGAGAATTGATTAAAAACTGAAGAAGTCGTTGGAACTGCAAGATTTTTACATAATTTTTGCCCTAATATACCGTTACCATGGCAACACAATTTCCGACACATGCGAAAATGTGTCTTGCACATCTTTACCTCAAGACTTATGTCTGTGGCAAACATCATGAGAAGTGGTTGAAATAGTGTAAACTTGTTAAAACCACAAATTTTTCACCTAATTTTCGTTATTTAGTATGTTGTTACCATGGCAACGCAATTTTTGTATATAGGCATAAAATATGTTTTGCACATCTTCACATCAAGACTAATGTTTGTGCCACATTTCATGAGAATTGGTTAAAAACTGAGGAAGTAGTTGGAATAGCAAGATTTATACATAATTTTTGCCATAATATACTGTTACCATGGCAACACAATTTCCGACACATGCAAAATTGTGTCTTGCACATCTTTTCCTCAAATCCAATGTGTGAGCCAACTTTCATGAGAATTGGTAGAAAACCGATGAAGTAATTTGAATTTTAAATTTTGGCCATAATATACTGTTACCATGGCAACACAATTTCTGAAAAAGCAAAAAAAAAATTCTTATACCTCCTTACCTTAAGACCAATATGTGTTCCAAATTTCATGAAAATTGGTTAAAAACTGAGGAAGTAGCTCGAAATGCAATATAGGTATAAATTCTTTAAAAAAATTGGCCATGATTTGTTGGATTTAAACGTTGTCTTAAAGCAATTAAGACAACTCACAACTGTCTTAAAGTTAGGGCAAAATTCTTAGCCATGTAGAATTTATGAAATACAGACTCTGCATATTTAAGAAAAGTTACTTAGCCATTCATCCTAAATCTGTCTTAGTCGCGCAAAAATTCTTAGCCAAATTCCTAGACAAAATTCTTAGCCAATTCTTTATGGAATACGCGTTTTGGCTAAGAATTTTGTCTTAGACAGAAAACTAAGACAAAATGCTTAGATTTTTGACTTAAGCATGCTTATCTCGTTTATGGAATACGGGCCCAGTGGATTAGTCTTCTGACTTTGAAACAGAGGGTCGTGGGTTCGAATCCCAGCCGTGGCGTAATTTCCTTCAGCAAGAAATTCATCCACATTGTGCTGCACTCAACCCAGGTGAGGTGAATGGGTACCTGGCAGGAATTGATTCCTTGAAATGCGTGTGCGCTGTAATCTCTAATAGTAATTACGGTTGCCAAGCTACAGCTGGGGTAATAATATCCAAGTCCTTTGGAAGCGCATAGAGACATTATTCATAATGTGATATGCGCTATACAAGAACTGTTTATTATCATTATTATTATTATTACTATAAAACTAGACTTCGGTTGTATTTTTGTTCTATTCTGTGCAATAGCGACAATATAAATATATTTTAATAACTGAATATGTATCTCCCTCATTACGTCTAAACAAATAATGTTATTTCTAAAAGACAATAATATATATATACCAGTAATAATATAGTTACAAATTCATGAAACCCAATACGCATCTAACTGAATTTATAATGCGAGCACGAAGCGCGAGCTGTTATTGACTTGGAAAGGGGACATTTATACGTTTTTTTTTCAATTGTAAACATGAAGCATATATCTCGGGGGGATATCTCGTAAAAGAAATGAGAGCGCGATGCGCTAATTTAATATTTTTGAGTTTATTTACCAGAAAAGGGACATTTTGAGATCGTGAACTTGAGACATATTCAAGGAGTGGACCAAGCTTTCGCCACTAGGGTTGGGGGGGGGGGGGTGGAAAAAACATTTTCATCCTTATTTTCGCCGATCAGCCGCTAAAAGCGGAGTTTTATTATTTTTTTTAAGGGTTAGTCCTAACTAAAGACTAAAGTTTAAAGTTGAACCGTCGTGGTGTGGTGTAGCAGTTCTGACTCTTGGCTTGTACTTAAACGGTCGTGTTTTCGAATCCCACCTTGATGTAGCATCCTTTGGCAAGTCGTTAATCAACACTTTGCCATTCTCAACCCTGGTGCTAAATTGTAAGATGTGAAAGTTACTGTAGCTTGTCCTGCATGTCCTGCATTGTGTGCGCCTCATCGCAGGTGACAGGCTGGGATACTCCCCACTCCCCCAGGGATCGAGTGGAGGATGTGCATACGTTGTGTGCGGGAATAGCTGATTAAAATGATGACCGGGGTGATAAATATGTAAGCGCTTAGATACATATTACAATGTCTTATGCGCATTATAGATAACCAGATGATTGTTATTGTCATTATTATTTTCATTATTATTTAGGTGGTCTGTCTATGACAGATCACCTCTTAATTTCGTCAGATTTTTCTTTATTTTTATTATTTATTTTTAATGGCTATATTTGTCGCCAAGATATCTCGAATATGTATGTGTCGATTTAATTGAATTTCAAGGCATCTATAGGGTCTGTCACGGAAACGCCAAAATAAGCTTTTCAAGGTCATCAAGTCATGATGACGTCATCTAGACGCCATTTTGTAAAATCACATTATCAATCATATCTCCATTATCAATTATCAAAAATCAATCAAATTCACATGACATAAACTTCAGATTAAGGGTCATCATGCCATGTCATCAAAGGTCACCTGAAGGTCACGACGCGCACGTACGCGCGCGTCAAAATTTTAAAATGCTCAAAATCACTTTTTGACCAAAACAGAGTACGTTTTAGGTCATTTTAAGCATTTCAAAAAATTGCGCGCGCAAACGTATGCGCGCGCGTTTCCGCGCGTAACGCCTCAATGCAACTCAGAAACACCGTTTTTTTATATCATTGCATTGATAATATAATTTTGAGCAATTTGATGCCTTGATCAACCTTCTACGACCATTAATAAGGAAATTAACACCCGTTAAAGTTTGCAGCACGTGTGCGCGCGAGCTCTCACTGTAGGCCATATATGGGCAAAAACATGCCTATAGAAAATCCGCTGTAGCCCTTCAGAACGCATGGGGACCCCCAATTTTTTTTTCATATTTTGATAGAGTATGAACTAGAGTTATAATTTCATGTCTCATTTGACCCTCAATTATATTATGACGTCATCAAAATGGCGTCGGAAGTCAAAATATCCATTTTGCGTATTATGACGTCATTATAATTGTGCAAATCTGGCTCTAACTCCGTGAATATTGGTCAATTTTCACCCAATTTTTGATATGTTGTAGCTTAGGTCTTACTCTTTCTGAATTATTGCCTTTTTTTCATTTTGATAAACAGATCATCCTCAAAAATTGCAAATAATAAAGGCATGTCATTTTTACTCATTTTGCGTGTAATCTCTATGGGACATGACTTTTTCTCAAAACTAGATTCTACATTCTTCTATTTCGTAAGCCATATCTCCAATTTTTGTTGCCAGTTATCCCTGAGCTTTTAGTATGTAGTAGCTGAGATTCTAAGCTTTTGGTTGTGTTCCTTTATTTTTCGATCAGATGCCGGGATCATGCCCGTATTTCACTTGCAAGATTGGATTTGAGATTCTCGTGTTTTGCTTACGTGTAAAGTCTATGGGAAATATTCTAGCTCAATCGGTTAGGCGTCAGACTTGCTTCTCATTCCATCATGCGGGCAGGGGTTCGAGTCCGCGGGTGAACATGATTTTTTTTTTATAGCTATCTTGCCCACGATCAATTATAAGAATTCTAACAAATAATAGCTAAAATATTGCAAAATAAAACAGATTATAATTACTTTTTTATATCATATCTATTTATCTGTCTGTCTATCTACCTACATGACATATCTATCTCTCTGTCTAATATATATCTATCTGTTTGAATATGTCCCTCTCTCTCTATCTATCCATATGTCTGTCTGTCTATCTACCTACATTGTATATCTATCTGTCTGTTTATCTCTCTCTCTCTCTCTCTGTCTAATATATATGTATCTATCTGTTTAGATATGTCTATCTATCTATCCATCCATCTGCCTGTCTCTATCTATCTATCTATCTATCTATCTATCTGTCTGTCTGTCTCTCTATCTATCTATCTATCTGTCTATCTATATATCTATATGTCTGTCTCTCTATTCATCTATATGTCTGTCTCTCTATCTATCTCTGTCTCTCTATCAATCTATATGTCTGTCTCTGTATCTATCTATATGTCTATCTATCTATCTATCTATCTATCTATCTATATATCTATCTATATGTCTGTCTCTCTATCTATCTATATTTCTGTCTCTCTGTCTATCTATATGTTTGTCTATCTATATGTCTGTCTATCTATCCATGAAGCTATCACGAGAAGGAGAACCATCTTCCAATTTCTCTCTTAATCCTTTGTTATCGCTTCCTTCGGGCGAAGGAACGATATCTAACATCAATTGGCGAGCCGCCAGGCGAAAGTTAGAGCCCGCTTACATAACGCGATAGGACCACGCATGAAGCTATTACGAGATAGCTCGTAATAGCTTCATGATATGTCTGTCTCTCTATCTATATATATGTCTGTCTATCTATCTATCTGTCTGTCTCTCTTTCTATCTATATGTTTATCTATGTTTTATTAATATAACCACCAATCATCTATCTATCTATCTATCTATCTATATATCTATCAATCTATCTCTCTATCTATAAGTTTGTCTCTCTATCTATATATATGTCTGTCTCTCTATCTATATGTCTGTCTCTCTATCTCTATCCATATGTCTATGTTTTATTAATATAATCACCTATAATTTATCTCTCCATCCATCACTCCATCCATCTAATATAATTATCTTTCTTGTATGTATCTGTTTGATTATGTAAATCTGTTTGTCTATCTATTTTTCAATCTAATATATGTTTGAATATTTTTTCCTGTTTATCTATCTATACGACAGACCACCTAATTCGTCCGCATGACGAATTAAAATCTAGTATTATTACTATTTTCATCATAATTACTATTATCATTATTGTTATAAGTAGTAGTAGTATTATTTGTATTATATTTCATTCTCCTTCATTTCATCTTTTAAAAATATTTCAAAATATTTTGATATCCGTTCCAGAAATTAATCAAAAGGATACGTATCTCGCCAATTAAATTATGGGGGAGCTAAGCTGAAACTTTTTTTCATAGGTTATGAAAACGGAATATTAAAAAAAAAAACATGATGATGTTCCGTATCTTACTAAATAGCGCAATATGCGAGCTGGGATCATTTATAGGCCTACTGGTATGACGATCACAGTGGCATAATGCGCCAAAAATGGCTGATGGAACAACAGTTCTAAAAAGGATGCGAGCGAGCAAAGCAAGCGAGCAAAATTGTTGACATTTTTAATACAGAAATCTATTTTTTTTTTTAAAGAAATTGACATACTATTCAGAAAATAATATACCATTTCTCCCTTTCCATTTCATTTTCTTTCTTGTTCTCTTTTTTTCTTGGTCGTGAAAAATTTGGGGGCACATGGCCCCCCAAGCCGCCCCCATCTCACCAGTGGACGCCCATGATATTCCATGGAACTTGGGGCGCCCCACTGCGATTTTTTTCTCTAGGAGCGTCGAGGAACGTATGAGGGGATGTAGGCATGCGTGTTAGACCGCGTTGCCGGGGAGGGGGTCATTTTCATTACACAGCGTGTACGTCTTACGTGAAGACAAGGGGTTGGTACAGTGCATACACCATGGAAATAATCGAAAACATCGGGGGGGGGGGTCAAACTCGGACATGAAGGGTTTCTTTATGTAAAAAAAAAGAAGCTGACAAACAGGACAAATTCGCTAGCAGTGCGAATTTCAGCGGAGTTCCCATTGTAGTGGGGCAATAACAACAGATGGACCACCAGCTTATGGCAACCCTCAGGGGCGTGTTGTCCATAAAGGCAGGGGCTGAAAAGGGCGGCGCAAGATATAAACTCTGGCCCTACCACGCAGCTGATCGGAAACCATTTACTCGGTGCAACGGATGATGTAAGGGCAAACATTTGGTCCTTGGCAATGGCAACCCGAGATGTGCAACGGCAGAGGTAATGTATGATGTTTAAAGAAAACAAAACAACAACAACACTACCACATCCACAGTCATGAAGATGATAATGATGTTGATAATGATGACGATAATAATATCAGTGGCGTAACAGGCGGGGGGCAGGCTGCCCCCCTGGCGGATTTCACCGGGAAAATAGAAAAGGGAGGGAGAAAGAAAGGGAAAGGGAAAGGAAAGGGGAAAAGGAGAGGAGGAAAAGGAAAGGGAAAGGGAAAAGAAGACGAAAATTTTTTTTTAATGGAAAAGGAAGGAAAGCGGAAAAAGGAACAAAAGAAGAACATTTGAGAAAGATCAAATCATTCCAAAATAGGCCTAAGTAATGCAATAGCATGATGGGAAATAAATTAAAAGATGACAAAATGGCAAACAATAGCGAGAAATTAGGGTAAAATGGAATTAGTCAAAAGCTGAATTGGAAAACAAAGAAAAGGGACCAGAAAAAAAACAACTTAACACGACCGGGCTGCCGAGGATTGAAAATAAAGAGCGGGAAGAAAGATGGACTGCATACAACATTGTGCTATAGGGCCTAAACTTGCTAAATTTTATGCAAATAAGCTACCGGGGCTTTGCCCCAGACCCCACGCAGTGGGGCTCTTCATCTATAACCTTCAAATGGTTCTATAACGCCCCCCTGTAGGGACCCTTCCTACATTAAGCTTTACGTTCAATCACTGGCGTACAGGCGCGCGGGGGTCTTGGTTCCACACCAAAGAGGAAATAAAATAAATTATAGGAGAAAACGTATAATGAACTAAATGGAAACAAATTATATGAAATGTGTTGTTTGTTCAATATAATGTAAAAACCTATCACATAATTAGGATTTAATTTCAATAGGCAATTTTTTTCCAGCTCGTTTTGCTCGCTGGCGACTTTTTACAAATTTTCCCACATTGCTATGTTTTGCCCCCTAAAATGTTTGGTTCATTACGCAAATGGGTTGAATAAATGTGTTGTGTAAAAGCTATATTCTGTTTATACCCGTGATTTGATTAAAAATAGCGGCAATGTGCGAGGTTTAAATGGCTTGGTATCAAGTTCCGGGGGCTCCGCTCCGGACCCCAACGAAATAGCAATGCCGTATATGAGTATGGAAGGGTTAGGCCATGGCCCCAAAAAGTTCTACAACCAAGACAAAAAATGGAGGAAAGAAAAGCAAAGAAAAAGTGTAGGATATGATTTTATTTACTGAATATAATGTCAAAAAATATCCCAGAGTTAGATTCTCATGAAAAGGTGATTTTTTTTTCTCGCTCGCTTCGCTCCCTCGGGACTTATATTAAGCAACTTTTTAGCACATGCGCCATACCATGCCCCTCGTTTTTTTTTTTTACTCTTCACGCTACTGCCGCAAAGAATCCTGTTCACAGTGGCGTACAGACCACAAAAAAAGAATGGAAATAGAGAAGAGTGAAATATGATTCTCTGGATATCATGTCAAAATCCATCAAAAAATTTGTTTTTTTTATTAAAAATGTCAAAATATTTGCTCGCTCGCAACTTTTTTTTTTAAAGATAAATTCTACCCGATACGCAATATCTGGTCCTCTCAAAATCGTCGCCTCATGACACCATTACGCCTGTTCATACCATGATATGACCGGGAAATTTTTGGCTCTTGCTCCCCCCCCCCCTGGCCACCGACCCCTTTTACGCCGCTGCCCCCCCCCCCCTCACCATGAATAAGAATTAAGAATATCAATATCTATCCCTCCTTTGTGCTTACCCCTTTTTTTCTATTTCTCTATATGTTATGCATGTATCACCTTTTTCCAAAACCGTGTACAAAAACGTAAAAATGACCATATGATTGTGATTTTTAGCATGGTCAGTTCCCCGCTTTGAAAACCGTTCCGCGGCCCCTGTGTATGTCATGTAATATATCATGCAAGCATAGTTTAATTTTACTTTGCAATATATTATAATATACAAATTTGTAAATTGACGCCTTCAGCCTGTGCTACAATTGTTATGCGCATGAAAGTACAAAATAATTGTCGCATTATCGGAGCAATTTAGGGCGGAGCCATTTTCGGCGGAGCAGTTGTCGGCGGAGCAAATATTGACGGAGCAGATGTCGGCGGAGCAGATATCGGCGGAGCAATTTTTGGCGGAGCAGATGTCGGCGGAGCAACTATCGGCGGAGCAATTGTCGCGGAGCAATTGTCGTATAATCGGTGCAGATGTCGGTGGAGCAAATATCGGCGGAGCAATTGTCGCGGAGCAATTGTCGTATAATCGGAGCAGATGTCGGTGGAGCAAATATCGGCGGAGCAATATTGTCGCGGAGCAATTGTCGTATAATCGGAGCAGATGTCGGCGGAGCAATTATCGGCGGAGCAATTATCGTTGGAGCAATTTTCGGCGGAGCAAGTGTCGACGGAGCAAATATCGGCGGAGCAAATATCGGTGGAGCAAATATCGGCGGAGCAAGTGTCGACGGAGGAAATATCGGCGGAGCAAGTGTCGACGGAGCAACTGTCGGCGGAGCAACTGTCCGGAGCAATTGTCGGCGGAGCAGTTGTCGTATTTTGCGTAGCAATTGTCGGCGGAGCAGATGTCGGCGGAGCAATTGTCGGGTCACCCCTATATTACCCGGCTAAGCTAGGCGTTCATAGCGCACACAGCTTTTTAAGGAATTACTTCCTACCGGTACCCATATATATATAACCTTTTTATTATAATGTTACGTTATAAGGCCTATTAATATACATGCATTAATCGTTCTTTTAAATGGTCGTCATCATTTCTAGTAGGATAAAATTTAATGATACTGACATTATTAACGAAAATCCCCTTAAGGGTAACTTATCATTTAATAAATAGGAAGAATCTCATTCAGTCTTCATTAAAAAATACATGAAGGACAGATAACGCACACCCACAAATGGGCGCAGTGTATTCATACACTCTCGCATACCTTCAGACCACACATCTTTTCAAACGAAATCTCATAACCTTACATTATGTTTTTTTTTTTTTTTTTTTTTTTTTTATACATATTTCAAGGCACAGTGCGATAAATAGGGGACAAGTTCATTAGAAACACACATCAATTTGGAACATCATTTTTAATATTAAAAACAACATAACATTAGACGTACACCTCAAATCCTGGGGAAATACCACCAAACAAACAAAAAAATCATGAAATCGTTATCAAAGTTACAAAAATAATTTATACACTTAATTCCATTACAATTATGTATTGTTTTAAATAAATATATAATATGCTAAGAAGAACAAGCCTGATATTGAAATACAATTCATACTAGTAATAATCTAACGATGAAATGCGAAGCTTTCACATAAAGGGCGAGTACATGAAACCTTAAAATGGATCCAGTAACGGCATCATGGTTTATCAATAGGGGAAGCCAGTCAGTTTTTTTTTTAATGACAGGAGGGACACCTCTTTTTGACACTCTTCTGTCTCGTATATTTTCTTCCCGATTTAACCCTTTTCCTTTTTTGACGACTACAAAGATCATATGGGGCTGCTACTCTCCGCTGCCCCCCCCCCGCGACCCCCTACCCTGCATGAATCCCAATAATGTTGATGGATTAAAGAATATTTGAAAAACAAAGAATTCCTTTTATTAAGTGCAAAGTTAAAAGTTCGTATTTTCCACAAACCGTTATTCGATTGATTCTGTTTGAACTAATGCTTAAAATTTCTTGAATTTATTATATCTCAATGATCAAAACCATTAGTGTAGAATGAGCAAGAATTCTATTAAGGAAATATATAAATATATAGATAAAATACACAAAATAAAGCAGTAAAATAAAGTAAATCAAAATCAATAAAAGTTCACAAACATGAAAAATTATTAACAGATACACAGGCCAATAAACTGATAAGCTTGAACATTTCCATTAAAATATTCGCCAATATCAAATAAAAATAATGATTGTAGAGTTTTTAAACTAAAACTTATCAATAGCATCACGTAAAAAAAACAATAACAATTATCTCGCAACAATATTAAATAGAACAAAATAAATCAATAAACATGTACGTATGAAAGACAAAAATGATATGATAGTATTTGAAAAAAGACGAAATAAAAACACACTTTAACAGTTTCGTTAAGTAATTGAAGACAAATAATAATTATAACTAAATGAGTTTGATCATTGAAACACAAACAATGAATAGCAAGTGCGATGTAAACAATCTTTTTAACACAGTAATTAATGAGCGATGATTAAAATAAGTCTTTTATATCTACGCCAAATAGCAAAAAAAACACAACAATTGACTACATTCTATTGTATAACCACTTTGCTCCTTGAAGTCGAAATGAACATTTTGATTGAATATATATAGTAATATTGCTCAACGATTAATTGTTGGCTCAACGCTGAGTGGTCATATCTGCAACGTTATAAACAGAATGTAACAAATAATGGTTTGAGAATCAACCTTTACTATCATCAAAATCATTCAACATCACACCTGTCTTGTTCGACCTTGATTCGAATCACGGACCTTTGCATGTATATAAGTTTTCTTTTCCTATATCATGTCTATACATTAAATAGTTATTTTAGTCACATGCCCATTTTCCACTTACTTAGCGGAATCACAAAATGGCCTAACTAATATTTTGAGTAAATTTTAGTTATGGTGTTATTGTTAGACCACAAAAAACGAACAATGTAAATAAATCGCAAATTCAAGTATTATCAGTTCTATCAAAAGAAACCTCGAGCTTTTTTTTCAGAAATAACGCTTGGTCACAAGACAAGTACCATACAAGAAATTTTCAAACATGAAGCAGGCAAACACAAAATTATAAAACAAACCACAAAACAACGCATGCTTGCTTGTCTAAACATCCTCCAATCGACCGTCAACCAAGATACATATTTGTCATTTATACTCACTTAGAGGAACTAGAACATTTCATAAATAGTTAGAAAAAATGTACCAAATAAGTAATTCCAATGAATATGAGTTGTGGTGTGATTGTTTTACCATGGAAAGTGGGATCTTGTAAAGCGCACTCAACAATAATTTATAAAAAGCCGCAAACTCAAGTATTATCAGCGTTATCAAACGAAACCTCGAGCTTTTTTTTTCTGAAATAACGCTTGGTCACAAGACAAATACCATACAAGAAATAACAAAAAACAAAACAGACAAACAAATATAAAACAAACCACAATACAACGCATTCTTGCTCGTCCAAACATCATCCATTCGACCGTCAATTCGTCCCAAGGCGTGTCGCAACTTCTTTTTTTTCCGTGGGAGAATTTTGATGAAAAGCGCCACCAACGTTCATGTCCATCTCGGACCATTTCGTAACAATCCAAACAATGTTTTTATGGATTTATTAGCGATTTATTACTGCGGTAAAATTGAGAATCACTCTTCCTCTGGATCTAGAGAGAATTTAGAGCAGGCAACGTAATATCCCGGATCTCTCGGACTCCTCACCATATCACAAAAACAACGTTGATCAGTGCCCTTCTTGATACATCCTAAAAAAGACAAGAATAACAAGAAAAAAAAAAGACCAAGTGTAAGAAATAAAAAGCTTCATAGTTTTGATTTTGGTCAGGCTAATTTACATGTATGGTACAGATACACCAAGAGAATAAACTTCAAACCGAAAAAGGGTATTATGCTCCTTTGCTCCTTAAATTGGCGATGAACGGAGCAGCAAGCAGGAGGGCACCGGGCCCCACCAGGATGTAGCTGGGAGTCCAGTGGGTGATGCAAAACTGTACTTGTAGTAATTTAAGATCTCTTTGTTGACTTAATTTACATTTTATATTTTTTTGTTGTATATAAATACCCAAAGGAACTGTTGCTGTGCTAGCGCTATGAGCGTCTCTGGACCATGTGGACGGTGTTTGTGCTCAGTTAGACATCACTATTATTATTCTTATTATTGTTATTATTATTATTATTATTATTATTATTATCATTATTTTCATCATCATCAACATCATCATCACCATCATCATAATCATAATCATTATTACCTTTTGCCGGCATGGAGTCTTTTTCGTTAAAATGACTGTGATATAACTGTGTCCCTATGAATTCCGAATGTTCAATTCACCTCTCATGCGTATCAAAATTTCTTTCCAGTTCTTGTATGTATACACTAAAACCTCCAAAAGATGTTAAAATGACACAGTTTTACTTTATCTCCGCTTTATTTTTAAAGAAAAATATATACATATATTGTTTTACAATTGAGCAGTTCGAATAATTGCGCAATTTAACAATGTGTCAGAAGAATATACCCCTATGCAATGTTGCTTATACCAAAATTCATCCAGTAAGAGGGCTTGGTGTTATTCTACCCAAGAATAACACATGATTATTTCTCACCCACAAGCGTATAACCCTTCTTGTAGTTTCGACATTTTTGTTTCTTATTTAGCCAATGAATAAAGTAAATTAGGCAGCAAGGTTTCCACTTTGGCGAGTTAACATCGCGAGTTATGGCGAGTTATAGCGAGTTGCCAAAATGAGGCACTCGCGATAACTCGCATAAAGCTCACCATGAAACTCGGGATAACTCGCGACAACTCGGCATGGCTCGGCGAAGCTCGTTCAAGCTCGGGACAACTCTCCTTGAAATCGTGAGCAGTTTCAAAAATTTTGAACATGTTCAAAAATTTTGCTAACTCGCTGTAACTCGTGCTGAACTCACCTAAACTCGTTATATACTCGCAGTACTCGCAATAACTCGTAATAAGCTCGAGATAAACTCACACTAACTCGTAATAACTCGCCACATCTGAGTATACGCGAGTGCGTTCCGACTTTTCAAGAGCGAGATACGAGCATTGCGATCGTTTTACGAGTCAACTGGAGGTGCCCACGAGATTAGCGCGACTTTAGATCGAGCACCCCGAGTTACAGCGAGTTTCGTATGAGTTTATTCCGAGTGCGATGCAAGTGCTCAGAGGCATGTCAGCTGAATGATAAATGTCCAGTGATCTATATTTTCCCCACATATAAACCCCTCAAAAAAGTTTGGAAATCTGAGTTTGGCCATTAATTTCTCCCAACTCCAAAATTTATACATTGCATATTTGACATCATTTAAAAGGTCATCCAATTCTCTTTACAATGATACCATGCTTGTTATGATCATGCCATCACGAAAAAAGCAGGATTCAAAAGTGTTGGATGAAGTCTGAATTGAAAAGCTGCAAAACGAGCAAAAAAGTTTGGAAATCAGAGTTTGGCCATTAATTTCTCCCGACTCCAAATTTTACACAATGCATATTTGATATCTTTCAAAAGATCATTTGATTCTCTTTAAAATGATTCCATGCTTGTTATGATCATGCCATCAAAAAAAGAGCAAAATTGAAAAGTGTTGGATGAGGTCTGAAGTAAAAAGCTGCAAAACGAGCAGAAATAATCATGAAGGGTGAATGAATAAAGATGAAAATCCATTCAAATCAAACCCCTGCTTTTTCATTTCATAATGTTTTGTTGTGGTTTATGTTTGTTTGTTGTGTGTTTGCTTGTGCAGAGGTGTGTTTGATTCCATTTGAATGTTGATGTTAAGGTGCATGAAAACGATTGCTGAGAATCTCACTCATCATCATGGAAGAAAAGAACAGTGACTTTCAATATTGTGTCATTTTGCAAATTTTGAATTTTGACCTTGCCCCACATTTCAAGGCACTGCACCTCCATGTGAGCCAAAATCGTATCATGGAAAGTATAATTTTAAAGAAAATTAAATGATATATTCATTGATATTAATTCAACATTGATATTTATTAAAACCGAGGCGGGATTACCGCCTCAAACTCAAAAGAAACCGCTTAAAAAACTCACTCATCACCACGGAAAAAGGAACAGTGACTTTCAATATTGTGTCACTTTGCAACTTAATTTTGAATGTTGACCTTGCCCCACATTTCAAGGCACTGCACCTCCATGTGAACCATAATCATATCATCAGTGGCGTACCTAGGATTTTCCACAGGGGGGGGCAAAATCGGCCGCCAAAAAATTTGACAAGCAAAAAAAAAAAAAAAAAAAAAAAAGGTCTTCAAGCTCGTCAGGGGGGCAATAAAGGTCTTCAAGCTCGTCAGGGGGGGCATAAAAGGTCTTTCAAGCTCGTCAGGGGGGGGGGGGGGGGCAGGGATATGTATTTTGTATGGGTTGTGGCTCGTCAGGGGGGGGGCAGAGTGGCCCCCCTGCCCCCCCCCCCCGTAGGTACGCTAGTGCATATCATGTAGGGTATCATTTTAAAGAAAATTGAATGATCTATTCATTGATATTAATAACAATTTATATTTACTAAAACCGAGGAGGGAGTTTTGATTAAAATCGGATTTCCAAACTTTTTTGAGGAGTTTATTTTAAAGTGAGAGCACATTTTAACTGACCCACGCAATGTACACGTACTTTTAAAGAAGGCTGTTGCCACTGCATTATTACGATTACTTTCAATAAATAAGGAGAGAAATATGCCTCGATCCAAAAAATCCAAGAGTTGTGGCCATTCAGGTAGGGAAACAGCGAAAGAAGATGACATTCAAACAAGGGTAGAAGAAGTGCAGGAAGAGACAATTGAAACGGAAGAGGAAGTCAATGACGAGCAGAGCCAAGGTAAAAGAACAAGACATCAAACTAGACAAGGTCCAAGTGGAGCGCCTCTGGCAGTCTAACCTGCATCACGCTATCCAATATAGTAGCAGTGCTGACTTTGAAAACTACTATAAAATAATTATTCACAAAAACACCATTCATACAATGATACAATACTACATTCATTGACAATAAATTACATTGACCTTGATCATGTGACCTAAGACTTGTCAGTGATACTTGATTACCCCTATATCCACATTTTACAAACTGTATCTAAACTTTGAAAGTTATGACAGCAATATAGTATTAATCTCCAAAATGGCCAAAGTTCAATAACCTTAAATGACCTTTGACTTTGGTCATGTGACCTGAAACTGGCATGAGATTTTCGGTGATACTTGACTACTCTAATATCCAAGTTGATGATTCATATCCATAAGCTTTCAAAGTTATGATGGTAATTCAACAAATACCCATAACATGACCAAAGTTCATTGACCTTAAATGACCTTTGACCTTCCTCATGTGACCTGAAACTCGCACAGGATGTTCAGCAGTTCAGTAATACTTGATTACTCTTATATCCAAGTTTCATGAATCAGATCTATAAACTTTCAAAGTTATGATGGTAATTCAACAGATCACCCGAACATCAGTAAAGTGCATTGACCTTTGACCTTGGACATGTGACCTGAAATTCGCACAGGATGTTTAGTGATACCTGATTACTATTATGTTCAAGTTTCATGAATCAGATTCATAAACTTTCAAAGTTAAAATGTTAATTTAACAAATACCCCAATTGGCCAAAGTCCATTGACCCTAATTGACCTTTGACCTTAGTCATGTGACTTGAAACTCAAGCAGGATGTTTATATACTTTAATAACATTATGTCCACGTTTCATGAACTAGGTTCATATATTTTCTAAGTTATGATGACATTTCAAAAACTTAACCGTAGGTTAAGATTTTTATGTTGATTCCCTAAACATGGTCTAAGTTCATTGACCATAAATGACCTCTGACCTTTGTCTTGTGACCTGAAACTCAAGAAGGATGTTTAATAATGCTTGATAAACCTTATGGTCAAGTTTCATGAACTAGGTCCATATAGTTTATAAGTTATGATGCCATTTAAAAAACTTAACCTTCGGTTAAGATTTGGTGTTGACGCCGCCGCCGGCATCCATCTTTGAGTGCCAAAAATGTGCATATCCCGCCCCTTGGTCGTATGAAACTCTTATCACTCGTAACATAATCTTGATAACTTGTTCATAGCTCGCTTTAAGTCGTATAAAGGTCACTGCAACTCATACTAAGCTCGGTCTGACTCGTTTCGTGCTCGGTTCACTCGTACAGCGAGCGTAGTGAACTCGATGTTGAGTCTTTTGTCACTCATGCAAATTCCAGAAAAAAATGTAAATTTCACGCGAGCTTGTGCGAGTTAAGGCGAGTTAGAGCTCGCGCAGCTCGAGTACGACTCGCAACTCCAACTCGCCAAAGTGGAAACCTTGCTTTAGAAATCTATGCCTTCCAAATTCTAATCGTAGATGGCGTCCTTTTTCGACCAATCACCCGAGACTGAAAGATAGATTGCTTGCACAGTCTCTCCTACCAACCGTGTCTAGCCTCCCCCCCCCCCCCTCTTCCACCGTGATGACCCATATTGACATCCACACTTACTAACGTATCGTCCACTGCCTAGTCCGTTGCCCCGCTTTGCGAGATCGTCAATGAACCTCACTCCCATTCCGCGATTATACCAGCCCCAGTCAGCGTCCCTCTCGGGGTCGGTGATCGCTGACGTCGTCGACGCACCGAGAATGACGACGGTCAGGAAAAGGGCCAGGATGAAGGTGTTAAGTGACATTTTCCTGTAAACATTATAAGAACAAAATGGAACAAGATAGATAATGACGATGCCAGTGAAAACGCAATGTTTTTTTCAGGGGGGAGCACATCAATATTATTTATCCAATATTTTAGCCATTCCTAGACCGAATTTGCTCCATTTTACGGTGAGTATATTTTCAGTCAGTACTGCAAGATCGTATAAATTACTCAGCCTTGTAAAAATAAAAAATACCATCATTACGTTTCATCTATCACAGTGCTGTTGCTGCTACTACTACTGCTGCTGCTGCTGCTACTACTACTACTACTACTACCACCACTACTACTACTACTACTACTACTACTACTACTACTATTACTACTACTACTACTTCTACTACTACGCCTACAATTGCAACTACTCCTGCTACTGCAACTACCCTTGCTCATCCTACTACTTCTATCTCTACTATTGCTGTTACTACTACTACTACTACTACTACTACTACTACTACTACTAATACCACCACTACTACTACCACTACTACTACTACTACTACTACTACTACTACTACTACTACTACTACTACTACTACTACTACTTCTACTACTACTACTATTACTACTACTACTACTACTACTACTACTACTTCTACTACTACAACTACAATTGCAACTACTCCTGCTACTCCAACTACCCTTGCTCACCCTACTACTTCTATCTCTACTATAGCTGTTACTACTACTACTACTACTACTACTACTACTTCTACTACTACTACTAGCTACTCCTACTGATAATGATAATAATACTAATAATAATAATATTAATAATGATGATTGTGGTGGTGGTGATGATGATGATGATGGCGATCAACTACTACTACTACTACTACTACTCCTACTGATAATAATAATAATACTAATAATAATATTAATAATGATGTATCATAGTGTGGTATGATTCCAATGAACATATAGCTAATCCATTCAAGTGCATCCTTTGTTACCAACGTTACTTAGCCATTATTTAAGAATCTCGATAAATAATAGTGTAAAACGAATATAAACATAATCATTTCTACTTTTAGATCACTCGTCCCAGCAATGAACTCATTTCTATTATCTTACAGCCACACGCGGAACAGACCAGGGTCATTATAACACAAAGCTTAACAAGCATCGTCGAACATTTTTTGTTTATATATACGATTGATTGCATTGACTACAATGTTCAATCAATCCTACAAATCAAATGCAATTAGTCGCTAACCTTAGTGTTATGGGACCTTGAGCTTTCATGTTAATTAGAATGACGTAACATCGGCCGATTTAGAGTCGGTTCGTTGATGTGACTGTAATTATGACGTAATTAGCAAAATCTTTCCAAAAATCATTCCATCATGTGAAAAATAGATGGTTAAATATATAGTGTCCTTACCTTTCGTTTAGTTAAAGTTCCTGTGACTTATAGTTTGAAAATAAAGAATCCTTTCTGGTAGGCGCTGCCGCTTAAGATCGTTAACAACTGAAAACATTACACCATCTTCAAACCGTTTTATATAGTCATCATCCGTCAGCACCTTAATTTTAGCATCTTACAACTGCGTTTCAAACAAAGGGCCATCCATGTACAAGTAATGATGTGTGACTGGGAGCTATTCTCGGATGGTTTCTAAACTTATCCCTACTGACGGGGCTCCTTCCATTATAACGTCAAAGCCAATCTAGCGCGTCCGAAACAATTATGAACATCAAAACCGATTATCCTACAAAATGTTCCATTTTGCAAAATATCTGCCCCCTCCCCCTCCTCGCCTCTGTCTGTTCTTCTATCTGTCTGCCCTTCTCTCTTCATCTCTCCCCCCTCTCTCTCTCTCTCACCCACACACATTATATATATATATATATATATATATATATATATATATATGTGTGTGTGTACACGTTGGTTTCAATGATGTATAGAGCATTTTCATTCATTTGATGCAAGATGTATATGAAAATGAATATTAAAATGCTTTGGTCAAGGGCCGTGCCGGGAGTCGAATTACCCCGCACTTTCACGCTGTAGGGCACCTTAGACCACTCGGCCACGGCACACACATACGTACACACCCTCACCCACACACGCACACACCCCCACATTCTCTCTCCTTTTCTCTTATCTATGTTTCCACTCAAGGACCCATATTCACTCTCTCCCTCTTTCTCTCTTTATATCTCTCTATCCTTCTCTACCTCTTTCTCCCCTTCAATTTCTCGTTATTCTTTGTACCCTTCTATCTATTCTTATTACTTTCTTCCTTTTTTCTCTCTCTCTCTTTCCCTCTCACTCCCATCCCGGTACGAAGGTTTTCCTCATGGGCGAGCTCGTCATGCTATCCTTGTCAAGAAATCTAATATCAGAGTTATTACACGCTTGATTGCTAATACATGGAGAGGCAAAATCATAAATAAGATGATGCAATTTTTGTGAATGAATAAGAAACTCTCATTTATAGCGAACGAAAACATAATTCCGCGTTTTTCAGGGGCTGTGTTGGACGGGGGCAGTGGGGGATTTATCTCCCCCTTATCTTTTAAATAACTGACGTGTAAAAATCCGTGAAAATTACCACCTCATCGAGATTTTTAGGCTCCCACTCTTGACTCAACCCCCACTTAAAATGATAGGAAGAAACAATGTATCGCGGCCACTATAAAAAAAATAGTACCCCAGGACGGTACTATCAAAATATTGTCATACAGAGCTAATTCCAAATACATAAGAGCAATGTAATAAAAATACTAGTTCGTCGCACGGGGTAATTATGATTCGTATTAACAGAGGGGGGTTCCAAAGGGGCAGGGTCTGCCGCCTTTATTGTTTTCAAGCTGATAAATTTAAGAGTGATCGGTGATAACAGGATAAAGGAGGAAAAAGGAGAAGAAAGAATTATCCTCATAAACATAAATAGAGAGCAATTTCATAAAATATTCAACTATTTTGTACGTCCGACCCCCATATTTCTAAATTTTCACTTCACTTCATAAACTGACCAAGTCATGGTCACTTGACAAAATCAGAAACTGTTATAAGAACTAGAAATCAGAGACAGAGAATTACATGAAGGTCTCAAAAATATGGGGTCGGACCAACAAGTTACCAGCACTGGTAACTCCTTGGTCGGACGTACATATTTTATGGAATTGCCCTAGAGAAACAGAATGGCGTTACATTTTATCCCCCCCCCCCCCGATGAAATTACCTCGGTGCCGCCTCTGGACATTATTAATGGAGGCTGAATTCGAAATGATATTTTTGCTGGATAAAGTGTAGCATCTTTCCCATGACATTCGATACTTTGTTCATTATACAATCAGGGCGTGTCAGACTGGATGAGCGCGATGTCGTAATTACATTTTAAATAAAGACCCATTCATTATTATAAGCGCATAACAACACTTTCTTTGTCTATGGTATTGGTTTGACCAGGGGTTTGACCCATGGAATATCAAGTGGAGGGAGTATACTCGCAAACCTTCTTCAATGTTATATTTTTTAATCTTCACGTTCATCATGTTCATCGGTTTCTTAACTTTTTCCCACTCACTCTCTCTCTCTCTCTTCTTCTTCGTCTTCTTCCTCCCCCTTTCTCTATTCCCGTCTCATTTCCTCTCTCCTTCCCTATCTTTTCCATCTTCTATTTTTGGCGAGGGTGTGTGTGTGGGGGGGGGGGGGGGGCTCTCTGTGCAATTTCAAATATCACCTGGAGCTTCAATTAATTTTTTTTTGTGAATATGTCACCCAACAATTTTAAAGATAAATATTGAATAATTCTTAATTAGCTTCAAAATCAGAATGTTTTTTTTTTGCAGAATTTTGTTAACCAGAATCATACCCAATTCTTTTTAAGTCAAACCAAGAGTCCAAAATACCGGCCAATGTCGAAACAAAATACGAACCTGAGCAATGTATTTAGGGTGCATTCATTCCAGACCAGTTCCTCTCTGTCTGACGAACCCTTTATTCAGCTTAACATAAATTGTTTGACAAAAGACAACACAAATGGTCACCTTTTCCATGAAATTGAACTTTAATGTTTTCTTCTTTCATGACTGGCGATCGACAGATACATTTTAATTATTACAAACAAAAAGTGTTGAACAGACATTCCTTAAAATTGAATTTCAGTTGTTAGAAATATTTCATTAGAAGAAAACTCATTAATGTGTTTCCATGACAACCAGGCTCTCGGTGCAGCATCACCTGGGTATACTTCAAGGCATCGTCCCGTTGTAGATATATATAGAAAATTACAAATGATGATTATATCTGATTTAGATTTTGCCCGCCACAGACCCTGTAGAACTTCGGATTATTCCTATTCTTTCTCATGTCACAGATGCAGCTATGGCCGGATACCCGGTGGATGCAACCTGCAAGGTATGATAGACAGAATGAAAAAAAAGAATGGGGGAATGTACACTGGTATACAGATGATGGGGGGGGGGGCTCGGGGCCATGGACCCCCCTCATAAAAAATTGTACCAACATGAACCAAAAAGGAAAAAAAAAAAAAAAGAAATGGAAAGGAAAAGGGTGACATCTGATAATAATTTCTTAATGTTAGATCAAAATATATCACAAAATGAGGTTTTTGTATATTAAAAAGGTTACCGCTTCAGGTTCAGTTTGGTTTATTTTCATTTCAACTCAAGTCAATTCAACAGTAAAATAAATCATTACAAAGATATAAATGAATATACAAATATATGCAGTATAGCGATATGACAACGCTTTTGCTCACTCGTTTCGCTCGCTCGCAGTTGTTAGGACATTTCACCCCATACGCCAGGTCTGGCCACCTCGATAATTCTCACTCATTATTCCACTGGAAAGGTATATACAAATAAGCATTATACAACTGATCAAAGGTTGTCTCATATTGTTTTCATTCTGTGAAACATCTATATGAGAAACGTCTGACATTCCACTCTCGAGATCCGGGGCCCGTCTTACAAAGAGTTGCGATTGATGCGATCAATCGCAAATATGGAAAGCCAGCAAAGTCAACATAATTATAGAATGCATGTTTGTTCAAAAACTTTTCTAGATATAAATGCATATCCATAAATTTATTGATATCTTGACAATTTGGTTTACAAAGGACATTTTGCAAATTTGCTGTAGAAAAAAATATGATACGGATGGATTTCCATAGAGTTACCATTGATTGGATCGATCGTAACTCTTTGTAAGACGGGGTTCCAATGTCTTTCCGGCAAAAAAAAATCAATAAATCAAATTTCATTCTGCCACTTACACAGCTAAGGAATGCTACAAACATGTAAGACTTTCTCGCATAATAATAATACGCATGAGCAGGAAAATGAATCTCGTCCTTTCATTAAGTGGCTTTGAAAGACAGGCGGCCAAGACTCGATTTTTGGTAATCAACAAATTTTAGCCATTTCGGAATCAATTTTGTCCAAAATAGACAATTCTGTTTTGTTTTAAATTCTAGCCGACGGATGAAATATTTCAACGGTATACCTCTTCCATTACTCAAAAAATGTGTTCAAACTTCGGGAAAAGTAGATATCTGTACGAATTCGGCGCGATTTATGTTTAAAAGTCTGAGGGAATAATGGTGCTTCCGCACGACATCCAAATAGCAAGATATTGGTAGATTACTTAAATAAACAATTAAGACACAACAACCATCTACAATACCCCATTATCATACGAAAAAACCCCGTATGTACAGATAAGTATAAAATATGTTGTATAAAGTGTAAAGAACATAAACATAAATATACAATCGATTAGAGAGAGAGAGAGGGGGGGGGGGGTAGAGTGAGAGAGAGAGATAGGTGGTGGTTGAAAGGGGATATGTATTATATAGCCTATGCAAATTAATATACCAGGGCACTGATTCATAAAAACTTGAAATAATGACAACAGTACATTTCTATAAGCAAGTATACTATTGGGCAATTAAATCAATTAATTTCAGTAGCTTATAATTGTTTATCATCACAACAAGGTCAATGAAACGGACTCCAAATTTGAGAAAGGCATACTCACGCACGAAACGCCCTCTTCCCTGTCCCTTTCCTTTTCCCTTCCCTCTACCCCTTTTCTCCACGTCTCCCGCCTCGTTCAGGAAATCGTCATCTGCTTCGAAGTCGAGTTCGTTAGTCCGTTTTTCAAGGAGATTTAGCGCCATTTCGAACTCCTCGTCATCTGTCTCGTCGTCGAGTGGCAACGCGGCGGCGAGAGCCGCGACAAAGGCGAACACCGTGATGGTCCAGAAAAGTTTAGACGCCATGTTCAACTGTTGGAGGTTTCTGTAACCGCGTATTCATTTGATTGTAGTAAACAAAACAAAAGAAAGCAACCTAGATATAAATGTTCAGTTATCAGAAATATTTTATTTTAAGGAAAAAACATCGCAATATCATTTTCGCATCAACATGTTAAAAAATATTGGAAAATGCTATCAAATCCACTTGACGTATAATTTTCGTTTCTTTAATTGATTATTAAATTTCTGATTAATAAATCAATCATAAAATTCTTTCATGGAAATACTATCTACTCACCTGGTCTGGGTTGAGTGCTTGCACAGTGTGGATAATTTTGTTTTGATGAAGGAAAACTCACCATGCCTAGGATTCGAACACACGACCCTCTGATTGAGAGACGAGAGCAGGAACCACGAGACCACGGCATTTACCACATTGTTTAAAAATCTAGAATATTTATGAGATAAACATGATAAAATAAATATTCAGTATAGAAACTCACCAGAGTCCTAATCAAATCGATGGAGAAAACCAAAAGATCTCAGCTACAATTCACTTATTGAATGTCAGGGATTCAAATTCTACCAAGATTTATATACCGTTCTCCAATTTGAGAAATACATACCAGGCAACTTCACGCCTAATCCATCTTTTGCCATAATCGTGATAATGATGGAGTGGTGAAGCCAAAGATCTGAAGTATTTTGATATAAAGTTTCTGAATGATTAATGGTCAGTTCGAAATTGTGTCATATTTCTGGACATTACAATTAATTGTGTTTTAGAACAGGTGCTATCTTGTCAGGTAAGACCTTGATTTCATTAATTTAGATAAATATAATTCTTCCGGATATAATCATTTTTTAATGCTTGGATGCTCTTTAATAATATATCCGCACTTTCAGTTCGTTTTAATTATTCGTTTAGATTTATTAACAATTCTATATTTTTTCAGTAATTGATAGAAGTATAAATATTTCTATTGATATAAATTTTATTAATCAATTATCATATGAATTATTTGTCAATTGACTAAGAGAATGTAATAAAAATTGTTAGAAATCGCTAAGCAATTTTTTCTCATCAATTAAATCAAAAAATATTTTTACTTTCTTTAACATTTTTTCATTGCTTGATAATCTGATTTCCTTCTACTGAATTAAACCGTCATTTTATCAATGCACTTAGTAATTTGCAGTTTGTTTATTAATCAATTGATTTGGTCATGATTTGTCCTAGAAGTTTTTTGAATTATTAAACCCAATAATCAGTACATGTGCCGATTTTATTTATTTGTTCCCTTTGTTACCGGAAAAGGGAGTCTTTATCTGAAGTAAAAGAGGAGTTTTATTTTATGGATACACAGCAAAAATTGTGGTGTTAACCGGTATACATAGAGGACCACACAAGTTATTTTACACCGGTGTTGAATTGGTGGTGCTAGTTTTACACCTATAGGTGTCATTACAACATCTTTGGTTGTTACATTTACACGCTTTGGTGTTATTTTTAATCTCTAGGGTGTTATTTTAACACCTCGGGGTGTGGTCCTCTATTAACACCAACTGGTGTCAGTTTTATCAACGCAGTTTTTACAGTGTAGATATTATATTGACTTAAACTTTATAAAAAAAAACACTCAGCAGGCGATGCCTCGGGTGAACCTTTTCATTTCAAATTTGTTCTAGTTAAGTGAAAGATCTCTTTCTTTTTCATCTGACATGTCTCAAAATCAATCTAATTCCTCATGGAATACGTAAGATCATTATTATTGTAACCTATGTAATGCAATAGGAAGATTTACCACTCCATCAAGTTTGTTCAGAGACGTATGCGTAAATATTAATGAAAGTATATACGGCGAGGATCCACCTGAGAATTAAAAAAATGATAATTTCTATACAGTTTATTTTTGCAAAACGGAACTTGACTGCCTCTTTCCCACATTCACCATGTTCAAAATTCTATTAAGGAGTAAATAACAATATAGAAGGCAATTTTGTTTGACATTTTGGAGGCATTGTTATAATTGGTGCCGGGTAAAAATGGCAGAGGTAATAATGGCAGAGGCAAAAATGGCAGTGGTAAAAAATGGCAGAGGTAAAAATGGCAGAGGTAAAAATGGCAGAGGTAAAAATGGCAGAGGTAATAATGGCAGAGGTGAAAATGGCAGAGGTAAAAATGGCAGAGGTAAAAATGGCAGAGGTAAAAATGGCAGAGGTAAAAATGGCAGAGGTAATAATGGCAGAGGTAAAAATGGCGGAGGTAAATATGGCAGAGGTAAAAATGGCAGAGGTAATAATGGCAGAGGTAAAAATGGCGGAGGTAAATATGGCATAGGTAATTACGGCAGAGGCAAAAATGGCAGAGGTAAAAATGGCAGAGGTAAAAATGGCAGAGGTAAAAATGGCAGAGGTAAAAATGGCAGAGGTAATAATGGCAGAGGTGAAAATGGCAGTGGTAAAAATGGCAGAGGTAAAAATGGCAGAGGTAAAAATGGCAGAGGTAAAAATGGCAGAGGTAATAATGGCAGAGGTGAAAATGGCAGAGGTAAAATGGCAGTGGTAAAAATGGCAGAGGTAAAATGGCAGAGGTAAAAATGGCAGAGGTAAAAATGGCATAGGTAATTACGGCAGAGGCAAAAATGACAGAGGTAAAGATCATGACATGCTACATCAACAAGGAAAAGACAGAGCCTTTCCGGTTAATATCAGTCATAATTATTGACCTTGAATGGACTCCTATCGACGAAATGAGTATTATGAACTGATTAAATATTATTTGAATTTTTCATCATATTTGGTCTATACTTTATCGTTGATATGATTCAACTCAAACATCAAAAATTTATCTTGTCACAGGCACACTACCGAATTGCTTCTTGGACTTTACTTGTTGGAATATCAATGCCTTGCTCTACCGTGTATACTGAAATTACTTAATTGCAATTATCAATCTAGGGAAAACTGAACAATTGCAGGACTCTTTGCTCTGATTGTAAGCTCAGACACCAATGATGATATGTAGTAGTAGTAGTATTTATTTCTGTATTAAAAGCACAATTATATACAATAAAATACGGAGGATAGCCCACATTCAGCGTGACTGGCACAGTCACGCTGGTCTTCCGTTGGGTCCAAAACATTTAACATTAACATATAAGTTAGACACAATAAAAGCAGATTAAAATAACAGATGTACAGAAGATAAATGAAAATAGTGACGATATAATGTTTCGCTATGATCTTTTGAAATTTGGGTGCATTGTACTTTTAATATTTATAAAACGTGATCTAGGACTTTGTTTACAACCACTTTCTGATCTTCAGATTTTGAGTGTTGTCAATCATGAGCATACAAGAATTATTTGTTTGTGTGCTTTTTTATAGTAATATCTATTAAGTCTCTGGTTATTGAGCTCAGAATCTTTCATTAAGCTGATGGTGCCTATTGTGCTGATTGTGCCCTCAGAGCCCCTATATAGGATTAGAGAACAAGAGAAACAAAAATAGACGGGGGTTGGGCAGGGCCCTGTGAACGATATTTTAACTGGGGGTGCTGATGTAAATTTGACAAGCAAAAAAAAAAAATTCACTAAAAAAATGAAGGTCACTTTGGTCCCGAGAAAGGGGGGCACTTTTGTTTAGCATTTATTAATTTATATTAGAATCCCAGGGGGTGCTGCAAATGAAGAATAATACACGCAGCACCCCCAGTAAAATCGCGGGGGTGCTTCAGCACCCCCGCTTCCCAGGACCATGTCCCCCCCCCCTTCGCTGACTAAGGTCATGTGTAGTGCCCGAAAGGATTACATGGGGCTGAAAATATCCCGTTTTCAAAATAATATGTTCCAAAGATATTCTGTACTATATTAGAGTTTTTTTCTATTTTAGTTTAGCGAGATAGGCACCCTACTCAGGATTACAAAAGATGCCGAATAAATATTCAACCTGAGCTTCACTCTGGCATTTTTTCTTTTACAAATGAGATAAACAGCTTGCTATCTGTTAAAAGACATGCTATTGTCAGGTTACAAAATGCAAAGTTTTTGCTTGCCCCTCGCGCTCGCATTGTTTAGGTAAATACGCATCAAGTTAATTATTAAACAAATGTGATAGCATATCCAATTTTTAGCTCTCAGTCTCTCCCAATTTTAGCTCGCGCTTCACGCTGACATTTTTGTTTAGTGAGATATATATCATTTTCTGCCATGAAAGACATGTTTAAAATGCTCCGTTTTTAATTCGAAATTTTCAACTCACGGTTCGGACCCGCATCAATCGTTTAATTAGATACTGATAATGTTCATGATTTGGTGGTGATATTTTTTACCTCATTTAAGCATGAATGCTTGTAAGCAAGCAACCAGAGGACCGACGGCTTAAGGTCCTCTCCGAGTGTTCTTTAATGTGGATTGAAATGCCTTACCAAAGGGCACAAGCGCACCAAGTGGGAATCGAAGCCAGGTCACCGGAATCCCCTCTCTACCGATTGAGCTATCGCGCCTTAGAATGTTTCCTTTCTGATTAAAACAAAACAAAGCAGCTCGCGCTTGAACTGTTTTTTTTTAATAGATACATAGTGTTCTTTATTTCAAAACGTCATTAAATTGTTCAGTTTACAGATTGGAATAAAAAAAAAACAGATTGCGCTTATTGAAAAAATATGTATCAAATGCCCCGTTTTCATGTCAAAATATTACACATTTCTGAATGTTTTCAATATGATAATAAGAAACGAATCATGTTCATAATTACACCTACGTATTGTTTAATTTTCAGCTCCAAATTTCATGGCATATACAACAAAAATCTGCTTGCGCTTTGCGCTCTCATTATTTAATTAGGCCTTGTCAGATACCTAATCATGTTTGTGAGAATAAAGCTAATACGTACTTGATAATAAATACTTGATGAATAAATCTATTTTGGTACCCCCTGCAAAATATCAAACTCCTCTGCTGACAAAATCCTAGCTGCACTGCTGGTGAGCGTACTAAGTGACCGAGTCTTTTAAACAAAAGCATTAATTTAGGGCAGAATTTGTGTTCAATAAGAAATCAATGTTTCAAATACAATAGAAAATTTTAGAAAATACGCGAGTCGTCGACATTAAGCGAAATAAACAACAGAGGGCTGGAGAAGCAAAATCGACAAGCGAGACAATCCGCTGACCCCCTCCCCAACTCTCTCCATTCTTTTCCTTCTGTTATTCTATGCTTTTTCTTGAAACTTTTTGGGGCAAGTTTCCCCCCTCCCCCTAACTTCCATGCATCTTTATCAAAAGGCCTACGTCAGTGTCCATAGCCCAATTTTCTGATTTTAGAATCTAGAAGGCATTGTTTCATGCAACTACGGTCTCTTTTAATTGATCAGCACTGTAAAAAATATTGGGTAAAATTTTAACCACGAGGATAATTATGTGTCCAACCAATTTGGGGCAGTATTTTACCCAATACGGAAATATTGCAATTACTTTAGAATGGGCACAATTTTCATTACACTGGATAAATAAAAATGCCCCAAAGCAATGCCCAATGTTGGTTGGACACATAATTACCCTCATGTGGCACTTGTACCCAATATTTTTTTAGAGTGAGTTCATTAGACCAGAAATAATAAATAGATCGGTCTATAACCATTTGAATGAGCTAAACGTTTTCATAATGTGGAGAAAGATGTTTGAAATACCCAAAGAGTAGGCTCTTAGAGTTCAAATTTAAATTCTCCTTTTTTTTTCAAATCTCATTTCATCACATGCATTGTCATGTTGCGAAATGCAGTCGTATGAACATCATGACAAACAAATCTAAATGTTGGTTGGACACATAATTACCCTCATGTGGCACTTGTACCCAATATTTTTTTAGAGTGAGTTCATTAGACCAGAAATAATAAATAGATCGGTCTATAACCATTTGAATGAGCTAAACGTTTTCATAATGTGGAGAAAGATGTTTGAAATACCCAAAGAGTAGGCTCTTAGAGTTCACATTTAAATTCTCATTTTTTTTTCAAATCTCATTTCATCACATGCATTGTCATGTTGCGAAATGCAGTCGTATGAACATCATGACAAACAAATCTAAAGGCTAATAACTAGAGTCCAGCGCAGATATTGTAATATAGATTGAATGTATAATTTTACCTGTGCACGTACAGTATTATCTGTCTCAGACTACGATATATGAGCATGGACCTATGATAACAGCAAATGCGAAAATTGAAGGTAAACATAGATTTGTTATAATCAAGTAACACATGTAAAATGAACTGAGTAAAAATTTGCAATGCAAGAGACCAAGAAACATTTTTGATTATACTTATTCATATTTTCACAAAAAGATATTATTTCTTCAATAAACATAGCAGCATAACTCTACAAACGTAAACATAACCCTCAAATCATGACGGGTATCGCACTGATCTATATACTGTATATATAAATAGTATATAATAATGTGCAATATAGATGTATTATGCGCCGTTTGTTTTTATAAAACATGCGCTTCCGGTAAATGTACATTGTTTTCTTTTGGATCACATAAAATGATATATCTTACATCTTATTTCATTTTTTTCGCTATATGTGACACGACAACAATTATTATGTGTTTATTCGATGAACGCGTTAAAATGGACGAATTTGAGATGCGGAACACAAACATTCTATAGTATTAATAGTTTTCACAAATTTATATTTTGAGTAAATCACGATTTTGTGTTCCATATATATATGTGTGTGTAATATTCCCATTTGAAATGTATATTTATTAGACTTTTAATTTGAAAATTCAAATAAAAAGGATCGCATATAAAAAAAAAAAATGTAATAAAAAACTTTAACATATTTCGTCAAAATATCAAAATACGTGATTTTCGACATTCTTTCAGATTTTACGCGAAAATGATACTTTCACACAAAAGTGCACTTAGCATCCCTCCGTACGTTATTCCTCAGTATTTCCGCAAGACTTTAGGCTGGGATGCCAAGATATGACAAATTTTGCTATCCAAACTTCCAAAGTATACAAACTTTTAGTATGTACTTTATACATGTAATTATGTACATAATGAACGGTATGTTTAATTTTTTATTCAAAATGCGCACCTGGTAAAATATACATTAACCCTTTTCGGATAACATAAAATGGGATATGTTCCATCTTAATTGAAAATTCTTGTAATATTTGTAACATTAGGACATTTACTATACATTCAATGGGTAAACGCATTTAAATCGAAGAATTTAAGTTGTGTAAAAAACGTCAAACTATTGATAGTTTTCACAAACTTTTGTTTTGAGGAAATCGCGTTTTTATGTTTCACTGCGCCATAAACGTGTGTGTAATATTCAAATTTGAAATGTATATTTATCTGACTTATAATTTGAAAATTCAAATAAAAAGGATCGCATATCAAAGGTAATCCAAAATTTTAACCTATTCCGTCAAAATATAAAAATGCGTGATTTTCGACATTCTTTCAGTTTTCACGCTAAAATGACACTTTCACGCAAAATTGCGCTTGGCATCCGGCCGTACGCTATTCCTTGGTATTTTAGCAAGACTTTTAGCTGGGATGCCAAGCATTAACAAATTTTGCCGTCGAATCCTTACCAGGAGCCCTTTTTGACGTTTGGCCGGTGAACTATATATTGAACAAATATTTCAGGCTTTGAGAAAGTATAGTGGAATTATTTATCCGAGGTTGGTCTGGCAATTACCATTTTTCCCGAGGGGCGAAGCCCCGAGGGAAATATAGTAGTTTTGCCAGTCCACCGAGGATTAATAATTCCCAATATGCTTTCGAATGAAACGCCTGGTATATTTGTTTTATATCCTACTTTTGATAATTTACAACCAAAATCTATATGTTGAGCTTGCAAAGTCCGGTTACTTGAGTTGAAATACCTACTTTTCTCCGAGCCACCGCGCTCAGCGGAATGCAGATTAGTGCCTGCGCCGACGCATCGCTGGACTTGGCCGGGAGAGAGAGCGCGCTGGCCGGTGCGCCCGAGAGTTTAGCTAGATATCCAGTTTTGCGAAATAATGACGTCAGACCCCGATATATCCAAAAATATATCGAGGTCTGACGTCACGCAACATTATAGTTGAAATATGTTAGGTCACATGATGCTACTTGAACCAATCACTATACAGGATTTACTCTATGTAGGATATAAAGTTTAATGTAAATGATATAATAATAGCAACCAGTGTTCATTTTTTCAGAGCAATACCTCATAATTGCAGCTAGTCCAAGTGGATGTCGGGTTCCTAAACTGGTATCTATGGTAACGGTTACCGCATGAATTCTGAAATGTGTAGCGAATCAGGGATTTAAATTTATAGGTGTTTCTTAGGTACCATTCTATCGACCTGTTTTGAAGGGGAAATTCACCCCGACAAATAAAAATAGCAGAAAATATATTGGTGAAGGTTTGCGGAAAACCTATCAAAGATTAAGAAAGTAATTACAAGTTTGAGTCTTTGATCTGTAACGTCATATACTAACAACTGCCCCGTATTTTATGCACCAAAATGTATACTTTTCATTTTTTAATCAGTGGTTCATGAATGCTAAAAAAATCTTTTAGGAGCGGATATTAAATTATTCGTATGTTGATATACTTAAGGTACAATAAAAACCATTTTCATTTTTTTTTTAATGACATTTCATTGATACTTTTTATTACACCATATATGGGGGAAAACTGCTCGCAAATGACGTCCCCATTAAAATTTAAAATTCTAATAGCTTTTAAAATCTTTGATGGATTCCCTAAGACCCTCACCAATATCATTTTAATTATTTTCTGCTATTTCTACAATAAACTTTATGTCAGTGTGAATTTCCCCTGTCCAATACTTGGGATCAAAAGTGTGCTTCAAATTTGAATATTAGAAGAGCGATTTGACATGAGAAGGCCGTGCATGTAAGTCCAGGAAAAAAAAAAATACCAACTTAAGTGTTATTCATTTTTACCTCAGCCATTTTTACCTCTGCCATTATTACCTCTGCCATCTTTACCTTTGCCATTTTTACCTCTGCCATTTTTACCATTGCCATTTTTACCTCTGCCATTCTTACCTCTGCCATGTTTACCTCTGCCATTTTTACCATTGCCATTTTTACCTCTGCCATTTTTACCTTTGCCATTTTTACCTCTGCCATTTTTACCTTTGCTATTTTTACCTCTGCCATTTTTACACCGAGCCGTTATAATTATTACAATTCTTATACTAAAATAAACATGTGAGGGGGTGACATCATTACCTATAGCTGCATTATATCCCAGTCAAAATCGTTTATATCATATAATATCCCTACTTCTTTTAAAATATGTATTAGGTCTACATAGAATCCGCCCAAATTCACGATGATCGTTTGAAGTGCTGTGTTCATGGGCGATGGTTTTCATGTGAATTGTAACGATTTAATGTTGGTTCTCATGCTCGTTATTTTTATAACATAATTTACCAACATGACGTTTTGTTGTGTTTCTACTTTTTAACTGTAAAACATTTGTACAATTCAGCAAATAGTGCAACACAATCCTGAAACAAATACCATTATTAAATAAAAAACTCTGCCATTTCATTGAATGTTCATGTTGACACGAAGCAAAAAAAAGGGGTTTCTCGCAAATGACACGAAAGTTCAAATTTTACTTCTTAAGATTCAAAACGAGTTTTCATGAAGTCATTTATGTTCAATCAACTCAAAGCATACGATATCTAGCCAGTGGTGCCAGTAAAATTCAACTAGTAAAAAAGTATACCTATGAGTTTCTCTCACTATGATAAAAAAGTCTGGTCATCTTTGAAATAGATAATTGATCATCTTATGTAACGATGTGCAGTTGATAAATCCTTTTAATTCAATTAGACAGAGTTTATTATCAGATTTCCTTGGAGTGGATGTTAAGAGGTCGGAAGGTTACACAGTAAAACACTCCTATTTTTAAAAATAAAACAATTTTAACCTTCCAGTAGTATTTAAACACTTAAGACAAATGTTTAAAATAATTTTTTTTTTTCGAATAAATTGAACATTATTTTAATACTGTTTAACGACTCCTTTAAGGTTCATATAGTAAATAGCGTTGTGTAAACAACATTTTTACTGTGTATATTATGGTAAACTGAAGCCCGAAGAGGTTAAATGAAAAGAAAAAAAAAAGTGTATAATACAGTGTGTGTTCGGGGTGGGTACACTCTAAAAACACTGTTTGTCCATAGTCCATGAGGAAAGTGCTGTTTTGAATCAACAATTCGCGACAAAGACTTATGGGTTACTCTGTCTATAAGAAGGGCATTTGACAATTCGTAATCTATGTCCTTTAATCCGTTCTGCGTCGCAGTGCAAAAACTCTATACTATAGAGTACCGAAGTGTGACGTCACTGTCATGACAACGAACCGGCTGGTTCTAAACAGAGTCGCAGCTGATGATCGTCTATATTTGTATTTGCAAAATTTACCATCATTCTGAGGTTGCGAGCGATGAAATTCCGACAGCAGCCATTTTCTCCTATGAGGAATATACGCTCCGGGTTCATTTGTTTAGAACCAGGCCGCCATGACACTATGACACAATGGTAACTGACGGCATCGCTTCGGTACTCTTTGACTGACAAGCGAAACGTTAGGTAAAACGTGAACGTTCCTCTTTTTTTACATTTCAAAGGACTGAAAATAGAATGTTAGATTGAGCTGTAATATTTGATTGCACTCCTAACGTCTTTTCAATTTTTAACGTCCACGATTGCCGGTAGATTGTCAAACGTACACACAGACGTCTCCAGATTCATGTTACACACATGTGATTGTTGCTCCAGCTTTTATGCGTTATTACAGAGTGTGTTTGCTTTTCTTTGTCATTTATGATTGGGAAAATGGACATGACTTGTATTGAAAAACATTAAATTCATTATTTAGACAATTATGTTATCAATATCGCATGATATATGGGCAGCTGCTCATCGGTGACCGTCACATATAATAAAAAAATGTGATCAATGTGATTTTTGAGTTGGTATATCTATATAAATAAATATATATATGTGTGTGTGTGTGTGTATTTTTTCATTAAGAAGAAAAGAAAAAAAATAGAATATGTGTCAACACTGGTAGACCCATTTTGGGTTGAAATCGTGTACGATTGGTAAAAAGTTACGTATACTGTTTGACCCGGAAATACCGATTCTAACCTTGAACGGTGCAAACTTTGCACCAATGGCCTCTAGGGTTCATAAATTCGTGTTCCAAGACGATGCAAATTAGCGCTGTCTGTAAAGGGTACTCCTTCAACTTAGCACCATAGTGTAGTTTAATGCACATTTAAAGGTGCAGAAGGCTTTTCTCAGTGTCACGATATACCACATAGCTAGCTCTCAGTGTTGCATTTAAATTGTATTTTGTGTGTGTGTTTATGGGTAGTTATTTGCTATTCTTTTTGACGCGAATCGTATTATCTTTGGCTTTTGCACTGCCAGACTGTTAATCGTGAAATACCATTTACATTGAATGATACGTTTTAGCAATTAAAACAAATCTTTAACTTCCTGTTAAACTTTGTAACCTACATAGAACCACCGGGAGCAGTGTCATGGCTCCGATTCTTCAGGCAATGTTGGTTGCTACATGGATTTTCTTAAGGAAATATATCTCGAAACGTTATTGTAGGCGTCATTCACCAACCGTAAACAATAATACCCCTGTCCTCATAGGCGTGTCTTACGAAGCGTATCCTTCGATACACGCCGCTGGAGGGCGTGTCGTAATGGATCCGTGCGGTGAACGGTAGCCAGTGAGGCGTTCACCGTGTCGTGTGCAAGGAGGGGGCGTGGCCTGTGGACCGTATCTGATTCTGCGCGGGGTGGTTGTTATTGATATCGAAGGAGAGAGTCTGGAGGTCGTGCGTGGTCTTTGTCGTAACACTCATCATCGGACTCGTTCATGCGGGAAGACGATAACAAGCCGTGACGAGAATGATATGAGCTCCAAGGGAGAGTTGGACGACCATTTAGTTGATGGAACCATAAGGAAAATAGGAAAAAGTGAGTACTATGCGCTCAATCATCGTCTTATGACAGTAATTGCCAATAGTACAATTCAGTCATTGTGGTAGACATTTCCGGCGTAGATATGACAAAACCAGAACTAGATTGTGATAACAGAATGCAGATTAAAATGAAAATACGGGGTGGTGTTCGAGACGACAACAATGGAGATATAAAACTCAATTGTATTTCTTAAACCAAGTTTAGATAATATTGTAAGAGACGATTATATGTAGTAGGTCGTGGTGAAGTGGTTCCTACTGTCACCATCTAATCAGAGGGTCGTGTGTTCGAATCCCACCATGGTCCACTTTGAAAATGATGAGAAAGCCTACGTACATGACCTAATAATCCTAGCAGCTGATGTTGATAACTCGGACTGGAATGCTTCCGATGGAGTAGAGAAAGCGTTTATTTCATTTGGTCCTATGCAAATTCGTCCAATTGCCAACTGGTCTACCATCAGTGCGTCCAATATCCATATGGTCTACTTGCCATTTCGTCCACTCACCATTTCGTCTAATAACCATTTGGTCCAAAAGCCATTTAGCCCAATTTGGTCTAATTTGATTAAGTGTTAATCGGGCAGAATGAAAATAAAATGGATATTAGACCATTTGGTTGTGAGATGAAATGGTAATAGACGAAATGGTGATTAGACGAATTGATGATTGGACCAAATGGTTGATAGACGAAATGTTGTTGGACAGAATGGCATTAAACTAAATGAATATACACCATGTGGTGAGTGGACGAGTTGGCAGTTGACGAATTGGCAATTTACCTGGAGAGAGTATGTACATTGTATGTGGGTGAGCAGGGAACCTATGACTGGGGTGATAATGTGTAGTAAAGTGTTCAGAGATGTACTTATGAATGAAATGCGGAATATTAATATAAAAAAATAGGGGGAAATGACAATGAATGTAGAGTTGATTTTAATGATAACAAGCTCGATAAGGTAATTACGTTAACAAGGATATCTTTACTGATCAAAGCCATCACAATAATAATGATAAAACAAAATTAAATGGCAATACTAATTATGACATAAAATAAATATGATCATAAGGATAACAATCGGCCTAAAGCCGACGCGAACAGTAGTAGAAAGGGTCTCCGTAACAATAGAAAAAGCAAAGCCACACAAGATATTTCCGTAGAACCATATCGTCTTTAATATAATGAACTGACATTCTTTCTTTACAATCATAAATAATGATACTAATTTAAGAAGTACATAATTTTATAAAAAATAATTATACACAAATTGTGGTAAAATTTTATTTTGTACTAGCGCTACCCCCCCCCCAAACAATAAAAATATAAGGCACAAGAAATGTGAATATAAACCGAAACGTGTTTGATAACTCCCCCCTCCTACGTGATGTTATCATCGCATGTGATGTAGACGGGTAAAGTGTTGATGTAAGTCATGTTTCCGCCCATTCGAGACTGGCATCTGAAACCGAACCCACTGATTGGTTTACGCTTTGGTGACGTCATGGTATTATTCTGACTGCGTCGGTGTTTAGATATTTCCAGCTCCCTGGCCTGTGCACGAAATGAAAATAAGGAAACAAAATCAAATCTATAAAGATAACAGTGTATTAGTGACAGTTATCTCTGTCTGAATACCCTTAACCTAACGACAGGAGTGGACACAAGATTTCATTATGGAAGGAAGATATAGGGAATTAATCGATGTACTTTCCCACAAACTTTTGAGAAGGAAAAGGCGGGTACGTTAAAATGTTTCAGAAATTCTCTCTCCAAACCTGAAACCGTATAGTAGTTCTATCTTCTTTTTTTAATGGTGGACGTAGTGGCTCAGTGGTAGAGCATCCGCCTCATGATTAACGGGAGGTCGTGGGTACGAACCCCGGCCGAGTCATGCCAAAGACTCTTAAAATGGGACCTTCTGCCTTCTTGTCAGGCGCTCTATGTATGAGAATGGAGAAGGGTAATAATAACATGTTATATTATGTAGGTCCTGTGAGTTATTTATTTATCAATTATTGTTATTGCTATCATTATTATCATTACTACCATTATCATTACCATACATTCAAAGCCTTCAAAGGATGGAAAGCCTTTTCAATGACCGTAAGCTAAATATGATATCATTTTCAAATTTATACAAGGGATTTATGCACTTTCCTTATTTCTTTTTTTTGGTGAAGGAAAAGGAGGGTAAAAGATTCTCATTAACCCCCGAAAACGTATTACGTAACTCAATCTTCCTTGCATACATTCAAATATTAAAAAACGAGAAAAATATATGATATCGTTTTCATATATTGACTAGTATACATGAATTTAAAACATCAGAAGGTTATTACAATATTTCATCAGGACAGATCTGGAGCTCGTTGCAAAAAGAAGTGCATTTGAACACAAGTATCATGACTTTGAAAAACATAAGCACAAATTTTAAATCCACGCTTTCTGATAAAATTGTATATCCAGCTATGCTTAACTTCTGTACTCCTGCTCGATTGCAACTCTTCCTGCAACAGGCCAATCAGAAGCGTCCATTTTGGACATATGATCGATTTTATGTAACCGGCTGTAACCGGCTATGTCGATCTACATGTTTAATTGGATGAAATCACAACTCCTGGGCCCCTTCTTACAAAGAGTTGCGATAAACCGAACAACCCAACTATGGAAAGCCAGCTACGTCAACATCTATACTGCATGTTAAGAATATTTTCTAGATGTGATGTTTAGTCGACTCATACGTTCGAATTCATGAAAAATCCGTGTGTTTCTTTTTTCTTTACAAAGGACATTTTGAAAATTTGCTGTAGAAATAAAAGAATTATGACGGATTTCCATATATTATACTTGAGGTCGATCGAATCAATCGTAACTCTTTGTAAGACGGAGCCCTGTTGTTATGTATACTTTTCGAATAACTGGGGCCCGTGACACAAAGCTAATAGCAACGATCGTAGAACATTCTTATATGATTGACTGCATAGACTACAGTGTACAATCATGAAAATCAAGCGTACGATGAATCGCCAACCTTCGTGTTGCGGGACCCTGAACAAATTTTCATTTAAAGGTAAATGCCAGTTTTGGTAACGATCTCAAAATGACTTTTTACAGAATCCAATATAATGACCACCCAAGTGTCTGTTTGTATGAATAAAAAATATGTGCCAAAGGATTCAGGAAGAAATTGTGTAATTGCTGAGAAATAAGCAAAATAAGCACGGATTCGGGCACTTCCGTCGGGTCTTTATTCCAGCAATACTAATAAACTGTCCCACGTGTGCCTATCTGTGTTGGCGATCTTCAGTGTGATAGTTTTTTAGCTAGATATTATGATTTCACAAAGTTCAATTTATGTAACTGTACCAGATCTAGATCCACGATGATATATAAATACGTTACATTGGTTTTACAGACTTTCTCACGAAATCAGTCTTTTACTGCAACTACGTTCCAGGGCCGTAGCCAGAAGCATTTTTTTTTTTTTTGGGGGGGGGTGTACCAGCTGAATTTGCCAACTAAATTTGGCGTGATCGCACCAACGTGAGCACAGGGGGAGTCTGATGGGGGATTTGACCCCCCCCCCCCAATAATCACATGCTAAAAGATTTTGAATTTTTAGAATTGAATTAATGGCATTTGGTGAATACTTTAAAGGAGAATGAAACTCTTGGAGCAAGTTAGCTTTTGTGAAAGCAGAAAAATCAAAGAATAAGATCAACAAAACTTTGAGTAAAATAGGACTAGCAATAAAAGAGTAACGAGCATTTGAATGTCGAGATCACTAATGCTATGGAGATCCTCCTATTGGCAATGCGACCAAGATCTGTGATGTCACACACGTACAACTCTCCCATTCGGACACTGAAAATATACCCCAAAACATCTCTTTTTGCTCATTCTAATCATATGACAAACGATTCATCAATGTTATAATGTTGTGAAACCTCTGTACTTGTCATCTCATAAAGAAAACACCTAACCTTGTGATAGACTCTATAAAAGTGAGAATATAAGTGAAATAAGTACTAAAGTAATGAGGGAGTTGTACGTGTGTGATAAACTGTCCCACGTGTGCCTATCTGTGTTGGCGATCTTCAGTGTGATAGTTTTTTAGCTAGATATTATGATTTCACAAAGTTCAATTTATGTAACTGTACCAGATCTAGATCCACGATGATATATAAATACGTTACATTGGTTTTACAGACTTTCTCACGAAATCAGTCTTTTACTGCAACTACGTTCCAGGGCCGTAGCCAGAAGCATTTTGTTGGGGGGGGGGGGGTGTACCAGCTGAATTTGCCAACTAAATTTGGCGTGATCGCACCAACGTGAGCACAGGGGGAGTCTGATGGGGGATTTGACCCCCCCCCCCCAATAATCACATGCTAAAAGATTTTGAATTTTTAGAATTGAATTAATGGCATTTGGTGAATACTTTAAAGGAGAATGAAACTCTTGGAGCAAGTTAGCTTTTGTGAAAGCAGAAAAATCAAAGAATAAGATCAACAAAACTTTGAGTAAAATAGGACTAGCAATAAAAGAGTAATGAGCATTTGAATGTCGAGATCACTAATGCTATGGAGATCCTCCCATTGGCAATGCGACCAAGATCTGTGATGTCACACACGTACAACTCTCCCATTCGGACACTGAAAATATACCCCAAAACATCTCTTTTTGCTCATTCTAATCATATGACAAACGATTCATCAATGATATAATGTTGTGAAACCTCTGTACTTGTCATCTCATAAAGAAAACACCTAACCTTGTGATAGACTCTATAAAAGTGAGAATATAAGTGAAATAAGTACTAAAGTAATGAGGGAGTTGTACGTGTGTGATATCACAGATCTTGGTCGCATTGCCGATGGGAGGATCTACATGGCACTAGTGATCTCAATATTCAAATGCTCATAACTTTCTTATTATTCATTCAATCTTCCTCAAACTTTCAACAATATGTTTCTTTGATTTTTCTCTTTGATATGGATTCAGCTAGTTTCAAGGGTTTCATTCTCCTTTAAGGTAAATTATACAAAGATATACAAAGATATTTGCACTGTAAAAATAAACATTTTGGATCAAAATAGAAAGGCTAGTGTGCCGTAGTTGCTAACTTGCAGTATAATGATATACCCTATGCATTAATAACATCAAAATCAAAGATTTGTTAATTTTTAATTGACCTTCTGTGCAAGATGTCTCAACTAAAATTTCAAGAGTGCTAGTGCTAACAGAGGCGTACCGTGGGTCACAGTAATGGTGGGGGGCACCAGCAAACATTTTGAGTCATTGTGGGCGCGCGAAGCGCGCTCAATTGCCAGGTATACTGACCTAATAGAGACATTTTAAGGACTGTGCCATTAAACGGATATGTATCTTAGTGATCAAATAATTCGAGCGCGAAGCGCGAGCTGAAAATGTTTGATATTCAGTCCTAAAAAGGGACATCATAAGCAAAGTTTTGTAATCATGATACACACCTGTCTCACAATACAAACAATGCGAGCGCGAAGCGCGAGCTGAATTTTTTTGTATAACTTGACCCTAAAAAGGGACATTTTAAGGACTATCTTTTGGAATTCATGAAGTGCGTACGTATCTCATCATAGTCATCTAATGCGAGCGCCAAGCGCTTGCTTATTTTGTTAGAATTACACCTAAGCACATGAAGCACTTTTTGTGGTCATTGAAATCATAAACATGATACGTATTTCACTAATGAAATATTGCAGCCCAGAAGCGCGAGTTGACAATTTTTGAAATTCAGACCTGAAGAGGGGCATTCTATGGCTTGTTTGTAGGAATTTACTATTTCATTAATCAAGTGATGCAAGCCCAAAGCGCGAGCTGAAAATTTGTTATAATTAGATCAGAAAATTTTAAGGACTGTCTTTAGGAATTTGTGCACTGCAAAGACGCTGGTGTTGATTTAACACCAGCCCGGTATCTATATCGGTCCACACTAATGCTAACGTAAGCACAGACTGGAAATGTTTTATATTAAGGCCTTAAAAGGGGGCAGTCACTACATTGGTTGATCTATAAAAGTTCTTCATAAACTTCATATGGCTGAAGGTGCGTTCATCCTTTGAAACACTTATTGGTGCTGTCATGAGAAGCTTGCAAGCATTCCAAGTGAGAGGAAGAATAGACTTCTTGAATTGTCAAATCTTCGGTGACAGAATTTAGTAAAAATAACTTGGAACAAGTCTACAAGTTGTAGACTTCATGAATTCTTCATGAATTTGCCAACTGCAGAGTTACCAGTTAAGTCTTGTGTTCTGTTCTTTTCAGATCTGAAACGGCGCAGTACTTGTACATCACTTTGCTGACTGGTCATGCTGGTAGAGCGTTTAGTGTTCTGCCACTTTAATAGGCCCACTTTATAATTTGCCAACTATACTTTGGCTTTGATTATTCAACTTAAACCTTGGAAATTCATCCCACCCCATATTTCTTTACCTAGTCTTGCCTCTAATTTTACAAAACTAATATGTTTGTTAAATCGTCAATAATTGTGGTATAATTTGCAAACTCACAAGCTTGTTTATATTTGGGGAGGGCCAGGGGCACTAGCGTACCTACGGGGGGCAGAGGGGGCAGTCTGCCCCCCTGACGAGCCACAACCCATGCAAAGGACGTATCCCTGCCCCCCTGACGAGCTTGAAAGACCTTTTTTTTTTTTTTTGCTTGTCAAATTTTTTTCTGGTACGAAATCCTTCATTTGTGATTGAAGACCTTTTTTTTTTTTTTTTTGCTTGTCAATTTTTTTGGCGGACGGTTTTGCCCCCCCCCCTGTGAAAAATCCTAGGTACGCCACTGGCCAGGGGCTTACTTTATGTGTTATTGTAGGTTTATAGCTCCATTTATTTTGTCCTTTGTATTTTGCTGACTAGTAGGGCTCTAAGCCTGGCTACATGGACTTGAATTTGCCAATTAACTGGTTGCCCTTACTCTATACGTCGTAACCTTCTTCGAAGTTAGTACCCCTATTTTTCTTTCCTTTTTTTTTCTTTCTTTCTTTCTTTCTCTCTTTCTTTCTTTCTTTCTTTCTTTCTATCTTTCTTTCTTTCCTTCCTTCCTTCCTTCCTTCCTTCCTTCCTTCCTTCTTTCTTTTCTTTCTTTCCCTCTTTCTTTTTCTCCCCTATCCTCCATTTTGCCAACTGGTACATGATTTTGCCGACTGCCATGAATGTTGGGGGGGTGTCACACCCCCCCCATACCCCCCCTCTAGCTACGGCCCTGCTACGTTCATTTAGCTTTAATCTGTAAAAATGGTAACCAGTCCGATTAACTTACCAACACACATGAGATAATATTTGTTGTAGTTTCTCTTGAACCGCCTGTCACATACACAAACTGCTCCATTTTCATGGTGGGTGCAACCTGCATGCACGGAAAAGAACAGAGGGTGTTTCACAAAGAGTGACAAAAGTGTGACTAATGGGGCGTTGCAAGAAACTTAAAAGTCATATTTAGGTCACAAAATCAGTCACAAGTCTGGCAATTACAGGCAAATTGATTTCAGGTCTACTTCTTGAAACTAGTGGTAAAGTAGATAGTTACAATTAATATCAATCATAGATTAGCAGCAGAAATTTGAAATTGATTGCAAATGTTTTCTTGCAACACCCCCTAAGAGCCATGCTTAAATGCTGATTATATTATGCACTATATGTAACACACAATCTTATTAATTGATACTCAGTAGCGGGTGTCCTCTTATTATGACTTGACCATTACGGTGATGCAAATTTTATACCACGCGCAAGTTGGATATGGATGGGTCGCTAAGGCCCAGCGCGCATTACTCGATCCGATATGATGCTTTTTTTGGGGGGGGGGGTAATAAATCTTATTTTGCATAAAATGAAAATTCCAAGAAAATCTATTTTTTTTATAATAAAATAAGTTTGGCATAATGTTAGAAATAATAAAAAAATAATAATTTGCGGGGGTGGTCAGAATTAGTTGACTTTTTTCAGTTTAATTTCAGATACATCTACTTTACTGTTTGAACATATATGCCTTTATTTTTACCTTTTATGAAATTAAAACCAACTCATTTTTCAGGGGAAAAAAATACTCACGGATGATCCTCCTTCGACCAGCTCTCTTCACACGTCCTTCCTCCATCTCAATATTGTCGCCCTCTTCGGCAAAAGCGAGCACAGCGTCCAAATCTTCTTTGGTGTAGTCAAAGCCAACTGCAGCCACGGCAGCGATGAAGAGACTGAATGTGAGCAGTAAGCACACCACCTTAGACGCCATCTATGGTGAGAGAAAAAGGAGAGAAATAGAGAGAGATCGATAAATAGATAGATGGAGAGAGATGTAGGGAGAGAGAGAGAGAGAGAGAGAGAGAGAGAGAGAGATGGATAGATAGATAGATAGTGGTATATAGATTAATGGATGGATGGATGGATAGATAGATAGAAAGATAGATACATACATACATAAATACATATAGGCCTATATATAGATAGATATATAGATATAGATAGATAGATAGATAGAGTGATGGATTAATGGATAGATAGCTAGATAAATAGATGGATACATCGATGGATGAATGGATATATAGACAGATAGATAGATGGATGGAGGGATGTATGGACAGACAAATATATAACTATATTGATAAAGAGAGAGAGAGAGAGAGAGATATGAGAGAAAGGCACAGATAAACGGAGTGATAAAGAAATAGAGAGACAGAAGGACGACGTCTTTAAGCAGCCCAAAACAACCTCTTTGCCGACACTGAGTTATTAGAAATCGGCGAGCATGAAAACTCCTGTATCTTGTTTAATACCATATAACAATCAAATGCCAAGAGCATAACTTCACCAAAAGGGATGCAACAAGATAAAGGTTTGAATTCATTGGTGACGATGAGGGAAGATAGGATGGGGGGGGGGGGGGTAGAAAAGGGTGAAAAGTGATCCCTCAAAGACGGTGTAATTACCGCTTTGGCCGGAAGGGGTACATCGTTTCCTGGTGGGCCGTTTTTTGTTGTTGCTTAGTTACCCCGGACATTTTGCACGACTAGCTGGTTTACTCAGACTGTGCCTTAGACTTCTTTATTCGCTTTTGTATAAAGCACAACCACAGACATATCCTTTGTGTTAACACGTTCTTTTCTAGATGCAATGATTTGTTTTTCAAAATTTTGTTCATATATGATTTTCTTAGTAGGTTTGACTAGCAGAGATTGCAATTGATTTTGTTCAGTTTACTATTGCTATTATCTGTTTATTTTGTATATATAAATGTTTGTGCTTCTATGTGTTTTATGTCATGCAGGGCCCCTGATGGGGATACCCTGCTGAATTAAAACTAAATGAATGAATGAATGAATTAATGAATACATAAATACATACATAAATAAATAACATATAATTATAAACAAGAAACAAATAATGAAATCACAGACAAAAAATTGTAGCAGACATCATATCCTACTAGCTGCCATCCTCCCCCATGACAGGTAATATGATTGATAACTCCGCCGGAAGTTCTAAGTCTAATAGTGTTAGATAACATATCTTCTTTCGAGATTCGTGTCACATTTACTGATTTCTATTTATTATTTCTCATGCACTTTTTTTTATTTTTTTCATTTTGTTAAATGGAAAACACCTGCATTTATATAAAGTGATACGATTATAAAAATAAGTCCAGATTAGTACAACATGAAATGAACACCGTAGCCTACGGTATAATCCAGAAACAAACAAAAAGCAATCTAATTGCCATATATGAAACAAAAGCCGAATCGATTCATACACTCTAAAGAAATGTGTGGTAAAAATGCTCCATGAGGGTAATTATGTGTCCAACCAACATTGGGCGTTTCTTTTGGGCATTTTTCGAGTGTGATGAAAATCATGCCCATTCTAAGGTAATTGCTGCTTATTTTTTAACCATACTGGACAATATGCTTCCCACATCGGGTAAAATACTGCCCAAAGTTGGTTGGACACATAATTACCCTCCCTTGTGCTGGTTAAAATTTTACCCAATATTTGTTTTTTACAGTGCAGAACAAATTAACATTATTACCTCCTGGGTCATTTGTTTTTAATTGCTTTTTACTTTTGTATCTAATCATGACAAAATTTACTAATAAAACAACCATGATAACAGAAAAAAAATCATTTTTGAATGAGCAGACTTAGCCAAATATTTATTTTGGTTCAGAAAACGGACTATTTTGGTTTCAATCAAAAATATCAAAAGGCAATTTAAAGTTGCCTCTTTCATGGGCGCTATATATATTTGAGATAGAACAACAACTATAGTATCTATTCCCTTTGCAAACTGATCGGATGTTGACGTGTCGTAGTACAGCTTCAAAAACAGTTAATCACAGAACACATGCACTGATAAACGGTATGCTACCGTAGCTTAATGAAGGGGAAAATTTTGACACCTTTTTTGTTTTAGTATTTTATTACCTGAAAATTCAAATATTTTTCAATAGATTTAGTATCTCAGGGGATCAAAGGATCACCAATAAGTTACAATAATAATTTATGACGTTCCCTTAATATGCTGAAGATTCAAACCATTATTTTATTACTTCTTTTTATATTTATCTTTATATTATTCTTTAAAAAAAATACGCGAGAACAAGAAAGGTGAAGTGAATTTCAAGATTATACAGATTCCGAGTCATATCCGAAATATGGCTTTTTATGTTATGATTGTTAGATTTTCTACTTTTATTATTGGAATTAATTTTCTATATTTCGAAAATTATAAATTACGTTGTCACGTATAAACTTTTTTTCTAAAATCCGCGTTCCATATTTCGATTTTCTTTTCCTTTAAAAATAATTGCACAATGAAAACGGATTAAATTTCAATTTCAATTGAGCTCGGATTAATTTCATTCCTGACAGTTTAATGAACACTTTATTTTTATATCATTAAGATGAATTCCTTAATAATATAAACATTTATTTTGTTCAAAATATGTCACAAATTTCCTCATTTGTGTAAACATAGATTTATACAATAAAACTTTTTCATAAAGAATATAAATACTTACAAGTTATGTTTATGGAAAATGGCGTAAGTCTCACACTCTAATGCTAATTTAGCACCTACATGTAAGAATATTGTATAGTGACAACACCTCGGAGCGCTGATTTAGTAATTCAAATTTGAAGTAGAAAATCAGCACTCCGAGGTGTAGTCACTATTCATACCTACATACATACATACATACACACATTATATATATATATATATATATATATATATATATATATATATATAAATATATATATATATATATATACAGTATATCGTTATATATACAGTATATATACATAAATACATTATATATTTATATAGCGCATTCCATTATCATGCTCAATGTGCTTTTTACAACAATATGACAAAAATAGCAAAATTCTGCTCTCCAAGTGCTTACAAATATTATAAAGGTGTATTATTGTGAAAACAGATATGTCTTTAGCTTATTTTTGAATACTCGTAATGAAGAACATGAACGGATATTAAGAGGGAGACTATACCAAATACAATCTAGTGTAAGTGATAAGTTAGCTCTTCATTTTTTAGAGTGCAGGAAAGCAAAAGCTCGTGGCGGGATACGCCTGTAGAAAAAAAAGATACAGTACAAAAATACAACACAAAGAAAAAAAGAATGGCTACAGTAACACCTACGAAACCTACGACAAACTGATTTTTTTCACAGGTAATAACGTGATCGTTTAAAGGCAAATTCGCCGATGTGACCGTAGCATAAGCAATAACGGAAAAAAAACTATACCTTGAAATATCTCTCGTATGATCCAATATAAAAAAATATATTTATACTTCCAAGGACTGTTGTGAATCCAACCCTGAACTCTTCCAATGTCGATTGCTTAAATTATCAAGGTCGGGACCCCTGTTTGTTTATATACTGCCTTATCTACCCATTTATCGCTATTCTTGTCTGCAGCTGCGCTTTCCTTGTTTCAACACATTGTCTTATCTGATATTGTGCAATTAGCAAATTACGTAATTAAACGTAAGTAATATATTTCAATCGAAAGTACATCAATTAGCAAAAAATACTCCTTGCATGTTATATGAATAGAATTCTTGCATCCTGATCTTAATCAAATTATTGTTTTAGCAGGTATTTCCAAGCTGACTGGTTTGGGTAATTAAGTATATAGATAGTATATCAACCGATAACAGAGTAACGGGCATTTGCTAGACTGTTGGGCACTGGAAGAGAGAGATAGAAAGAATTTAAAGAAAGAAGAAAGTGAGAGAGAAATAAAGAAAAAGAGAGAAAAAAAAAGAAATAGGGCGATTAAAAAAGATTGGGGAGTGGTATGGGTAACAAGCAGAGGTGTATAGCGAAATTATATGACTACTTTTGACATACTAAAATTAGTAGTTTGAAATTGCCCAGTGGTGCTTCGTTCTACTATATTGATATTCATATCAGAATGGTGTTTGCATCAGATTCTCAGTAATACAAGAAACAAGCTGTTGAACAGTTTATTTTTGTACTGCTCAGATCTTATTGGACTATGGGCAGGTCCTCAAACGCAATGATTGTTATTATTGATAAAATTATTATTAAAATCATTATCAAACGAGAATAAATATGGCAAAAAATAATCGAAGGGAAGATATTTTTGAAAAAGAAATGAGTCAATGTAAGAAAATACTTTTGAGTTACTGTTACGGAGTTCTAAGTTACTGAACTGTATATTACTTTCTGCAACCCAGGTATTGTATTCATATTTTTTGTGGGATTCAATATGTATCGCACATATGGTTGATATATATATTTTTGTAAACAGCCAATCCACTTTAATTGATAAATATTTTTGAGTCAATGCAATTGCGTTAATGAGTTGTATGTTGCGTTCCGATACCCAGATATTTTATACATAGATTTTCATTATTTTATAATGAATTCGTACATGTGGATATAACTATTCTTTAGTTATTGCTTACAAAATTGAACTTTAATGAATTAGTCTGATTAGGCTGGATCAAACATAAAATCGATTTAACTGTTGTAAATGTAATTGAATCGTGAGTATACCTTTTTTTGGTCTTGACATATTATATGGATACTCTAATCCCAGAATCGAGTTTAGTTTGATTAACCATCCAATATGAATCCAATAACTTTTAAATATTCAAGCAATTAATATTTTTGTCCTATTTTGGAATTCCATGAGATAGTGTAGCATTAGCCTTTAGCAACTATAATGGAAATTAAATTAATTGAATAATCTGAAATGGATGCTTTATCGCGTCAATTAATAAAAAAAATGTTCACCGATTATGTGAGCTGGAATTGACGTCTGGTGATGAACTCATCCTTCACGCGGTTCACGTAAGCAGCGTTCCGATCACAAATAATTCGATTAGATTTAAATTTCACACATTCATTGCATTATGTCTTTCTTTTCAGTTATTTGTGTTGCGGCATGTAAGCCACACGTAGAGGTTATAAACAAGGGGCTTTGATTCAGTTAGCTTTCAATATCAGATTCATTCCAAAAAAACAAAATTTAGGGGATAACAATTGTGCGTCATTCGCGTTATTATTTGTGACGTCATGACTGAAATGGATAGCGGTACCTAATACTACAAGATCACCAAAGGTCGAATTTAGACTGAAAAATATGAGCGAGTGAGAGAGAGAGAGAGAGAGAAAGGTGGAGTGCAAGAAAATGTCATAGTTATACAATTGAAATTGTGTCACACAAACACCTATATTTTTAGAACAGTCATTAAGGTAATTGAATGATAAAGTAATACGCTTGTACAAGGTGTTTTCGGCATTTACAAATAGAGGTGGTCGCCCACACCATCGTTGTGATCTGATCAAAACATTCTGATGTTTCATTCAGTCTTCTTGACCGTGATAATGATTATTCAAAATTCAGAAATTGAAATTCATTTTAAACTCATATCCAAATTCAAACATATCGACAATCCAAACTCGTTTAATTTCAAATTTAATTTTTAATTTCAAGAAGTAATTCCTCAAATAGCTGTGCGCGGCAGAATAGGTAGACTAGCTTAGCCGGGGTAATGATTTATAGGAGCGCCTTGAGCACCTAGCAAGGTGGATACGTGCGCTATACAAATCCTATATTATTATTATTATTATTAAATGAAATTAATTTTAAAATTTAAATCTAATCAAAGTCACATTCAAGTTCATTACAAATTCTAACTGAATACAAATTACATTTCAAATTCGACTTTCAACTCTAAATCCAAATCCAACTTCAAATTCAAATTCGTATATCAAATAAATGATGTATTCAAATTCATCAGAAAAAAAAGGAGTTAATTGCCACAAACATATAAGCGACGGCAACTATAGGAAAACTGAAATAGCTAAAGAGAAAACGTAGAAAAAAATTGAAGAACAGGAATGACAAAGAAGGAGAGAAATAGAAATATATATATATATATATTACTTGAGAGAGAAAGGGGAAGAGAAAGAGAGAGAGAGAGAGAGAGATGGGGAGAGAGATAGAGAAAAGCAGTGTCAGAAAGAGGCAGAATTAATGAAAGAAAATGAGGGGAAATAGAGGAATGAAGGGGGGGGGTGGAGACGGAGAAGGAGTTGATGAGAGAGCTCGTATAAGAGACAAGTGAATACATACGGTACGATAGATTACCGGCATGATGGCTCAGTGGAAAGCGCCCGCCTCATTATCGGGAGGTCGTGAGTTCGATCCCCGGCTGAGTCATACCCAAGACTTAAAAAATGGGACCTTCTGCCTTCTCGCTTGGCGCACAGCATTTAGATTGGAAACGGGAAATAATAACATATCATGTTATGCTGGGCCCGCTGGAAGAGCAGTATTTTGATTGAAGTGGCTACCCTAGGTAAATAAAACGTTATTGTTATTGTAACTAATCGGGATGGGAATATTCAAAGAAATATGAATTGTGCGATTTATGAATACAAATCATGGGTCCTTGCAATAGATACCAATAATGCAATCGCGAAATGAAAAATTGTCGGTGATGGCGAGCACGTTCTGTGAGATATCCATTATGAATTCCTTTTTTCTCTCAATTCAATCTCCTTTATTTCATTATAGATGTAGATTACAATGAAATGAATTAATCCACCCAAACACAATACAACCACCGTGCCATTTTGTCGCCGAGGGAACAATATGCGAAGTTTGCAAATATTTCAATGCGTCAGGGTGTTTATTATAATAAATATTGATGCCTGAGCTTTCTAGTTTCTATTATCATGATTATTCAGACTGTGTGCGTGTGTGTGAGCCACTAGCGTACCTACGGGGGGGGGGGGGGGGCAGAGGGGGCAGTCTGCCCCCCCTGACGAGCCACAACCCATGCAAAGGACGTATCCCTGCCCCCTGACGAGCTTGAAAGACCTTATTTGCCCCCTCCCCCCCTGACGAGCTTGAAGACCTTTATTGCCCCCCTGACGAGCTTGAAGCTTTTTATTTTTTTTTGCTTGTAAAATTTTTTTCTGCTACGAAATCCTTTATTTGTGATTGAAGACCTTCTTTTTTTTTTGCTTGTCAATTTTTTTGGCGGACGGTTTTGCCCCCCCCCCCCCTGTGAAAAACACTAGGTACGCCACTGGTGTGAGCGTGTGTAGGTTGTGCGTGACGGGACGTGTGAGGGTGTATATGTGCGTGCAATGTTGATGTTGTCCAAAGGTTCGTGTTAGTGTGTGTTAGGATGAGTCTGTAAATGTGAGTATACGGTTATGTTTGTACGTATGTGCAAGGGCGGACCCAGGATTGTCCGAGCAGTGTTGTACAAACATTTTATGCCAAATTATTTTTTTATTTATTTATTGGTTTCCTTTATTTTATACTGCAGGGTAGGCCTGTTCGGTTATGCAAAACTGCTTTCTAAAGGCGCCCTGCAGTTTAACAAACAACTCTACATCAATAGCAATTCAATATATGTGACAAAAACCATAAAGTAAAAACAGAATACATTATACATATAGAGTCAAATCAACAATTATCATGGAATCATAACATCAACATCAAGTTATTCAGTGTTATAACATGCATGAGAGTCAGAATTTACTGATTTACAGTGTTTTTTCTATGCATGGAGGGACGTGCATTTTTGTATATCAAAAGGAGAGAATTTAATAAGAAGGCAGCAACATATTCAAAAGATTTTCTTTTATAATCCCTCAAAGAGTCAGTCAAAGATAACGTCTGTACAAGAGAAATTTGATACCAAAATAAAATGGGTTGGGGGAGGCAAGGCTCCTTCGCTCCCCCTTTGATTCGCCCCTGGCTATGGGATCTTGCCTGGGGTGTGGGTGTGAGTGTGGGCGATAGGTGTGGGCGTTTTTATTATGGGAAATGTACATCTTCCGAAACAGTCTAGTCTAGTTGATTGGAATTCTTGGTAACGTCAAATTGTTGCTCACCCCGTCTCCTCTGTCTTCCCGTTTTATCGAATCACACATATCAACAATAATTATGCCCCTTTCTCTTTAACTATTTGTCTTTATTTATCTATCTTGTCTCTCATACAATATTGAAGATTATTTTGTTAATCCATGAAGGAAGGATTACAAAGAAATTCCAAGGTTTTAGAACACATGAGTTTTAATGTATTAGTTTATTTAATTTCTTAATCAATTTGCAACATACAAATCAGAAATACATAAACACAAAGCAAATATCATCAAAAATCAACAAAAAGAGTGAGCTGTCAATGGGTAATATTAATATAAATGAAATACATCAGACTCATATCATTATTACCTAAACAATTAGAATTAAACATTAAAAGCATGAGTAATTGAGTGTATGCAAAAAAGGAAGAGAAATAGAAGATAGAAAATGCAACGTATCTAAGAGTATAAAAAACACAAACAAAAGTATACATTAACAAAGTACATGAAATAAATAAATCAATATATTAATGGAAGTTTAATTTCCATCTATCTATGTGTAGGCGTTTGTATATGTTCTATTCATATAAAAACCTGTATTGATTAATATGATGATCTATATCTTTATCTTCTTCTCAACTCTTCTGTCTCCATCCGTTCTCTCGCTCTGTTTAATATCGATACTTGTTTCATGCGCATTCATCGACATGATCGACATGACTTGACACGAGTCACGGTTCACATTCAATTTAGGCTCTCACTTTCTCCATCTCAATAATTCATTTCCGTTTCCGTTTTCCTCAACACCCATTCATTGACAAGTACATCACTAGCGCCGGGGGCGGAAAATTCTCTCGTACTCCATCTCGTGGCGTATCCTAAAATCGCAACTACGTTAACCCGCCAAAAGAAGGCGTGTCCCGCCTGATGGATGCTTCGGAAGTTCACTTTCAGTGATTCCACGAGCCGGTTGAACAAGTGGATGTAGATGGGCATCTAACCGAAGCAATTTCTTGATATCGCATCTTATAGTGAATAAACAGGGGATATTTTTCGTAAAACCTTAGGTGAGTATGCTTTTTTTTTAAATCTTCTTTTAGCAGTTTAGTGTGATACATATTTTAGCTATTGTTTTTATACCATTGTGCTATAAAATCAATGCAACTTAGAGGCGCTTGTGAACACCAAAATTGTATCAAACCTATGAAACTTTCGGTAACTGCCTTGCGCTCTTTTACCGTGGTTTACATGTATATTCTCGTTTGTTTTTCAAGCCGTACTCTCATGACTTGAAGTTTTGCAGTGTAAGATAAAATCAACGATGAAAAAACGCAACTGAAATAATTAATGTATTTCAGAATATTAATCGTCGTGTTTGGGAAATTGACCTTACATTTCATGGTATTGATATAAGAATGTTGAAGAAGAAACAATAAAATTGTTTAGTGCCGCATCATTGTTTTTAAATGATGTTGATTTTTTATTAAAAAAATTGCTGTTCATAATTAAAAAAAAAAATTATAATTGAAAACAATAAGGATAATGGTAAATAATTTATGTAACATATATATGAAATTGCCGGTCACAGTACCCCCAAAGCTTTCCAAAAATATCCTCCTCCTGTTTATGTTTGAAAAAGAACACCCCCTACATGTTTTTTTTTAATGAGAAATTATATTTTTCTTTATATATATCACTTCAGTTTATGATATGTACCGGTTCACATTATGTCAACTGGTTTTTATTGTCTTGTATTACAATTTCCGTATTATTGTTCTTATAAATCCCCTTTTAAAATGTAATCATATTTTTTTATAATCATATATTCTTGATACTAGTACAATTTATCAGAAATTTTGTAGATATTGGTTAAAATTTCCTAATTAGTATAAAATTCGAACATTATTAAAAACTCACGAATTGTTTAATGCATATTGCGAATATTTGATTTTATATTTCAAAATATCTTAAATATTCAGAAGTAAAAGGGCAACATGAGCCTCTTAGGAATGTGTGTGCATTCAAATATTATTATTATAAGTATTATTATTATCAGTATTATTATTATCAGTATTATTATTATTATTATCATTATTATTATTATAATCATTATCATTAATATTATTATTATTATCATTATCATCATCATCATTATTTTCAACTGAAAAATCAAAATGTTGCACCAAGGGTAAATAAACTGTGTTTGGATGAAGGAGTGTGTTCATGGGAGGCCTGGGGTGGGCTGATGTGGTTATGTATGTGGGAACATGGGTATGTGTAGAGTCATATTATTTATTTTCAATAACACACCTAAACGTTTCTCTCTCAATGTGCTTTGTTCTACTGTTTTATTACTCGTTTCTCTATTCTCCATCTTTACAAGTCTTTCTCAATCTCCAAATACTTTGTCGTCTGTTCTCTCTCTCTCTCTCTTTTATCATGTTTATCAATTTCTTTCTCTATAACAGTTCTTCGTTTTCATTGTTTTTCGATGTATCTCCACATTTTCTTCAGATTCAATGCAAAGTCATGTTTCTCAATTATGTCAAAGCCCAAAGACGTAGCCTATGTAATTAGTGTTGATCTGTGATGGATGGGGGGGGGGGTGGATAATGTGAGGAATCAAGATATCTTTTAAATTCAGGTTTGTGTTTGGTTGATAGATAGAGCTTGTGAATAAATAATGGTGCTTATGTTTACTTCATTGAAGGGTGTGGGTGAGAGAGTGTGAGGGTGTGTTTGGGGTAAAGGGGAATTTCATGAGCCGATTATTGCAAGAAGGACGCAAGTCCGTGTTGTGTATGTTCAGAACACTACGATATTGGGCGATTCCATGCGGGAAAAAAAATCAGCCATTTTCGCAACATCACTTGCTGTCAAAACAAATGAGGAACTTAAATTTGTTTTGCAAAAATAATAGAGTACTACTGGGTAGTAATGTAATAAAAATAAAACCAACAAAAAATATTTCGTCCATGGGTGAATTAGAGGTAAAAGTGTTGTGTAGTCGAACGGGACATTCCGAGTCCCGTACGACACACAACATTTTTACCTTTAATTCACCCATAACCGATCATTTTCAATTGGTTATCATTTTTTTCACATGACTACCCACTATTACTTTATCATTGAAAAAAAAATCAATTCTATTGCTCAAGCATTCAGCTAAGAGGCAAGATATTGTTGCCGAAATGTCCCTTACGGCACGTATGGAATCACCCTATTGCGGAATTGTATTGATAAGTTGACGTCACAATGCTTGTAAAGCTGATTGAGCAGTTGCATGTATCACCTGATGTTACCTGGCTATCATTCTCATCTGCAAATATCATGTAAGAATATGGAGCCTATCCGAGGAAACGACTGCATAGTTATGGCACCTGTCACTTTCACGCTATTATCTACATTTGTCACTCTCCACCCAGGTGTAGTAAATGGGTACCCGTTAGGAAGATATTTCCTTGAATTCTCGTTGCGCCTGATCAGGGTAGCCGTGCTAGATGAAAGCCGGAATAAGAGTATGCATAATAGTAAAATTGTATTAAGCGCGATATAAATGTTGCCTTATTATCATTATTATGTACAATTCATTCCTCCCCTCTCATGTTCTTCACCCACTCTAACTTTGTGTCTGTCTTTAATCCATGGGGAATTGGATTCTTATTTTGTCTTGGTTGGCTGCCCTGTGTTATCTGGCTTAAAAACCCTGGAAAACACGAAGCAAATTAGCATTGGTATTTTAGGAAATGGTGTAGGATAAAATACGAAAGATCCCTACTTTTGTGGGTTAAAATAAATTGACAGGAATTCTGCTTCCAGTACCTACTTTACTCTTCCATCTCCAGTTGTCTTTCCCAAGCTATCCACAAATGAAGAGTTTAGTTGCAAAAGGAGTTAGGTCTACTTTGGACCATTTCGAGAAAAAAATGTTTTTTATTCTCACTTATTGCAATATTCTCATGAGAAACTCCATTGTCATGATGAACATAAAATTGGGTATAAAACAAATCTACCTGTCTTCAATTTTTCTATATATTTAAAAAAATATATCATTGTGGAACATACCCCTTTGGCAAGTAAACTGAAATGAATACAATCTCTTTTGATTAAAAAAGTGATTTTTCTTTCACTTTCACTTTTTCTGCCACTTTCATTCACGTTTTCACTTGAATTTCAAATTATCTTTGGTATCATCAGAGTGACTAAAAACTTAGAGGTTTAGCAACAGAAAACAATAAAATTTCATGAAAAATGGACCTAACCCCTTTTGACAAATGAGTTCTTCAGAAGAGTTTAGTTGCAAAAGGGGTTAGGTCCACACCAAGAAAATCATTTTTTTAATTCTCCCATATTGCAATATTCTCATGCGAAACTGAATTTTCATGATACCCTACCATGAGAACATAAAATTGGGTATTTATAAGAGAAATCTACCTGTCTTCATATTTTTTTAGATATTCTTTTCCAAAAAAAAATCCGTGTGGACCTAACCCCTTTTGCAACTGAACTGAAATAGACCTAACCCCTTTTGAAAAAAAAAAGGATTTTTCTGTGCCATTTTAATTCACTTTTTAATAGGAATTTCAACTTTTCTTTGGTATCATCTTATAGAGCTACTAAATACCTTTTGCAAGTGAGCTCTTCAAATATTGATCCAATTGTTCATGCCTCGCTCTGTTTGCCCCCCTCTCTCTCTCAGTCTTAGTTATCTTTTTGTATTCATCTATCTATTCATATGTATGTATCTTTGGCTTACTTTCTACCTGTTCCATCTTATTTCTATCTTTGATTCATGTGGGACTTTTTTTTAAATGGGACATCCTTTGACCTACATGTACGCTCTATCTGATTCCATAACCCAGATAACTAAAAAAAATGATAGATACTTTGTTTCTATTACTTACTTTACTCTTCCCTCCGCCGATAATTCCTTTCCTATTCTTCTTTAAAAAAAATAATCCATAATCATTTTGAAGTGTCAAATACACGAACCATCATGACTCCCCAAGCTAAAGGTATTCTCCCAAGAAACACATCTTATCCCGATCAAACCTGGCCCCGGGACACGGGACTCTGGTAATTGTCCAAATTATTCAGACAAAATTATTTTTTCTTGTTTTTGGGGTTTGTCCTGATTAAATCCCTGTGCATCCAAGAAGCCTCTCTTATGTATTACCCTCATTAGATTAAATCCCGTTCCATAAAAATACGGGAAGGATTTAGATTGATTCGTCGTCGAGTGCCAGTGGGAGGCATTTAATGGTCTAGTTACACCAACAGAAACCACCCCAGGCCGACAGAAGATGTGTCGTTGGAAACAACGTAAAAGGCTTCGGTCGATCAGGCGTCCGTTTCGGCAGTGTGACTGAATCAATTTAGGCTTCTCTTAAATTACAAACTGCAGCTCTTCTTCAATTTGTTAAAAACTTGCTTTCATTTTAAATGTAGTAGTCTCAGGGCTATATTTACGTTCCATACAACCATGATAGTAGGGATTTCATCTGATCATAGTTACGATTCGAAACTGTTTTATATTTTTGCACGAAGGTGACTTCTGGTAAAGTACATATCCTTCTGAAGCTTGCCCATATATGTTTTAACAGAAAAAAGATCCTCTATGTCCAGTATTACTACTACTACTACTACTACTACTACTACTACTGATGCTAATACTGCTGCTGCTACTACTAAACTACCAATAGTAATACTACTATACAGTAACTACAGCTACCACTTCTAATAATACTATTACTACTACTACTACTACTACTACTACTACTACTACTACTACTACTACTACTTCTACTACTACTACTACTAGATCTACCCCTTGTACTGCCACTATTAAAACAAAAACAAGTAAACTTGTATCATGGTAGCAGCATGATCAAAATAGGATAAGCATTTTCTTTATTAAAATATTACTACGACAAATATTATTTATTATCATTTTCATGATTATTTTCAATATTTTTATTTACCATTCTGATGAACACATTATAATTAAGGCATTCTCCAGAAACAATATTTCCCACCTTCCTTGCCTTGAATATTTTGCCGATCTCATTTACTATTGAGAACATATCAAACTTGACTATTTGCGAATATAGTCGACTATTTGCCCATACGCTAAGATACGACCGGGCTTTTACACAGGAAATTTTCCCATCACGTAGACGTAAGAAGTCTTATTCATTCTCCAATTTAGGTAAAACATTTACGAAGTTCACATGAATTCAGTTCTGCATGTAAAACACATCTTTTCGACATATTTTGTTCTAAGAACATGAAGAAAGAGCAATATTTTTAACATAACATTTACAAAACATAGACTTGTTTTTCATTTTGCACCTTAGACAAGGTATTGCTCACGATATATAAATTGTCCATCATTACTCCTCATATTACTTCGTAATAATGATATAATAAGACATAAATGAAAGGTGCGACTTTGGTTGTAAAAATCCCTCCAGCAAACAAATCTATTCTATAGCACAATTGCTAACATTGCAATAAAAATCAATATGCATATTCAAGCAAAACGACAAATATGGAAAGCTTTTTTCTATTTAGTCCCTTTTATAGGGCCCTGGGAACGATTTTTTAGTGAATTTGACAAGCAAAGAAAGACCAAAAATAATCTCAGAATAAATTCTGATCCTGATTAAAAGCAATCACAGAAGGAATAAATTGAGAACCCTGGAATGATTCATTTTGTTCAGGATCAGAATTTATTCTGAGATTATTTTTGTATTTTTTTTCTCTCTTTTTTATGGGAGGGAATGGTATGGGTTGAGGCAACATCCATATCTTTCTCAAGTCGTATCATTGACTTTTTGCCCAAGCTTGTATTACTATACATAGAGGAATTGGGGACAAGTAATTGGAAGAGATAAATTGAAGTAAACAATTTGCTTTTTTTTTCAATTACAATCATGGACAGTATTCTTAACTGAAGGGTTGTAATCCAATTTTACTTTGTCAAAAGTTAGTATTCTTGTCTGTTTTTGTCATTTTCATTCTGATTTTCTCTCTCCATAATATTAACGTATATGTAATATATATATATAAATATATAAACATATATGTACGGTAACCATTGAATAACAAAGATGATAAATAAATAGCGGAGAATAAAAACATATAGTTGAAGTACAATCAGATTAACAAGTGGTACACGAGGAACAAGATGGGGAAAACAAATGATAAAAAAGATGCATGAAACATATTGAATATGATAAAATTAAAAGCAGATGAGACACGAGTTATAGATATAATCTTTCCCGTATTGTTTCTTTAGTTGTAATGGGTAAAAACTCTCCTCATTATTTTGAGATAATTGTTCCCAATCGGTTCATTTATTACAAGGCCCAATGGACAAGTTATCTTGATGTCCTGATTAGTAATTCCGTTGTGAACGCGAATCGTTTGTTAAAGAAAAATACCTGTTGTGGTAACGATCTCAAAATGAGTTCGAACAGAATTCAATGAAATTACTATCAAAGTGTTTGTATGTATACAAAAAAAATGTGTGAAGAATAGCTCTGGAAGAAAATGCGTAATTGCTGAGAAATAAGCAAAATAAGCAGCCGCCATAGAGGCGCTAAAGCATTCGGAATAAATCCTGCCGGGTACCCATTCACCTCACCTGGGTCGAGTGCAGCACAATGTGGGTAAATTTCTTGCTGAAGGAAAGCACGCCATGGCTGGGATTCGAACCCACGTCCCTCTGACTGAAAGACGAGAGTCGTAAACCAATAGGGGGTAATTCGTTTATTTTTATCATTATCTTTTCCCTGATTTGGACAACTTGAACCGTTTCGAAAGATTTCGTGAATATATAATCATTAAAATAAAATACTCCTCCTGGGGAGTTTGCCATTTTCATACGATTATAATTCCATACCATTGGTCCATTTTTTAGTTGATTTCGTTGGTTTGGCAGTGGCATAAAGGCCATATGATTTGGATGCGAGTGGGTAACCGCCCTTTCACATGGTAAAAAAAACCGTAATTTGAATTATGATGATTCCTGTAAAAAAATAAGGCTAATGGCGAATATTTGTGGTTCTTTTATGGCCCAGTTGATTAGTCTCCGGACTTTGAAACAGAGGGTCGTGGGTTCAAATCCCAGCCATGGCGTAGTTTCCTTCAGCAAGAAAATAATCCACATTGTGCTGCACACAACCCAGGTGAGGTGAATGGGTAGGAATTTATTGCTTGAAATTCCGAGCGCGTAAAAGCTGCTTGAGCTACAGCCAGGGTAATAATATCCAAGTCCTTTGGAAACGCATAGAGACGTTATTCATAATGTGTTATGCGCTATACAAGAACTGACTATAATTATATTTAGCACGTGTAAAACCAATCTAGAACATGATTAGAATCACGAACGCTAATCACAGTCACGATTACAATAGCAATCACCATTACAATGATGATTCAAGATTCACGTGTGAAAAGGCCCTAAGTCACACAGAATTTGCGGGACGTGATTGTGGTTGAAAATAGGGTAAAATTAATGACTTTTGATGAATGAGTTATCTTACGGACAATGACTGATATTATGGCTCATTGGTAATAAACGAGATCGAGGGCTAGCACGTGGAGTGAATATTGAACACGGGTGTTTCCTGACGAGGATATTACTCCAGGGGCTGGTAACACAGAGCTTAACAATCATCGCAGGGAATGTTTCCACGATCGATTGCATTGGCTACACTGTACAAGCAATCGTAAAATCAAGCATACGATCAATCGCTAACCTTTGTGTCACGGGTCCCAGGAATGACGAATTAGTAAGGTGATTGGTTTCATAAGGAGCTACTTCTGAATGTACAGTCACACTGATAAAACCGATCACGAACGAACCGATAGTGTATGTCGTTCAACATGTCATTCAGCATTCAGTGGAGGTGCCGTGGCCGAGTGGTCTAAGGCGCCTGGCTATACATGGAAAGTCCGGGGTTCGATCCCCCCGGCTGCAGCACCTATATATTGCCCAGGAGCAAGGCATTTAATCAACAATGCTCTTTTATCATGTTTATCCTGCTCTCAAATAAATGAAAATGCTATATCACTGGCGGATCAGGGGGGGGGGTGCTAGGATCAGCCGGCCCGTGCCCCCCTCCCCCCCCTGAGAGGCACAATTAAAATATGTAATGTAAAAATGCCGTTAAAACAAAAGTTTTTGTTTGTATTTATATATATATATTTTTTGCCTGTCAATGTTTTCCTCGATAAAATGTGCCCCCTTAAAAAAATCCTGGTTCTGCCCCTGGTTCTGCATTATTGGTAACTAGTTGTGCACTTGTTTGAAAAAAAAATCAATGTAACGTTATATTTTTGATCGGTGTTGAGTCGGTATCGTTTGGTGTGTATGTAGCGTGATTTGAAAGACCATCATGACGTTGCATGAAATAAGACAGCATGAATAAAAAAAAGTAAAGGCCTAACCTCGTTCACTGATTAATTGGACTGAAACCTTCCAGAGATTGATTTAGACTTCCATCCAGCCATACTCTATTCTAAAAAAAATCGTTTGCTGTTATCACTAATGATTTAGATTAGGCATATAAGCTGATAGGGCGTAATATGCCAGGAATATTAATCACCAAAAAATCACTTTTTTTTAATTATCACTCTTGACATGCCCAAGCTCTCTTTTCTCTCTTTCTGTCCGTAATAATAGTGATAATAGTAATATCAATAATAATAATAATAATAATAATGATAATGATAATAATGATAATAATAATACTAACAATAATAATGATAATATTAATAATTATAATGGAGTACTCTAAAACCAGTGTGCGTTTTAATATACATTTATATTATACCAAATACGATACTAGAGTGAGTTTACACAGCGATGTGACACTCTCCTGACTTGTGTATAAGTGAACAACACCAATATAGGTTAATGTAAACCTATTCATCCGGTTGCAAAATAATGTGATTTAACGATGTAAAGTTTGACTGTCGTTTCGCAGTCGTGATACATAGAAGTGTGGGGGGGGGGGGTAAAGAGGGGGCGCTTGTTTTCCTGACAAATATTGACAAGTACAACATATAGAGAAAAGTTTCACTCCGAAATGAAGGTGATTTTTGCCAAGAGAAAAGTGACAACCCCCAAAGGGGGGGGGGGCACTTTCAATGAAGTTTATTTGCATCATATTTTTACATTGTAGCATCCCAATCTAATTACCAGCATCCCCGCTTCCCAGGGCCATATTGTGATTGGCTGCAATCATTTGCCTGATAACGACTGATTATTATTGTTGATATTGATACTAACATATCTAGTTTGTATGAAATTACATACCTAGATATCGGCTGAGGTGAGAATTCACGTAATCATGATTCGCCATGGCCCGGGGAAGCAAGGGTGCAGAAGCTTTTCCTAGGGGGTGTGGCGTGTATTATTTTCCATAGGCAGCACTCTCCTGGAACTCTGGTAGGTGTGTCAAATTGGAGAAATATATTGAAAATTATCACCATTTTGTGTTGAACCCCCCACTTTTTTTGCTTGTCAAATTTCTTGGGACTAAAACGATCTTCATTTTGTAGTGAAAACTTTTTATTTTTTGCTTGTCAAATTTACTTCAGCACCCCCAGGAAAAAATAAATCGTTCCCAGGGACATGTGATTCGCCTTTTGGACTTGCAGTTTATGAACCATCAAGGTTTAGGTAGGTCCATGGTTTGCATAATGAAGTTGACTGTCCCATCAAGGCGAATCTGTCTCCCTTCCTGGGCGATACAGCTTGGATGAAAATTGGGATAACAAATAATTTGTAAAAAAAAACACGCTCGCAAAAAATACACCACCTGTAAAGGTTAGAACAAACAAAAAACACATAATTATATTTTAAAAAATATATAAATAAAGCATACTGCCAAGCGAGTGTTTGGCAGGAAAATTTTTAATTACTGAGTAATGATCAAATGAAGACTAGAAAAATTATTGAAAATGCTCATCCTTGTATTGTGTGGTTCTACATCTTGTTTCCTGTGTTAGCTACATAACGAAAAACATGTGGTATAAATTTCGTGCAAACCTGAATTATTTCAATAAGCTTTGTTTTTTCTAAATAAGCATTCTGTCGTACGATAAGCACTTTGGATAGCTTTCAACCATTTCCTCTCGAAATTGGATGTCGAGACCAGAACGCGAATTGAACTTTAATCAGTCAAGCTCGATTTTATCTCGCTTCCGTGGTCATTGATGTCAGATTATACTTACCTTCGACGTCACCCTTGTCGGTCATTGCTGACAGTGCTTTCTCTCATCCCTCACTAGGGTATGCGATGTGTGAATCGGAGTGTAGGGTATCGCCAAGTGATTAATGCTGGAGGATAATTTGAACTGGTGCCTTTTAGTTCAGTTGGGAAATGAAACGGTGTGACAGGTTAGGAGAGGGTGAGGATACACGAGTACACTCCTGACCGATCGTATATCTGGGTAGCTTTTTTTAATCACTATTAGCGACCAGCCACCCTAAAACCACCAATAAGTCGCCGTGGAAGGTTCTCTGTAATAGTCAAAATAGTAAATTGGTTTTCCAAAAGCCAAAATTTAAAAATTGACTTATCTAAAGAAGTATTTATTCCTCTTTATGCTGTAAAAAATTCAAATTGTAAACTCAATTAGAAGACAAGATACATGAGTTTGTTTGACACATGTTTTCGTGGACTGCTTGGAAGTGTTATTGAAATTGCTCAGTGTGCACATCTCATGCGTGAGTGAACACAATCTTCAGACGTTGTTTTCTCCTTATTTTTCTGAAACTCATGCTTTGTTTTTCTTCTGCATTCAATCAGGTATTTCAGTGGGTTATTGTTGATCAATTTAGACAAACTATATATCATTTTAAAGCTATGATTAAAATCTCAAAATTCATTCTGGGCAACTTATTGTTGGTTTTGGGGTGGCTGATCACATTAGTGCTCTATCTGTCTATTGACTCTTGTCTGATAGTTTAAATGGGGACCAAACTAGAGCAACGTTGTGCCTTTTGAAGGATGAAATACTGTAAGGTAGAAAAGAGGAAAAAAGGTTGTCAGAGTCACGTAGGCACTGGCAATCTGTCCTCTTTAGATTTTATTCAATTAGTTTGACACCTTTTATACCTTTTATTCGATCTTTTGCCCTAACTATGGCAAACCTTAATACATAATTATTGTCGCACAAGACAGCCTGGTGTAATGTGCAAGTAGTCAATGATCCATCCATTACCCATTGAAAATGTTACAGTAATTGTGAGTGATGCCTTTTTATTTAATAAACGAAGAAATTTTGTAGAAAAAGATGGAAACTCTCAGAGCAAGGCGAAACCATCAAGGGGGTGTACCTCCATGATTCGGAAGATTTTACTTGAAAGTTTATCAAGTTGGCATCTGCGAAAAGTTGATTTCAGTAACGGTTTGAACGATAATTATGTTGTGTTAGGATACTACACTGAAAACGTCCATTAAGAAAAGAAACGTCATCAGTAACTGTTAAAGTAATGTGCTGCACTGGAATACAGGACTGGTATTAAGATGGCAATATTTGGCCTTATCATTTCAGACGGATAGACAAACTTTCCATACAATCATGGAATGTATGTATCGTATTCCCATGTTTTATAATTTTCAATATCGTTGTAAAAATTTTGACTGCCCCCCCCCCCCCTCCCTCTACGCCCTCTCCCACCAAAAAGCTAAGTCTGGCGTTGTCCACTCAGTGTCATCACTGGTTAGTGTCAACGTGTCATTGACATGGATTGGGGGCCGAGTTTGAATTGATGGAGAAAGACAACCATGTATATTCCCCTTTCAGTCGTCATCATCACCCAGACGTAATTACTCCATATCTACTGTTACCCCCTCTACAATGCCATTGACCCCAATATGATGCAATCATTGACGCGTGACGCTTCGCTGCGTTGATCACTTCACGCACTTTGGGTATCCGATTGCTAAGGCACACTAATAATATAACCCAGGCATCTTCAGACAGATTTAACGTATTGCCATGATCGCATAAGGATGCGAGGTGAAAAAAAATCGTTATCATGATGTGCTTTGCAGGTTTCTTTTCAGGGCGACGCCAAAGTTGCACGTCTCGGGAAGGGGCTATCACATTTCGAGAAATGTATGACCCATGTCCAGCTTTCACAATGATCACGTTCTTCGTGCTATGAATAGTATGCAAATTCGACTGTTTTCCGGCGGATTGTGGTGGATACCGGCGAGTTCGAGAGGAGGCGGAAGATCCTCAATCTTTTCTATCTATGCCGGAATATGAGAGACCTCAATTTTAAAAACGATATTAGGCATAGTTGCAGAGCCTCCGATCGGCAACTTCCATGTGCAACATAGATATCAGGTCCATTCACACAACCCCTTGAAATATATGATCTTACATCTTGGTCATGTTGACGTTATAACGTCATCGTCGGCTGCTACTTGAAGCCGATTTGGACTTTCTTTCGACCACAGGGCTTACCGCAAAGCAAAATTGTGATTTTATTATCCCTAACATAATGCCGAACTTCAAATAAATAAATATACTTCGTGGTACCTTCACATTTAATGCAAAAGGCGATTTATTTAAAAAAATCGCACTGCATCAGATCACATAGTGTGCGCTGGTCTTAAAACTGAAGTAAGACGTATGTATGTGGTGTGGCATAAGTGGCGTGGTTGATGGGGCTAAGGATGCAGGAATGATCCTTTGGGATTGATGAATGTGTCTTCATCAAGTGGAATGTCAGTGGTTTAATGAATGAAATTCACTTGAGGAGGAAAAGGGAATAAAATGTCCGTATTCTTATCAGGTTGCCATGATTGTGACGATCAACAATATTATTTACTAAGCCGATGCGTGAAGTTGTATTGATGGCGATTCTTTTCGAAGAACAGGCAACTCTAGCAGGTGATCGAACATCTTTGTACTTTTGTTTGTTTGGTTTAGTTTTTATTTTTGAATTCCGAGAACATTAATGATAGCATGAAGTTCATTTCTTAGATGCTGATAAGTGGCATTGTGCAAATAAAATCCCACGGGAACGAAAGACGGATCAGAAAATTAAACAGCACCCCCCAAAAAAAATGAAAGAAAGAAAAGAGAGAATGCAGTTTAAGGTTTCTCGAGAATATCTTCGCAAAAGTGTTGATGCTATTCCACACAATTTATTATTGAGGGGCCCACATTGTACAAGCATTGCTTTTTAGTGGGTCCCTCCATTTCCATCTTAATTTAATTTATATTGAAAAATAGTATATATATTTAAAACCTACAATGTGTTGCCCAAATCGTCTAAGTGTTTTTTTTTTTTTTTTCACTACATATGTATAATTAATTTTGTTTGCAACGGATACAAATATTTATGTTTTATATATGGTATACAATTTGTTTTTGTTTGATGGAAGTGAAATAAATGAATTTGAATTTGAATTGCAAAGCTGAAGTTTTATGGTATTAAATAGATATGATACGACTGGATGGAATAATATATAAGAGACCAGAGACAATTTGTTACAATTGATATTTTTTCCAGTTTACGTTTGAATATTCAACAAGGCGTTCCTCAGGGATCTATATTAGGTCCATTGATATTTTGTCTTTTTTATAAATGACATGTGTGACATAAATTTGCATTTTCATTGTAAAATGTATCTTAATGCTGACGATAAAGCCATTCTTAATCACAGTGAAACATTAATGGAGGTACAAAAACACTTGCGAGATGATTTTGTTATAATATGCAAATTGAAAAATTTAAATAATATGCATATACACCCACAAGAACGTAGGTCATGGCATTTGGTAATAAGAAAAAAAGTTAATATCGCTTCGTCAATAAATTTCACCTTCTTACTTTTGGAAAATATAAAGAGGATCAAATATGTATGTGTTATGCTCTATTCCGGTTTGACCTGCTGTGAACATATTTCTGCTATTGTTTGTAAATTTTCATGTTGAATGGTGATTTTTTTTCAACTGCGGGGCGCCTTTGTAAAGTATTTTTTTTTCTGAATTGGACACACAAATATATAATACATAAATAAACAAATAAATATATATTTTTTTAAGGGGGGTATTCGGACTGTCATTTCATGATCAAATTGTTCTCTCTTGACTGATTAATTGATTTTTGATTCATTACAATGTCTTTATTTTATTTCATTTTATTTATTCATTCATGCATTTATTACTTCTTGGGGAGGGATTGTTGTTAGCTTATTTAATATGGTAAAGAGGTAAAGTCAACGAACCTTTATAAAACCAACTACTTTTCAATATCGATAATAACTATCGTTCAAATTAATTATTCATTTGTTCCCACAGTGTTACTCAGATATATATTAATATTTTGTTTAAGCTTATGCAATAGCCGGGTGCTTGACTGAACCAATATAATTTGACCCCCTGTTATCTGCTACGACCTAGAGTGTGAGTCAGGTACTGGACGTGAACTGGTCCTCTTTAGCCGGAAGTGGCCCCCAGGGCCAGTCGGAAATATCAACCGGTCGTTAACCCCCCCCCCCCCCTCCCAGGAAGCGCGCTCCCCGGAAAGGAGTGAGTTTACATGAAAGCGGTCTACATGATCTCGGTATAATGTACGTTACAACAATTCAGAGGATGATAAGCTGGGTGGTCGAAAATGTTGCTTGTTTCGTCCCTTGGTCGTACACTTCAAAAACTCCGGTGTTGAATTAACACCAGCCGGGAATCTATATATATCTGTCCACACCAGAGAAGTGTTAAACAACACCAGTTTGGTTTTGGTCTAACACCAGGTATGTGTTCATACAACACCAATTAGTATTAAAACAGCATTGGCTTGATTCCAAACTGGTGTTATTTCAATACTTCTCTGGTGTGGACAAATATAGATTCCGGGCTGGTGTTATATCAACACCGGAGTCTTTCCAGTGTAATGATTTTTACTCACCGAGACCACTCATATAGGTAATCTAATAAGAAAGTGGTCTTGGTGTACTTGGTGTCCACCCCAACAAAAAGTTGATTTGAACAAATGGGAGAAAAATCCAACAAGCATAACACTGACAATTTTATATAAAAAAATCGGATGTAAAATAAGAAAGTTATGACATTTTACAATTTCGCTTAATTTCGCTTTAATTTATTGTATGAAATATGAAATACACATGTTTTCTAATTTTCTCCGCATTGTCATGTGCAACAAAATTTTATTCCTCTCTGAACGTGCAGAATTACCATATTTTAACAATTTATGGTTAAGTCAAGTCGGTTCTTATTATCAAATCTGTAAGAAATAAAATATTGCATAATTTAAACAATAAAAAAAGAAATAGTGAGTGAGGGACATCATCGACTCTCTCATTTGCATAGCACTGAGCTGTGCATATGACTGTTTTGTGAAAAATAAGCGAAACTTAAAAATGCCATAACTTTCTTATTTTACCTCCGATTTTGATAAAAATTCAGCGTTATGCTTGCTTGATTTTCCTCTATAGATTCAAATCAAAGGTGGCGTGGCCGAGTGGTCTAAGGCGCCTGGCTATACATGGGAAGTCGGGGGTTCGATCACCGGCCGCCGCGGCACCTATGCCCGTTAGCTGGGCATTTAATCTACGATGCTCTTTTATCCTGCTTTCAAATAAATGGAAATGCTATATGCAGTATTGATAACTATATAGGTGTGCACTTGTTAAAAAAAATCAGGGGTGAACTTGACCTTTAACAATAAGAACAAATAGGCCTAGACGGTCGCAAAGGGCACAGGTGCACGCCCTTAGCAAACACCCCTCAGGTGACATCCTGTACCCCTCTAATTTTAAATTGACTGGTTCACTTATGTTGTGTTCGTCATGTTCGTGGAGACATTAACGACCTACCCTCTTAAAATTGCATAACTTTCAAACAAGGAGTTCATAGTAAGTGCCAAGGATGTCTTCAAATCTTTACTTTTCTATCTTTAACAGCCGGTCCGGTCCTTCACATTACTTCATTTTCTACAACCCCTGAGGGCCCTCTCCTCATAATTAGCTTCTCTTGAAATCCCACTTGATAGAGGGACTACTCACGGCTAAACATTTCCATTACGGATGTTAAAAGGATATCAAATAACTCGCTTCCAATTATCAATCCTACGACAAGATTAATTCGCGTCAGAATTTGCCACTCTACAAGGACACCCTCTAGTCCCACCAACTTCAATCCGTGGTGTGTTTGTAGAGTTGCGGCTAAAAGAGAAAGCCCAACAAGGGGTGATATACATGTCTGTCACTTCAAAGGATCAAAAGTGTCCATCATGTTTTCAAGATTCAAGAAATCTATTTCACTTCGATCACAAATGTACGTACATCAAATACAAATACAAACAAAATATGATTTACAAAACAAATACAGATGAATGAATAGTAATTGTACAATATCACAATTCCACAGTAACAAAAGTTTGTACAAAACAATGTGAAATGCGTATGGAAATGAAGCGTGGATCATATCATATTTGAGAATGATTATGTAATTAACATTCGAAGAAATGTAGGCCTATATATTTTTCGTTTAATCAAATTGAAATTCAAGACCGTCTAAATTACTTCCATCCGTGCGTAATATATATCATTGCCCAGGAATGGAATAGTAAAAACTATGAAACTCCACATTGACATTTCGTAAATTTCGAATATTCCACTTCAGTCGGATTCGTCTATTTTTAGAGAGAGGAAATCACTTAAGCTGTATGAACTTCTGCTTTTAATGCATTATGTTTTTACATTAAGGAATTCATGTATTTGTATGGATAAGAATAGATTATTCAACAAAAAATAATAATATACTGGAATTCGAAAAACGATAGCAGTCCAGCCGGATAAACCTATTTAACCAAGAAGAGCATCTTCTTCAGCTTTTTTATGTATTATTCCTGGATTTGAACTAGACGAATGCAACCGGAGTTGACTTATGGGAGGAAAGACGAGATTCGACAAATTTATAGGAAATAAAAGAACATTTGAAATGGACAAAATATTCAGGAGGACTAAGATTGATAATTAGAGTGATCATGCTAATGGATATTGGGCGTATCCCGTACCTGATGCAGCAATTATACTTTGGTCACATTTGCTCTACGGCGGCCGTACGGCGAGTCAAAAACAGCCGTTTTGTTAATTTTAATTCAAACCACCTATATGCAGCTGGTACACAAATGTTACAACGGCTGTTTTCAACTCGCCTTACGGCCGCCGTAGAGCAAATGTGACCAAGGTATAAATGTTCATACTCGTTTTGATGGTAAGGATGATCCATCTTTTTATCTGCTACTGTAGTGGTGAAATCTTGGAATCAGTGAAAGAAAAAGAAAATTACGAATTCTACTCCCGTACTCTTCCGGAATCTGGTCATAAAGATGAAATGTCTCCCAATGAATCTATGAATACCTTACCAAGGCATTAAAGCATACTTATGGTTGAATCCTTGTGGAAATGTTGAGGCTGGATAAATCCGCCATCCCATGACCATTGTAATAACCCTCCTAATTAAGAACGAAGCTATGGAATGACAGGGGAATGGCAAATAGGTATTGTATCTCCCCCGATTGCTATCTAAAAAGTACCTTATACATCTTTGAGTGAAGACTTGTAGATCAAACGTAATGGATTTTAAAGAACCGAATTAAACCAAAATGAAATGAGAACAAGGGGAATGGGAGGACAGTCTTTGTAATAACGGGGATGGCTCCTTATTTTCAGTTTTCATAAATCCCCCCCAGAAGAAAAGTGAATATAATAATTTTAATTATGATTGTGTACACCCTACATTGGTTGTGATGTGATTGATATTGAAAATAAAATGTTTATTGAGAAATCGTGCGATTTTACATGTAAATTAATTGTAATTGGGTTCCCTTTCAAAATACAAGAACATGCTGTTGTAGTTGTGACCATAAAAAAAATTGGTCTTAATTTTTAACAATCTTTCTTATATAGCCTACATTCAGTAAATTTGTTAGTGCTCAAATTCATTTCTTAAAAAAAAACATCAAGAGGGGTTATATTTACTAATTGATAGACTTTCAAATTTACACAAGGAATAACAATTTTAAAAAATTGCGTTTCTAGGTCAAAAAAATTAAGTGACACCGAACATGATTCTCATTATTGACCTTTCACAAATCTTAAAGCAAACCTTAATTGAAAATGAATCTCTTTGATCAGGGTAATCTTTATGGAAGCAGAAAAAGAAATCATAAGATGAATGGAAATTTGAGACCAATTATACAATAGGGAAATTATAAGCTTTTGAATGTCGAAATCACTACTGCTGTGGAGATCTTCCCATCGGCAATGCGACCAACATTTGTGTTGTAACATAAATACAACTCTCCCCTTTGTACACTGAAAATATGGTTACACTTCGTAATTCCGAAGGTTCGTTATTCCGAAACACGTAAATTGCCTATACCTCGATGTTCGTTAATCCGAAAAAGTAAAAGGGTTCGTTAATCCGAACATTTGTGGCGTTATTCCGAAGGTTCGTTATTCCGAAGGTTTAATAATCCGAAAACGAAATAAGGTTCGATGTTCCGAAGGTTCGTTAATCCGAAAACGAAATAAGGTTCGTTGTTTCGAAGGTTCGTTAATCCGAAAACGAAATAAGGTTCGTTGTTCCGAAGGTTCGTTAGTCCGAAAACGAAATATGGCTCGTTAATCATTTAGTTTTCGGACTAACGAACCTTCGGAATTACGAACCTCATTTCGTCTTCGGATTAACGAACCTTCGGAATTACGAACCTCACTTCGATTTCGGACTAACGAACCTTCGGAATTACGAACCTCATTTCGTTTTCGGACTAACGAACCTTCGGAATTACGAACCTTCGGAAATACGAACCTTCGGAATAACGAACCTTCGGAATATACGAACCTTCGGAATAACGAAGCTTCGGAATTACGAATGTATGCGGAAAATATACCCCAAAACATATATTTTTCGCTCATTCTTATCATAGTACAAACTATTTGTCCATGATGTATTTTATGGAACCCGTATAACATATCCTCCCATGAAAAAATCCCTAAATTATGATTACACTTGATAAAAATCGCAATTTAAGTAAAATATGTAGAAAAGTAATTGACATACACATGTTGGTCGCATTGCCAATTGAAGGATGTCGACATTTAATTGATCATAACTTTCTTATTGTGTTTTTAATTCTTCTCAAACTTTGTTAATTCTTTTATTTGTCTGTTTACAGATAATTTAATTTGTTTCCAGGGTTTCATACCCCTTTAATAAGAGTGAGGGCAATCTCTATCTATATTATTATAATTCTGACCGAGAATCGACTTACTCGATCGGTTAAGCGGCCAACCTGTAAACCTATACATGCAGGATGATAAATTATGTTTTGATTACAAATATGTTAAAGTCAATAGACATTTGAAATATCCACTCCGGGGCCCTTGGGAGTGAGACAACACCATTATATAAACACTGATCTATCAGGTGACACGGTCAATATAGTTAACTATTGCGCTGGTGTACGTAATCTTATTTCAGATTGTCTACATGGTTATAAGCGCAGAGAGTGAGTATATGCGTACGCTTGTTTCACCAATGAGGTTGTGCAACTTCGAATGACAAATGTTTAACCTTTTGAAGGTGTGATCTGTGATTTTTTTGTTTAATTTCAACTGCATCTTTGTTGCTGAATTGTACAGTAAATTAGGATACGGTGACAAAGGTTAATCTCTCTCTCTCTCTCTCTTTCTCTCTCACCTTTTCTCTTTTTACATTTAGCATTCTAATTTGAAATCCGTTTACTAAACAGAAAGGAAAGCGCAAAAAACCTTCAGCAAGAAAAAAACAACAATGATTTTGATGCAACATTTCCGTGAGGATGATCATAATTTCAAGTTAAGAATGCAATCAATGCACTTGTACAAATGATGTCAATTCATTTTCAACCTAAGGGGATATAGTGACTTTGCAAAAGCGCAGGTTGTTCAATAGGCGGTATCTTTAACTAAGAAATAACAAAAGTGTTCAAACTATGCGTATATTTTCCGTAAAGATACTTAAAATGTATCAATTTAAAGAAGAATCCAATCGAGTTGAAAGATATTTTAAGAGAAATAATAAGAGGAGAAAACATGTAAAATATTAAATTCCTTGTAAACTGTAATTTGAGGCAATATAAAAAAAAGCTACAGCAAGAACCTACACCACTACTCCAAAACACCTTGCATTATTTATTCTCAAACCTTTTTTTTTTTTTTCAATCACCCTGGCAAAGTTGTAACTTTGTGCGCCCGCCTACGCCACATTGGATAGCGTAAACATGGCGCCTGGCTTATGGGTTTTTAACACGTCACATATGATCAGCGAAAGACGTGTTTTTCACCTCGGGGGCTTACCCGATGAAGCCGTTTGCCGTCTTCGTTACGATCCCTGCAACACCTGCTAAAGCGGTCCCCTGACAAATATAGTTTATGAATTGATATTGAGTAGTGGATTCGAATCCGAGCAAAGCGTCGGTAGGGCTTTCAGACATGTGATATATCACCAGGATTACCGCGATCATCCATTACACTGTAGGACAAAACCATCCTTACCCCTACCCAACCCCGCACACACACGTACACCATTGGCGCACGAATCCCCTTTTCAATCCATCCGCGTTAGGCATGTATGTTTTAAGGAGGTTTCGTAGTCGTAGTGTAGGCCTAGAGGTTAGTTACTGGACTTCTAAACAGAGGGTGGAGGGTTCGAATCCCACCCGGCGTTAATGTCCTTTGGCAAGCCACTTTTCCACGTTTGTCACTCTCCACCCATGTGTTAAATGGGTACGCGGGATGGTGTGAAAGTCAGTGTGACTAGATTGGCATGTGTGCACCAAAAAGGGTTGCCAGACCAGGATACTCCCAAGGAGTGAAGTGGAGACGCGCGGTTCACTTTACATGTGGGGTTACGTCTATGACTAGGGTAATAATAATTACAATGTAAATAGCTTAGAAACACAAAGTATGAAGCGCTATATAAATGTATTATTATAAGTCCTTAAAGTACAAGTCCACCCCAACGAAAAGTTTATTTGAATAAAAAGAGAAATATTCATCAAGAGCAACACTGACAATTTCATCAATATTGAATGTAAAATCGGAAAGTTATGACATTTTAAAGTTTTGCTCAATTTCACGAAATAGTTATATACACATCCCGGTCGGTATGCAAATGAGGGAACTGATGACATCACTCACTCGACTCAATATTTATTTTGTATTCTTTTATATGAAATATTGTAATTTTCTCCTCATTGTCATGTGAAACAAAGTTTTATTCCTCCTTGAATATGTGGATTACCATTATTTATCATGTTATGGTTCAGTCAAGTTGGTCCCTACTGTCAAATCTGTAAACAAATGAAATGTTGTATAATTCAAACAATGAAAAAACAAAAGAAATAGTGAGTGAGGGACATCATCGATTCTCTCATTTGCATCTGACTAAATTGTGCATTTATATTTTGTAGAAAATAAACGAAACTTTAAAATGTCATAACTTTCCTATTTTACATCTGATTTTGATGAAATTTTCAGCATTATGCTTTTCTGATTTGTCCCTATTGACCTTTACACGAAACGGATATCCTAAAAGAGGCCCTGTTATCAATCCGAAGAGTCAGGCTCTAGCTCTTCTGCCGAATCTGTTCCAGGCTATAGGGATGCAAATGAGAATTGCGGCAAAGATATCCAGAGCCCCCATGATGCAAAATGTGATGTCATAGGATTGAGTCCGATCATAGATTGCACCTTTGTTGATAGAGAATAGAGAAGTATGAAATCATTGACGGAATACGTAATTAGGCCTACTGAAAATAACATGACACGCAAACAGAGATATACAGAAAAAATTGATAAGACAATTATTGAAGGTGAATTAAGGATCACTGAGACTGGTATTTTATGGGTTTTTTTGCCAGGTTATTATTCGAAGGTTTAAATAACGGGGAGCCCCCTGGATATATCAGAGGGTTATTCTTCGCTAAAGAGATTTATTAGAAAATGATTTCTGAATTGAAATTTATGAAAAAGAAGTACATGTACAGAGAGAGTAAACAAACCTGATATTAATCCAACGAAAGGGAAGACAGAGCCGCCAATTAGAAATATAATTCCTACTCCCGTCTTGAAGTGTTCCTTCCCAACTGCTTTCATGACGAGAGTGAAGTGTGCAGGTGACTTGAAACCGATGGAAAAGCCAAAGACAACGGAGAGGACTGTCAGGAACCAGAAGGAATCGGCCACATAATTCGCGAAAAATGCTATCGATGAAATGACATTCGCGATCATGTACCAAATTTCAGTACTCGCCCGTTCTTTAGAGGTGATAAAGCCACAAGAGAATCGACCGATGAAGTTCGCGACTCCACCTGCGATTGAGAGCTGGGCGGCCCTCGTGTCAGAGAGGCCTTTTGCTAGAGCGTTAGGGATGGTAAAGAGGACCCAGGCAGCGTAGGTAAAGGCGAAAAGGTACACCTGGAAACAAATTATGATCATTTTGGGATGTCCTTTGAAAAACCGTGCAACTGAAGATAATGCCCTGAAAGAGCAAGTGTTGTCGGCGACTTCGCGTCCGACCTTGTCGCTGGACTTAGTATCGGTTATATGGATTTCGACCAATTCAGCATCTGCTGTGTATACCCTCTTTCTGTTGACATGGTTGACATGGTTGGGGTTTGTTGTTGCTGACTGTACATTTTCATGCTCTGCAGGGATTGGTTCAACCTCATATTCATCGCAATTAGAAAGGTATGTTGACGGCTTTACGTATTTCTCCTTTATCACACTGTGCCGTTTCGATTCTGGACTACGACCTTGATGTGACATTTTCCTTGTGTGTACTTCATGAAGCGGATCTGCTTCATAGCTCACGTTAACAAATCCATTATTACCGCCATAATCTGCAATCAAATGACTGTCGAATTTTAGTTCCTTACTGACGTTTGCGTCAAGTGGAAATTTCGCGACATCGCCATGACAAGTACAAACTTTTTCGGCCTCATTTTCACTTTGATCGGTATTAGACGGTAGTGACATGGTTGATCCTTCTAAAACGCTGCACGTCCCTGTTTGAGATTGATCGCATCCGCGTTTAATGTCTACACCAACTTGATCTGCTTCAACATCAAGGCTATTGTGTATTTGAGATTTGCCACCGTCATGGGTTGCGTGGGCATTCTTTCTTGTACGTCTCCCTTTGGTAGGTTTTAGAAGGGAACCGATTAAAATATATTGGGAATTCAAGGCACCCAACATCAGAAGACCGCCTCTCCATCCATAAAATGCATTGATCGTATCAAAGAGCCAAGGCATCACCATCACTCCGACACTAGCACCTGAAAATGCGACTCCAGTCACAATCTCAAACAGATCAGGAAAGTATTCTGCAGGGCTCGAGCTAGTTGGCAAAAATATGAAGGTCCATCCGAAACCTGGGGGGGAGTGAAGAAGCAGAAAATGTATATAATACGATTTACATTTTTTTTTCTTCTTTTCTTACCCAAAGGTGAGGCTATTTCGTAACAAACATTAAATCACGTAGAATATCACAAAACATAAACGGAAAAGAACAAAGAGAATACCATGAATGTGATTGGTGACGTTATTGGGCTAACGTCCCGAGAAACTGCAATATCAGGACAGCATACCATTGAAAATAAAATAAACATTACAGGCAAAACAATGTTGTAGAGAAAATATGTCAGGAAAATGGTATGACCGTAGCACTGTCCTGATTTTGCAGTGTCTCGGGACAAGGAGCTTACCAGACAGAATCAAAGCAGCAGTTATCTGTGGCGCTGACGTGGTGAACGAGGCAGCAATCAGTCCTCCTGATACGAATATACCACCAAGCATAGTAAGCTGTCGGACCGAGAAATACCGCAGCAGAGGCACAGTGATAAATGCTGAAGAATGGGAAGTGGGAGGAGAGGAACATCAGCAGCAGAAAGAAGACATTTTTTTAAATGAAACGATATACATGTACATGAAAAATATGAAGTTTAAGATAAATATGAATTATACCAACGTTTTATTTCCTTTCAGCAATATTTTATGCATGGGTCATACAATTCAGTAGCCAGGGATTTTCGGGGCTTCCACGGAAACCCGCTGTTTGCCAACAGGAAAACACCCCCCCCCCCCAAAAAAAAAAAAAAAAAAAAAAAAAAAAAAAAAGGAGGGGAATGGCAAAAGAAAGGGAGGAGAGAGAGCGGAGAAAAAGAAGAAAAGTGATAGGAAAGGGAGGAAAAGCGAATGAAAGGAAATCGAAGGTAGTCGCCTTCCATAAACTAGGCAAAGACCCAGCCAGCCCAAAGAGTTCTCTGCTCTGTCACACATATAACCTCTTTGAAAAGCTCCTCCTACTCGACCACATTTCTCTCTTTATGGATGGGTTCCTTTATGCTGCAACAAGCAGGATTCAGACTGGGAAAGTCCTGTAGTCAGCTGCTGACACTTATGAAGAAAGTCTTGGAGATGACCAAGTACGTCAAGTTCACGCAGCTGGTCGAGAACATTCTCTCAAACCGGCGGTCTTTGTGCATCTCAATGGTTCTAGCAGCAGATGGCGGAGGCCTAAAAATGGTATTCCACAAGGAGGTGTCGTTGACCCCCTTCTTTTTAACATCTACACGAACGGCCAACCAATCCACCCAAGTACTATAAACCACCCGTATGATACACTTAAAAACACTGAGTAAATTTTTACCCAATTTGATATTTGGTAGAAATGGAACATGCATGTTTGCTGGGTATTTTCTTTTACCCAACCAACATGCATGTTCCCATTTTACCCAATATTGGGTAAACCCTTTTTTTAGAGTGTAATGACATCTGCAGTGCCTCACAGAAGCAGTCATCTAAAGAGGTAGAAAAGCACATAGTGATGTTCTGCCAGGATGGACTCTTTACTACGCTGCAAACTATCTCCGCGCAAATCCAGAAAAGGAAAACACAGCGTCTTAAGAACAGAGATGCAAAATGGCAACTGAGGGTCCGATAGTATGAAAAATGTTCGAAACACACCAGCAAATCAATCTACATGTACTTTTCGTACAAATAACAAGTTGCCAAGACAAACGAAACGGTGGAGCAAGGAATAGCATTCTAAAGAAGCTAGTCAACACAACATTGAAAACAGATGCCATAACTATCATACCACAGCTTTTGTTCGCTGCTACTCCACTTTTGAGTACGCAGTTCCCTTCTGGTGTATGTCATCTCATGCTGCAAAGATTGACCCAGTCAAGAGTCAATGTTCTTTACCTCCTGTATATTGCCCAATCATACATCAGAAGAGAGGTATCACCACGGGTGGGGAAACAAGCAATAAGATAACCCTCTTGATCCACCATGTCCACTCTACAAGTATGAACCTGTCCAAAAGAGACTCAGATCTCGACGCAGTTTCTTCAACTCGACTTAACACGTTGTCAAAGGATTGCCCTTTGGTCCAACCACCTCCAATCTGTGACGCAAAAACTCTCCTGTGGACCTAGTGGATCACTGCCCCCAGGTTAAAGTGAGGAATAGTCAACCTGGCTATGTCTTAATCGTCTACTTGAGGAAACAGGACAAAGTAACGTCCTTATGCAGAGAATGGGCTAAAGTAAGGACGGAGACACACTACCTGCGACTGTGGGGAGGACCAGACGATGCATCACCTTTAGGCCTGCCCCTTCTGACCAGAGCCATACACTTCCAAGGATCTGCAACCCCAAAGCCAGATCATATACCCCCCACTGGACAGGATTTGTGTTGTGACCCGAGAAGAAGAAGGAGAATAAGAAGAAGAAGGAGAAGAAGAAGACGATAAAGAAGAAGCCTATCAACTATGTTCACGATAACCAGGTAGGCATATAATTCCCATCGATAAATACTTTGGAATCTCAATGATATCGAATTAAACAGAATTTTATTATTTTTCAGTATATTTCATTATCTTTAACAAGACCTTAACCGTTGAATTAATACCATACCCAAGAAGTACGGCATTCCAGTGGCAAGACCGTAAATCGCACCGATGTATGAAGTGCTGACATCAAACTGAAATGTGAAGTCATCGAGAAAAAGCGAAAGTGTTCTTGCTGATCCTAGTTCTAGAAAAGACGCCATGAACAGACCGGGTAAGATTAACCATCGTTTAAATCCTCGGGACCGTCGACATCGTTGACCTCCAGAGCCGCCCCCGTCTTGTCTCGTTGAATTTGTCATACTGCATAACGAAAAATATTGATAATGATAATAATGATGATAATGTTAATAATAATAATAGTAATAGATATCAAAAAAATAATAAGTAATTGAGGCCGTTTTGTATGTTGATTCCCTGATGCTAGAATGAAATAAAATTGCGTTACAGTTACTAAAAGGGTAACCTGTACCGGCCACATATATTTTGTACGTACCTGCTAGCGCAGCGGCAGTGGTACACGAATTATTCATGAATTGATCTGAAAAACTTAAGTGCGCAGGCGCATGGTTTTGTTACTGAAATGTAATCATTTAACTTGTACATAAACGAATAGACTCGCATACTCTGAATGAATGGACTATTTCCTGTGATTTACAGCGTTTGAATCTTTGGTGTAAAACGTTATATAGATATCAATTTTTATTATCATTATCTGTTGATATTATCCACCGCACAACTACCCCCCCCCCCTTATTTTTAATTTTTTTTAAGAAAAGGGGATTTGTGAAATAAATAGCACACAACGGTTGAAGAAGCTGTTCTTCTGTAACGTCACATAATCAGCATTTAAAAATGAATCATAACTTCGTTTATTCTTTGACGGATTTTCATCTAACCTTCATCAACCTTCTTTTTTATACTTTTCTGCTCTGATTAAAGGGATGATCCGGGCTGAGAATAAGAGAAAAATCAGACAAACAAAACGCTGAGAATTTGAACAAAGTTCTGGGCATGTCTTCATGAATATTCAATCAGCAACTTGATGATGTCATATCCCCACTTGTTTTTTTGCATATTATGGTCCTGTTGGCATGACATAAAAAATATTAAACAACATAATAGAAAATGCATAAAATAACTTAAAATCAGATGTAATAGTCATAGAAAAATAGTGAGTGATATAGGTTTTATTAACTAAATATTAGAGACACCAAAATGCATGTACACTGAGTGAGAAATACCGAATCGAAACTATGAACTAGCATTGAAACGTGTAGGATGGAGAGATATGGCATTATAAAGAGAAATGTGTTTTCTTGTAATTCTTTTGAAAACTATCAAATTTTGTAGATGCGACTGTAAGTTGTTCCATGCACTCTTTTTGCATATCGTAGACTATTTTTTAAAAATTCAATATTTCATTTTCGTATAACAACATTTAATGAATAGGCATATTTTGTATTCATAGAATGTTTATCAGAAACCATATCAATTGAATTACATAAACGTACCAGATTATATCCATGGATACAATAATTACACTCAATACATGCAAGGAGATAATTGAGGTTTTTTTTCCTAAAACCTGCCATTTTAATCTTGTAATAATATCATTACCATTGTCACTATAATCGGAACACTTTTCCACTATTCTAGCTTGTCTCTTTTGTACTCTTACCAAACAATTCCTATGGAACAGTTCCCCCAAACTGAACAAGAGTAATCAAGTATCGATGGAATTGTATAATAAATTTTATTGAGAACATTCATATCAGTGAAGTTACTGACCCTTTTTTCAAGAAAATAACTTTAAAGCCAAAAATTACTTCGAATTATTTCATCAATTTCGAATCTTAAAACCGAATATGTTTTTACTGTTAGAATATAACCATCAATTTTCAAGTCGGCTTTGCTAATATTTTCGTGTAGACAGGTTTCAGTTGCACACAGCATATTACAATTAAACTAATTATTTCACCCTTGTAATTGGATAATTGAAAGACACATTCACAGTATTCGCTCTTGGGAGACAAATTCTAATTTACTCTATATTTAGTATCTTTTCTCACAAGCTGGATAGCTATAAAGGCACGCTATTCTTGGTCGTTGACCTAATATTGACACATTTTCTCTTTATGACCGAATTCAAAACATCTCCGACTTTGTAGTTAAATTCCGTGTCGGTATGTGTGTGCGGTTCGCCATAATTTCGACAGCTCGCTGGAATGTTGTAGAAAGTAGGTGGGGGTCGAGCTACTGAAGCGTATGAAGGGCGTTGATTGGTGCATGAGGTAAAGATCCAGGTACGGAGCACTGCTGATCAGTGGTACGGAGTCACCGATGAATGACTGCTTTGCGATGAGTCGAGCTATTGAATACGGTACCGCTGAGGTAGTCTGCTGTGCAAACCCTTCACTCGAGGTAAGGGTCTGCATGTGCATCCGGTACTAATGCCTTGTGTACTAAAGGCCCTGAAACAGCAAGTTTTGTATGTGTTAGTCTTTGCACGGAGACACACTTGTTGATCAAATTTTCAATCAGGGTCTGTGCCTGCAGGCTACCGCTGAGGGGCCTTATAACAAATGGACGACGGGTAACATGACGAGGGGGATTGCATACCAACCTGATCGCAGTTCCTGTTCAGGATGTATGTTGAGGATTAGGCCGAGCTTGTTGGGTGGGTTGGGCAGGCAGAGTGGGTCTAGATCAGGACAGGGGTTCTCAAACTTTTCTTTGAAGGGCCAGATGAGACTCCAAATAAACCTGAAAGGTCCAGGGTGAAGTGGATACTTACAGAAAAAAATGTGGGCGAAGCGCAAAGACCCTTGCGGTCGGGGTCCTAGATGCTCTCTCGTGCAATCTGGCCCTATTTTGGGAGCATTTAATCCAACAAATTTATAACAGTTTCATATGGAACGCAGGCAAAATTAGAAAAACTTTCAAAATACAGCGACAGTCAATATTAATGATAACAAAATTGTAGTACTTTGTTAAAAGGAATCTAGATTGTACCTATACATACCTGGTGTTGGGGAGACAGATAATGTCTTGAAGTATCAATATTTTTGCAGTCAAAGTAGATTGAATAATAGAGCATGTCTGTCGTAGACTCTAACAAGGATGTCAGTCTCCTAGTCTCTTTCAATATGGGAAAAGTCAACAACAAGTTGCTTGAACCTTGGCACAAAAGGTGTAATTGCCAGACGAAGGCACTGGTACAAATGTTCACTGGTCAAGCAAGGGCCGCAGAAGCGGCGGGGGGGGGGGGGGCTTCAATCCGGCCCGCGAGACTCTGTTGGGTTTTTAATCACTTTTAAGTCACAATATGAAACATAGCTCAATATGATTACATTGTGTATCCATGTAGACCTAACCGTAATAAAAGTAATGGCAGTCAAATAAATTTGACTTTTAAACAAAGTTTAGTGGAGTCTTTTCTGTCTGTTCGATCTAATTTCTTATTAGATGACCAGCGCTGTTCTCACCATGTTTGGATCTACATATAGGTGCGAAAGTGCATTTTCCACAATGAACATTGTAAAGAACTAACTCATACCGAAGTACCTTGACAGGGGCCGTGGAACGGTTTTCAACGTGGGGGGGGGGGGGGGCTGGCCATGCAAAAAATCACAGTCATATGGTAATTTTTACGTTTTTGTACATGGTTTTGGAAAAAAAGTGGAGGGCTGAAGCCCCCCCCCCCCCCGCCGCTTCTGCGGCCCTTGCTTGACCAGTGAACATTTGCACCAGTGCCTTCGTCTGGCAATTACACCTTTTGTGCCAAGGTTCAAGCAACTTGTTGTTGACACTTTTCCCATATTGAAAGGGACTACGAGACTGACATCCTTGTTAGAGTCTACGACAGACATGCTCTATTATTCAATCTACTTTGACTACAAAAAATATTGATACTTCAAGACATTATCTGTCTCCCCAATACCAAGTATGTATAGGTACAATCTAGATTCATTTTAACAAAGTACTACAATTTTTTTTCATTAATATTGACTCTCGCTGTATTTTGAAAGGTTTTCTAATTTTGCCTGCGTTCCATATGAAACTGTTGTAAATTTGTTGGATTAAATGCTCCCAAAATAGGGCCAGATTGCACAAGAGAGCATCTAGGACCCCGACCGCAAGGGTCTTTGCGCTTCGCGCACATTTTTTTCTAAGTATCCACTTCACCCTGGACCTTTCAGTTTTCTTTGGAGTCTCATCTGGCCCTTCAAAGAAAAAGTTTGAGAACCCCTGGTCTAGATGGTTGAGGAGTGGGGGTCTTGGATCCCGGCCTTGGATATCCATTCATTGGCGTCATGGGGTGGGCCCGTGGGGTGGGTGGGTAAGGCTGGAAAAGCTCTAGTAGGTTTCATGATGAGAACGAGTAGCATCCGGTGGAACCTTACTTTGTAGATGAGGCTTTTGTGTCGAATGACCTGTATTTTTAATGCAACTTGCTGTGTTCTTTCGTTGAGCGTGGCGGCGCGGAAACTCGATAATGGTTTCCATTTACAACCACGTCAGTCATAACTTGGAGGGGTAGTCAACCTGAAAAGAACGTTCTAAATTTACTTAGGGGTCAACATACAAATAAGAGACACCAATCGACAGGCTCCCTTGGGTTAGTCTTTAAATGTGCACTGTAAAAACTGCGGTGTTAAAACTGACACCAGTTGGTGTTGATAGAGGACCACACCCCGAGGTGTTAAAATTACACCCTAGAGATTAAAAATAACACCAAAGCGTGTAAATGTAACAACCAAAGGTGTTGTAATGACACCTATAGGTGTAAAACTAACACCACCAATTCAACACCGGTGTAAAATAACTGGTGTGGTCCTCTATGTACACCGGTTAACACCACAGTTTTTGCTGTGTGCCAGAACATTATCACGTGTAACCTGCAGAGCAATATGTCTCCTTTTAACCTTGTAACCTTTTTTCCATGGGTTTCATAACTGTTAAGGTTGCTTAGAAACGCATTTTTGCCGTCATAACCATCTAACATGCCATAAATAATACACATTTCTACTACTGCAGTTCATGCATTAAGGTTTAAGTCACACCAGCATAAGCGATCGAAGGGTTCTATTGCAGTTGCTCCGCTGTAAATTCCACACATTAATGGAATGACCAACTCAACCCTTGATTTTTAACGCCATACCCTATCCTATTAAATTCTAACCCGAATACCTCGGTCACATTTGCTCTCCGGCGGCCGTACGGCGAGTCGAAAACAGCCCTTGATTGATTTTATTTCAAACCACCTATTATGTAGCTGGTACAAAAAAAATGTTAAAACGGCCGTTTTCGACTCGCCTTACGGCCGCCGTATAGCAAATGCGACCGAGGTAAAAGTCTAACATAAAACCCTATTTCAACCCCAACCCTATATCTTAGTCGAGCATACATGTATGTCGTGTCACCAATCAAAATATTGCGTTATCTTGAAATTGATATCATCGATCGCTTTGTTATAGTTTCCATTGATCATTCTGCGACATGGAAGTTGCTGATTGGTCATATTTTCAGTGCAATATGAACTTTTGCATTTTGACATATCATTTTCCCTCTATTGAAGAAAAATTGGACACCTACAATGTATACTGCGGCGAAACATATCAATATTATCGTTAATATATCCTATTTCATTCTGAATTCTGATAATGTTAATCAATTGCTGCTATTTATAGAAACAAATTTATAACGATGCATATTCTTAAAAAAAAATGGCACAATTATCTCACTTGTTTCACTAACTATCACTCGGACTGTGAAGAAACCGATTGCCCCTTTAAGGTCAAGTCCACCTCAGAAAAATGTTGATTTGTATCAATAGAGAAAAATCAGGCAAGCACAATGCTGAAAATTTCATCAAAATCGGATGTAAAATAAGAAAGTTATGACATTTCAACGTTTCGCTTATTTTTAACAAAATAGTTATATGAACGAGCCAGTTACATCCAAATGAGAGAGTCGATGATGTCACTCACTCACTATTTCTTTTGTTTTTTTATTTTTTAAATTATACAATATTTCAATTTTTACGAATTTGATGATTAGTACCTCCTTGCCTGAAGCACAAAATGTTAAAATAATGGAATTCCACGTGTTCAGGGAGGAATGAAACTTCATTTCACATGACAATGACGAGAAAATCAAAATATTTCATATTTTATATAATAAAATACATAAGAAATAGTGAGTGAGTGATGTCATCAGTTCCCTCATTTGCATACCAACCGAGATAAGCATATAACTGTTTTGTGAAATTAAGCGAAACTTTAGAATGTCATAACTTTCTTATTTTACATCCGATTTTGATGAAATTTTCAGTGTTATGCTTGTTGAATTTTTCTCTTTTTATTCAAATCAAGTTTTTGTTGGGGTGGACTTGTTCTTTAAACTGTCGGTGAACGAAGCAACAAGCAGGCAAGCACCAGTCCCTGCCATGATGTAGGAAGGAACCCCAGTGGGTGATGCAAAACTGTACGTTTTTGTAAATTATATACCCTCTTGTATTTGAAGTAACTTGAAATCTCTAAGTTGACTTCGTTTACATTGTGTAGCAGTTTTTCCATATGTATCCAAATGAACTGTTGCTGGGCTAGCGCCGCGGGCCTCTTTGGACGGTGCGTGCGCTCAATGAAACATCAGCAATGTTGTTGTTTATTGCAATAATTTATTATAATACTATTAAAAATGGGCGTAATCATTTCGATTTTACACTATTGAGAAAAAAGGAAGAAAAAACAATTATCTTTAAAATCCCTTGATGGCTCCAAAATCTCAATTTTGAAACCCATGGGACATGAGTAACTAGACCCTTCAGGCAATACGAGAACTTGGTTTATAAAATGTTCTCCGATCGATGGAGCACGGGCCCCCATTTCCGACTAGACTGCTATTTACTGCAAGTTTCCGGCTTCCTCCTCCTTCTTCTCAGGCTCTCTTAACAATGAATATTACACAAGAAGCACATTCCTGTTTATATGAATATAACGAAAAATATATATATCGAAGTATATAACAATAACACAATCCAATCATACAAGGATATTAATTGAGAATTATATTACCTGAATCTTCAAATTCCTCACTCGGTGTATATTCTGTCTCGTGTGGGATACTTAGTACTTCATTAAAAGGGTCACATCACAAAGTTCACCCGGGAATGATGAGGCGTGACGTGATTTTGTCAATACCAAAATAGAATGAAATAGAAGGAGATTCTAAAGCATTCAGTATGTTGTTTGTCAAAACATCCTTAAAGGACAAGTCCACCCCAACAAAAAGTTGATTTGAATAAAAAGAGAAAAATCCAACAAGCATAACACTGAAAATTTCATCAAAATCGGATGTAAAATAAGAAAGTTATGACATTTATAAGTTTCGCTTAATTTCATAAAACAGTTATATGCACATCCTGGCTGGTATGCAAATGAGGAGACTATGATGTCATCCACTCACTATTTCTTTTGTATTCTATTGTATGAAATATGATGAAATATTATAATTTTCTCCTCATTGTCAAGTTTCATTCTTCCCTGAACATGTGGAATTAGCATTGATTAATACTATATGGTTCAGTAAAGTCGGTCCTTATTGTCAAATCTATAAAAAATGAAATATTGCATAATTCAAACAACAAAAAACAAAAGAAATAGTGAGTGATGGACATCATCGACTGACTCACTTAGTTGTGCATATCACTGTTTTGTGAAAAATAAGCGAAACTTTAAAATGTCATAACTTTATTATTTTACATCCGATTTTAATGAAATTTTCAGCACTATGCTATTTTGATTTTCTCTATTTATTCAAGTCAACATTTTCCTGGAGTGGACTTGACCTTTAAAGTCTACATTGTTATCAACATTAAAATTATGTAAGTCTATGAATTTTTCTATATTGCCAGTTCATAAGCATCATATGAACGTATGACGAACCTTGGAATCATCAGCAGCATATAGTTACGATATATTGTTATTGTATCCATATATGTATATAACACATTATAGCAACAATCTTTTTTTAAATCAAAGGAAATATATAAACTCAGTAAATGTCATGTATCTTCAATAAGTATGTAATGAACGTTAAGATTATGTAGATAATGTCGGATACATGTATTTTCTATATTGCCATTTCATAAATATCATAGAGCCGTATATTGAGCTTATGATGAACCTTGAAATCACCATCAGCATAGTTATGATAGATTGTTATTGTATCCATATATGTACGTGTATACAGCACATTATAGCAACAATCTTTTTTTTAAATCAAAGGAAATATATAAACTCAGTAGATGCCATGTATCTTCAATAAGTATGTAATGAACGTTAAGATTATGTAGATAATATCGGATACATGTATTTTCTATATTGCCATTTCATAAATATCATAGAGCCGTATATTGAGCTTATGATAAACCTTGAAATCACCATCAGCATAGTTATGATATATTGTTATTGCATCCATATATGTATATAGCACATTATAACAACAAACGAAGACCATGGAAAGAATGAGGAGATTCGAGGGGCCTGCGAAATGTTCTGGCGCAATTTTCCTATTTTCTTGCTGAGAAAACACTTTCGCAGTCCCCCCCCCCCCCTAACAACAGAATGATCTCGGGGTACGTGGCATGTTCTAATGTTCGATCTGAATAACATACCCTCCTCTTACTCCTCCGCTCAGATTGAGAATAACTTATTTTACCTCCTTTATCAAGTTCAGTAAAATCTATTATAACAACAATATATTTAAACTTATAGAAAAATATACCAAATCAGTAAATGTCATGTGTTTTCATTTAGTATATAACATTATATGAGTCGTTCGTCACCTGTAAATTCGTCAATAACAGCGATTATTATATCAGTAAAACGGTAAATTCAGTACAATATTTGCAAACTTGCATGCTGAAAATACCTAGTTTGGTGCAGTAATGCATGGCTGCTCTATTCATCAACATTGATGCCGTGTGTTTTGGGTCTAATATTCCAAATTATTCTCTGTGTAGAATAATATTGTGTGACTTTTTGTTGATGCAGAAAATGCCGACAATATTTGTATTTTCTGCCGAGTAGTCCGGGAGATTGAATTGGGTGATGTGTATGGCAATGTTTTGTGATGTGGGGTGTAAAGAATTCTTATCTCTGATTAAGTATAGTTGAAGCGTGTGGATAGTGATGGTTTAATGAATTTCAAATTCTATGAATGATAAAGGACAAATAGAGGGACACATTTCCAGTGGATAAAACCATTCGTTACAACAACGATAACGAAATGATATGAATCGTAGAGGTTTATTTTCATTTGGTCTAATGCCAATTCGTCCAATTGCCAACTCGTCTAATAATTATTCAGTCTAACATAAGTTCGTCCAATTTCCATATGGTCTAATTGTCATTTCGTCCACTCACCATTTCGTCTAATAACCAGTTGGTCCAATATCCATTTAGTCCATATACCATTTGGTCTAATTAGACTAAGTGTTAATTGGGCAAAATGAATGAAACTAAAACGGATATTAGACCAACTGGTTATGAGACGAAATGGTCATAGACGAACTGGTGATTGGACCGAATGATTTATTGGACCAAAATGGCTGTTAGACGAAATGTTGATGTACGGAGTGGCATGATACTAAATGAAGGTAGACCGTGTGGAGAGTGGACGAGTTGGCAGTAGACGAATTGGCAATTTACCATCGTAGAGACATTTAACCTGTGTATTCCCTCCTCTGGAAAGAAGACAATGTCGCACAGTGTGATCACAGTGTGTTCACGTAGTGGACTATGTGGAAACATTATTCACACTGTTAAAATGCTAAAATCCAACAGTGTGAAAATGTTTTCACACTGTAGGAACCACGACAGTGTGACTGTTTACAGCGTGTTCACATGGTCGACCATGTGAATATGTGATTCACAATTTTGAAATGCTCTAATTTAACAGTGTGAAATTGATTTCACTTTGTGTTCAATACTGGGAACACACTGTGGCCCGCATTGTTTCCAGTATGATTATCGTTTTCATTATCATTGTTTACATTACTATTATTATTATTATTACTATCATTATTATATTCATTACCATCATTATTATTACCATAATACCATTGTAATTATATTGTTAATTTCGTCAAAATTGTTATCATAGTATTGTCATTATAATTATTATTCCGCATTTATTATCATGAAGTATTCCCCCGAGGGGGGGGGGAGCATTTCCATTGACGAGTGGATACCATGCGCGACCATGATATCTCAAAAAGCACCCTAAGCACGTATTTTCCATATTCTAAAAATGCACCCCTCAACAGGTATTGGCATGTGAAACCTTGCCCTTAACACGTATTGGAAACAAAACGATACTATTGGCAAGTATTCCCTGAATTGAACCCCTAAACAAGTACAGCGATATTTCAATTGTTATGTCACGGACGTCGGTCGTTGGTTTTACCTTTACCTACATCATTGGGTTTAGTACAGCCCCACTCGCGCAAATCGTACTCTAAACACGTAGTGTTGACTCTTGGGGCAAAAAGTACATCCTTTATAAAACATTTTAGTCTCGATTGTTTATACCCTCGCAAATATGACCCTAAACACGTAGCTTTTCTAGCGAAATAGATACCCTTTTTCATTATTTTAGTGTTTTTGACACCCTTATTACGTTACGTACGTAACGTGCCCTATTTTGAAAAAGACATCCTTTTTACGTGTTTTTTGGTCGAGCATGGTACCCACTCGTCGATGTAAGTGCCCCCCCCCCTGGATTATGCCTCAACTCTCAACTTAGAATCTCATTTAGACTGGTTCACCAAAAACCAAGAACAATGATATGAAACACTCGTTTTTCTTCAAGTAAAATCAAGAAAGTTTAACAGAACAAAACTGAGGCGCCGTCTAATCTAACGATATCATGGCTAATGGACAATGATAATCACACGATTTGTGGTTAAAAGTCCGCGGAATAAAACAAAAAAAAACACTTGGAGGTGATGAGTAACGATGAAACCATGGTCGATGATGTGCTTAGCTCTCCAGGTCATAAACCTTCTCAGTCCTGTAGACGATGATTATCATCACGTCTTTCCCCAGACAGATTATCGGTTACCGCAATTGCTTGGGTAAATTGCCGATTCGTCTATTGCCAACTCGTCCACTCATTACATAGTCTACCTTCATAGAGACACCGTTCTCACTACATTCTTAAAACTTGTTTATTGGAAACTAGTTAAGTGGAAACTAGTTTAACGTATAATGAGAACGGTCGAAGCGTTCTTCGAAGCGATCTTCCGAACTGGTTCATAAAACCACCTCGCGATGTGTTGTAGTTTTCAAGATCGCTTTGCACCGTTAGTCTGGTTTTAGCGTAAAGACATAACTGTTCTTCGGGAAGCGATGTTCGCACATTTTGAGCGCTCCATTCCACTCACTGTATGTGTAAAATGCCTACGCTGCGGTTCCAAATTTCGCGCGAAACGTGTCACGCTACTGAGACCGTTCCCGTAGCAACAAGATCGCTTTACTTTCCGGGCGATCAAAATAATGGGAATGCTAGCAAAAGCGATCTTCCAAACTGGTTTCCTGAACCGGTTTCCCATAAAAGTGTAATGATAACGGGGTCTAAGTCTAATGCCATTCTGTCTTTCGACATTTCGTCTAAAAGCCTTTTGGTCCAATAATAATTTCGTCTAATCACCAATTCGTCTATGATCATTTCGCCCAATTAATACGTTCTCCAATTAGACCAAATGTTATATGGACTAGATGGCTATTGGACCAACTGGTTATTATACGAAGTGGCAATTAGACCCTGTGGATAGTGGACGAACTGATGGTAGTAGATGGGTTCGTAATTGGACGAATTGGCATTAGACCAATTGAAATTAAACCATTGCTTGCACTCTTTGAAGTATTAACGGTCTATAAGGGATTGATTGCCTCGAATATTCTCTAAGAATAATGATAATGATATACAGTTCTTGTATAGCGCATATCACATTATGAATAATGTATCTATGCGCTTCCAAAGGACTTGGATATTATTACCCGAGCTGTAGGTTGGCAGCCGTAATTACTAAGATTACAGCGCACACGCATTTAAAGGAATAAATTCCTGCCAGGTACCCATTCACCTCACCTGGGTTGAGTGCAGCACAATGTGGATGAATTTCTTGCTGAAGAAAATTACGCCAAGGCTATCTCGGGTTTCTTTTTTCATCATAGATTAATCTTGATTTCAAGTTGCCAAATTCATAATTGCTCTTTTATTCTTTAACGTGTTGATTAATTTAAAAAAAATCAAATAAAGTATAATTCACTTTAATATAAAACTGCTACTGTTATCATTTGTGAAAACGAATTAAAGAAGTAATATTCATTCGATGAACAATAACTGATAATTATTGTTACTAACAGTATACCTTAATGTCCCACTGGTGCAACTACTAGTACTACTACTACTACTACTACTACTACTACTACTACTACTACTACTACTACTACTACTACTACTACTACTACTACTACTACTACTCTTATTACTCCTACTGCTTCAACGTTGAGGACATTAAGAAACAAACATCCCTAGTCACAACCGTTAACATGGTTAACCATTATCTGGAATTATCATTTGGAAAGCACGAGATGGTTCAAATTTCTGGGGCCCGTAACACAAAGCAAAGCAATGATCGTAGAATAATTTGTATGCGATTGATTGCATTGACTGAAATGAACAATTAATCGTAAAAATCAAGCGTACGATTAATCGCTATCTTTTGTGTTACGGGATCCTGGGAGTAAAAACAATACAATCAAAATAGATATTTGATATCATCCTAATAATTGAATCACAGTCTAAACACTATACTTGTCTGGTGGAGCAGGTGCACGGTATTCCGTTTCATTTCAATAACGGAAAGTGCGGAAATGAATTAATAGGATGATACAGATACAACTCAAAGAGTCAAGTCGTAATTTACTATCAAAGCAATAGATAGGACAAAAGAGAAGACAAGGGGGTTGAAGAGAATGGGGAGGCAGAGGAAGCACTGTTGTCAGTCAATGTCAAATCGTTTTTGACGGATGAAGAGCTTTTCATGAAAGTCTTGTCGGATGTTTTAGCCGACAGAGTGTATTCTATTTACCATTCTCACAGTCCAACGCCTGTGCTTACCCGCCAATCCAAAAACAGTGAAAGTAGCAAGATCTGACAACTTTTCAAACGACAAATATTAGAGACAAACTCTCCCGGGTACTGCGCTCTGGAACCTGGGAACGACATATATGGAAACTTATCCGATCTATTTGGTGTTATATAAAGGGATACAAGCACATGTCAGTAACTTCTTTGGTGTCACTAAAGATGACTTACAAATTAGTTGGGGACATGTGATAGCTTTTTTTCGCTAATGGCTCGAATACCATGCTCAAATTAACACTTCTATACTTGCTTGAGACAGGGGCCGCGGAACGGTTTTCAAAGTGGGAGGGCTGACCATGCAAAAAATCACGATCATATGGTCATTTTTACGTTTTGTACACGGTTTTGGAAAAAAAGTGGGGGGCTGAAGCCCCCCGCTTCCGCGGCCCCTGTGAGAGAAATAGTATCGCTATGTAGTCAGCGAAAAGAGTGTGGCAGGGAATGGCAGCAGTGAGCAATGGGAAAAACAATGTAACTTTTTTTCTCTCGCAAAGTGTTATCCATATATATTAAATTCGAGGAAAAAAAACGTTCCGTTTAGATTCCCATTCCCATTCTTTATTCTTATTTATTTATTTTATTTATTTATTATTATTATTTTTTTTTTTTTGGGGGGGGGAATATGTTGTCATTCATACTTCTTATAATTTTGCCCTTTGTCCCCATCCCTATTTGTTTCCTTTTGAGAGGTTTGGGGACCCACTACCCCCCCCCCCTTTCTTCCCCGTCTACGGGACTGACTTAAAAGGGGGTAGAATCCCGTTATTGTTAATTTAAAAATCACAAAAATCCCTTCTCTTTCTATTTTTTCCCTAAGCGCTAAGAGACATGATTTGTGATAAGCGCTATACAAATAATGTTAATTATTATTATTATTAACATAATAATAGTAATAACAATAACATGCACATTTGCCTATTACGACTGTTTCAAAGCGCTACATACTATTACCCTGGCTTTAGCACGGCTATCCTGATCGGACGCTCGAGCATTCAAGGAATTCCTTCCTACCGGGTACCTATTTACTACACCTGGGTGGAGAGTGGCAAATATAGATAAACGCCTTGCCAAAGCGCGCGAGTGCTGCGGTGGGATTTGAACCTCGGACCTTGTGGTTCAAAGTCTGGAGACTTATCCAATGAGCCATAAAGCCTCTACAAACATTCACTTCATCTTCCTTTTAACCCATCTACTTTTCTTCTTAACTCTATCAGACCATTAGACGAATATTTCAAGTAATGATCACCAACACGTCACCAAGAAGAACACATTTTTTAAACATTAATGTCGATTGGAAAATCTTGTCCCTAGTCATACTATAATATTATTGGTTATCATGACGTTTAGAAAATTTCTTACTAGACTATGGTTATACAAGAAAATATTCGTAATACACTCCAAAAAAAAAGGTTTTCCAAATATTGGTTAAAATGGGAACATGTATATTGGTTGGATAGAAAGATACCCAGAAATTTTACGCAATGTTGCGTTGAAATTTACCCTTAAAACGTGCATTTAGCCCAGTAAGGGGTACAAAAACCAAGCAAACAAGCATGTTCACTTTTCACCCAATATGGGGTAAAATTTTATTCAGTGTTTTTAGAGTGTAGTAATAGCCTAATAGCAATGATGATGACAATAATTATAATATTAATACTACTACTACTAGTTACGATGATAATAATAATAATAATAATAACAAAATGAAAAAAAGAAGAAGAAAAGACAATTTGTAGGAACAAAAATGATGAACATCAATGAGTATGCACTACCATATAAGGGTTAAAATTTGGTTGGTACGATAGCAGCACACCAATGTGTGCTAATGAGTGCAGTTGTGATCATCTGTGCACCTTGAAGGGTGCAATTTAGCTATATTAAGCACCCTATAAGGTGCAGAAATGAACCGTGTATTAAGGGTCAAATTTGAACATTTTTTATGTCAAGTATTATACACCTTAAAAGGTTCAAATTTTCACCTTTTGGGTGGGGGTCCAAACGAGCATTTCTTGGTGCAGATAATGATAAAAAGGTGCATTTTTGCATAATTTTTCACTTAGGGTACAATATTACACCACCAAAGGTTGATACAAGGGTTTCATTTAGGGTTAAAACAATTCTGAGTGTGTATACTTAGTAAAAACTGGCGTATGAACTGACACAAGTCCGTGTCCCGTGATAGTCACACCCTAGAGCTTGAACATACGGCCAAACTGTGTAAAAGTTAACACCAAATGCATTGTAATAAAACTCGTCGTTGAAGAACTATAACACCAAAACTTAAACACCGGTGTATAATGATGGGTGTGGTCCCCTATGTACACCAGTTAACACCAAAGTTTTTTTTTATGTATTCAACAGCGAGTACATTAAATGATTGACACGGTTGTTTTGGTATCTAGTTTCACTTATGTCAAAAGGTGTGAAACTACGCCATCTTTGCGTAATATTCAATTCGGTATAAAACTTTTTAATCCTCAATAATGCCATCCAGATAAGAATTTCTTTTAATTTGAAAGCTACATTGAGTATCAAATAACAAAACAAGCAAAACTAAAATAAGGGATAATGATGAAATTGTTGAAGACTCTGAAATTATTGCCAATATTTTTAACAACTATTTTTCCTCTATAGGGGTAAACTTAGCTGATGAAGTCCCTCCTTCAAACAAGCATTTTTCTGATTATCTGGGCATACCTAATCCAAATTCCATATTTTTACCCCTGTTGTTGAACAAGAAATTATCGATATTGTGTCTAGTTTGAATAACAAAAAAAGTCCTGGCTATGATGATATCAACAATTTTATTTTGAAGGGTGTAATTTCCTCTATTGTTAATCCTTTGGTGTATATTTTAAACCTTTCATTACAAAATGTTCAAGTTCCCGACAACATGAAAATTGGCAAAGTAATACCACTTTTCAAAAAAGGTGATAAGTTTAATGTCAATAATTACAGACCTATTTCCTTATTGTCCTCCATATCAAAGATTTTAGAAAAGGTTGTTTACAGTAGAACTATTAACTTTTTGAAAGCACACAATATTTTTTCCGATTACCAGTTTGGCTTTAGAAAAAAACATAATACTGAACATGCCTTATTAAATTTCATTGACAAAGTGGCACATGCTCTCGACAACTCTTCACACATGGTTGGTATCTTCCTGGACTTCTCCAAGGCCTTCGACACAATCAATCACAATATATTATTACGTAAACTCGCTCACTATGGGGTGCGTGGGAAGGCATTGGAGTGGTTCAGGAGCTACTTATCCAATAGACGTCAGTACGTAACATTAAACGACTTTACATCCAACATGCGAAATATAAATTGCGGAGTCCCACAGGGTAGTCTGTTAGGTCCTTTATTATTTATCATTTACATTAATGATTTTTGTAAATCATCCGATATTCTTTCGTTCATATTTTTTGCCGACGATTCTAATCTTTTCTATTCTCATAAAAATCCAAACACACTACTAAATATAGTAAATTCTGAGCTAGAAAAGGTTACTCAGTGGATAAGAGCCAACAAACTATCCCTTAATCTAAAAAAAACAAATACATGTTATTTAGTAACTCCATAGACACACTGCCCGCAAACATTGTGTTTGATGATACCCCTTTAGAAGTTTTTTCGTTTATAAAGTTCCTAGGCATAACTGTCGATAATAAACTTTCGTGGAAATATCACATTGAAAATATTTGTAATGCGATTTCACGCAACATCGGCATAATAAATAAACTGAAATTTCATTTTCCTCCACGAACCTTATTAATGCTTTATTCTTCTTTAATCTTACCATATTTGAACTACGGCATTCTTGTTTGGGGCAATACCCACCAAGTTATATTAAACAGACTTCTTTTATTACAAGAGAAATCTCTCCGTATAATTAACCATTCTTCATTTCTTTCACACACAGACCCATTGTTTGCTGAAAACAAGCTGCTAAAAATAAATGATCTATATCTGTTTCACTTAGGCCAATTTATGTATAAATATAATAACAATTCACTTCATCACGTATTTGATTCAATGTTCCCTCAAAATCGTTCATTTCATCATTACCCTACGAGACAGTCTAATGAGTTCCATTTACCTCTTTTAAGAACACTGTTTGCTAAAAAAACATTTATATACGATGGCCCGAGATTCTGGAACTCCCTAAGTGAAGATACCATTAAAAGCCCATCCCTCTGTTCTTTTAAAATGAAACTTAAAAATAATTTTCTGAAATCATACAGGTCATCATTTCCTCAATTTTAAATATATCAATTAATTCACCATTTCATGCCTCCTTAACTTATTTTTTTTTTTGGTTATTATCCGCGCGTTGAAGTCCTGCTCTATTATCTATTATCTTTCTTTATCTCTTTTCCCTTTTTATTTTAATTTCCCTTGTGTGTGCTTCCATGTTTTCTTGTTTCTTGTTCTTTTGTTTTGCTGTTCCCTGTTTTTGTCATCTTCGTGTCTGTCTTCGTAGGCAATTCTAAAATAATAATTTAGAGAGGTCCACACAATACAAGCACTGCTTTTTAGTGGATCCCTCCATTTTCTCAGAATTTAATTTTAAAATGGTTATGATATTTTGCTTATATATAATACTCTTGTTTTGTTTTGCTTTTACTTATAGATAAATATCATATATTGTACATGCCTGAATTTATTTTGTCTGTATAAGTTCACTGTAACTATTTTGACCACATTACTTTGTTCTGTTGAAAATGAAATAAAATAAATTGAATTGAATTGATCTAAACTGTATTTTATGGAGTCAGAAAATAAGTAATCCCTCTATCCCTCCCTGTCTGTCTCTCTCTCTCCCCTTCTGACTGTTTATATTTCTTTCGCTCTCTCTCTCTCTCTCCCTCCTTATCTTTATATCTTTCGTTCTTTCTCTCACTCTCTCGTTTTCTCCCAATCCGTAACCGAATTGAATTCACCATACTCTTTTACTAAAATTAATACACCGACAAACATGCGTTCAAAATTTGCTAGTACTCTGGAAAAGGGTCAACTTACGAATCCCCTAGAGAAAATGTTAAACATAGTCATGAACAATTCAAATTCAATTGAAACTGAAATTCAGTTTTCCTTCAGAATACAGCTTTCACGGACCAAGGGTCAGTTGTATGAAGAGTTGGAATTAAATGTAATTTGATTTTAGCCAATCAGACGCGCGAATTAATGACTTGCGTTAGATTTTTTCAGTTGCGTTCAAACGCAACCCTTTCTCTAACGAGACCCATGCAGTTCAATATGCACTGACCGATTGAATTTATTAACTCTTTGCACGTCGAATCAATTTAGGGGGGGATAATAATGGCAATTGTTTCCATGTTATTTTCTTTAATTCAATATTTCCATATTGCACCATTGATACTTATTATTATACAGATGTTATCCAATAACTATTTCAATTCATAAGCCTCTCTAATATGTATGTAGAGGAGGAAACTAATTATTACAATTGTTAAAGTTAATTGTACGAATGTGCAAACTTGCAACATCAGCGCGCAAAGAGTTAACAAACTTTTTTTATTCTGATCACTTTTTGGAATGTCATAATGGCTCTGGCGAACATTGATGGAACAAATTGTGAACTGCTTTGTTCACGCAAAGAAAATTTACTACACCATATATTCCACGGATTAGATTGGTTTCTTGAGATTTGATTTTTTTTTTCATCCAATGATAAAGTAGGTGGATTTGAAAGGGCAGGTTTTTTTATGCCATCCAATCAAAATGATAATTACATCTAATACTCGGGCTAGATTAAAAGAATAAATCCATATAAAAATAGATGTGCAGTTATCCATCATGGCATTAGTGTTAATCCCTTTCGAACATTTTTCAGAAGGTGAAATAAATTAGTTTTCGTTTTAAGCGGTGGCAATACCGTGTTTAATATCACTAACAATATCGAACTACATGTCTTTGCCCTGGAATCGTCGATCAAGATTTGAATATCATGTATATTGCAACGTGGGTCTCTAGTCTGATGGTTGTCATGGTTACAATTATATTTACCATAAATGATAACTAACATATTAATGATGCATTCGAACCATCAAAAATAGGTCATTGACAGTGGAATGGTTTGAAGGAGGAACTGATCATGCAAAAAGTCACAATAAGATGGTCAGTTTTACGTTTTTTTACACCTTTCAGCGAAAGTATGAATCTTAATTTGTAACACTTATCACGAGATTATTTTATGAAATAGGATCCGTGAGAAAATATAATTTAAAAAAATAAATTATCTCAAACATTTGATGTTGCTGTAGCTATTAAAGAACTGTGGGTCTTTTTGATGAAGGATATGACAAAATCTTAGGTCATGCCATTGCTATATTAGAGTTAAACATCAAGTATCAAGTCAGTTTCTCGGTTTTGGCAATTTCGTACACTTCCTACTGATATTTATGTATAATATTCATATCAAATTTATATTCCAGATTTATATTGAGTATATCAGACTAAGATGGATTACAAGCAGATGGTATTATGCGGCGTGCTGGCTGTAGCACTGATGACATCGGTTGCCATGACAGCTCCTCTGGAACTCTGGGAGATCGCTGCCTTGGATGACCTCTTGGATGAAGCCTACGCAGAAGCAATAGCAGAAATGGACACTGGAAGCATGAGCAAAAGATCTTCATGGAACTGTAAGAATGTAGATTATGAAACTTGTGTGCTAATGCAGGTTTTATCTAGCTGAATTTTGTTCAGAATAAGTGATTTTGATCGCTAATATAGTAGTAGATATATATTACGGTCACATTCACACCAATAAAACCGATTGCTGATCAGGGCCCGTTGCATAAAAGTTACTATTATGATGACTTTGCCATCCAATGGTAGCTAACATGGTAACGCTGATCACCAGCCAATCAAAATCAAGGATAATGCAAGTTACCATTGCATGGCAAAATTACCATAAGGGTAACTTTTATGCAACAGGGGGCCAGATCCATCAAAGTTTACATCAATTTGTCGGTTCGAGTCGCTTTCATTGGTGAGTTTAGCATAAGGGTTGACCTGAGGATGGTCATTTGTTTGGAGTGATAACATGAGAAAACGTCCCCTTTTATCTCCAATCGTGAAGTATCACCTGTGCTGAGATTTCACGTGTGAAGCGTCAAACTTCATCAGACATTCGTCGTAGATGGCATATTTGTAGATGCAATACGACAAAGCGACGACACCATCTACGACATTGGCCTGAAAGGGCTTGTCGCCTCGAAAGTGCAACGTTTCCTAAACAATTTTCATTTCATGTTTGTGCCAGAATGATCATTTTCTCATAATACGGGCGGTACTTTCATAGCAGTGTTTATTTTTAATCCTATATTAACTTCTACAACACCATTGGCGTAACTACGGGGGGGGGGGGGGGCATGGGGGGGCACGTGCCCCCCCCCCCCCAATCGGCTGGCCAAAAAAAAAAAAAAAAAAAACGGGAGAAAAAGGAGAAAAAGAGGGAGAAGAAAGAAACGTAGTGGGATAGAAGAAATTATTGTACATTATAATGTTATATTAAATTATGTTATGTTATATTACATAAGAAATATTTTTTCATAACTTTATAAAACATAATTAGCTCAGGGCCTATTTGTTCATTATTCCTGGCACTCGCATTGTCTGTTTAACGAGATATATAAACATGTTGTACTAAAACGTCCTGTTTTCAAGTCAATATGCACCAAATATATTTCATCGCACTTCGAGTTATTATTGTTTTATGTAGTGACATATGCTTCTTTTTCATGACTACTTAAAGTGATTGCCCCATTTTAAGGTCTGCATATAAAACATTTCCTGTTCGTGCTTACGTTCGAATTAGTGGATTGATGAGATATGTCTGCTCTTCATGAATATGTATGGTCTTCGTAAATTCCTACAAACAAGCCTTAGAATGCTTCTCTTCAGGTCTCAATTTCCTAAATTTTCAGCTCGCGCTTTGCGCTTGCAATATTTGATTAGTGAGATGCGTATTTTAATCATGATTACAATGACTACAAAAAGTGTTTCATGTTTTCTAACAAAATCAGCAAGCGATTGGCACTCAAATTAGATGAGTATGGTGAGATATGTATTCTCTTATTTGATTCCTAAAAATATTCCTTAAACTGTTTCTGTTTGGGGTAAATAAATACAAAAATTTCAGCTCGCGCTTCGCGCTCGCATTGTTTGTTTAGCGAGACAGATACGTATTTTTAATTGCTTATTATGTCCCTTTTTAGGTCTGAATATCAAAAATTTTTAGCTCGCGCTTCGCGCTCGCATCATTTGATCAGTGAGATACATTACATATCCGTTTAATGGCACAGTCCTTAAAAATGTCTCTATAAGGTCAATGCCTATACCTGGCAATTGAGCGCACTTTGCGCGCTCACCGAGTGACTCAAAATTTGTGCTGGTGCCCCCCCCCCCCAATGCCGTGACCCACGGTACGCCACTGTACAACACATTTATAAATTGCCATTTGCCAGCCCAATATCGAGTTCAAATTATTTTTTTTATCAATTCTGCATAAAATATTTAAATAATTTGTTAGGAGCCAGAAGAACATGATGAAATATATTACAATATCAATCTCAATAGGATAGAAAGCGCATTTTGTTTCCATGGTAATTGACGAATGATGATGAAACGTTTCTCAAATTTAATCTGGAATAGCACATTAAAATTTGCAAAATCACAAATTTACCTTCTGATCTTTTTTTTTAACACCACCCCTCCCCTCTCTTCTCTCTCTCTCTCTCTCTCTCTCTCTCTCTCACCCCTTCTCTCTCTCTAGATTGCCGACATCACGTGACTGGAAAGATGTGCAAATGTTCATCACTATTTGGTCAATCAACACGAAGATATTTCGAATGTGAAGGTATGGAGGTTGCCAAATCCTTGCCTTGCTTACAATGATTATTGTTTTCCTGTGTGTGGTCCAGAAAGGAATCTGATATTAAAATTATAATACAGTCAGGGGGGGGGGGGGGTTTTCACAAAGATTTGAGTGTGACTTAAATCGCACTTAATCGGACGCGTATCTGAAATGCAACACGCGATCTAATTGATCAATATGTGGACAGAACGTGCAGCCTCGGTACATCTTGGGTGCAGGAAACAAAGCATGTTAGTTATACATTGCGAGTATTTGCTTAGTTTTTTGTGTGACAAGGGGCAGCGACAAAGGGGCGACCACCATTCCTTCGGTTTTCAAGTAGGGTAAAAAAAAGAGAGGAAATTATGAAGGAAAGGATGAGGATGAAGAAGCATGTCTGTTATGAGAGGTTTTAGTCCCGTAACCAGGTCTCTCTGTCATTGAAACAGGAGGAAAATATGTCGTCATATGTATGTTGTTCCCCCCCCCAAAAAAAAAATTATAATAAATAAATAATAAATAAATCAAAAAAAAATAATTAAAGAAATTAATAAATGAATGAATAAATAAATAAATGAATAAATAATAAATATAAATCAATCAATTAATGAATAAATCAATCAATCAATCAGTTAGAATTCTGTCATAGCCACTGCGTCTTCTTAGGGCTTTATTTCTAATAATACAGGCCTATACATCTATACTGGTTTGTTTGATTAGGATTCACTCGTATAAATGCAGTAATATTGTCAGTGATGGTCATAATAATTATGCCATAAAACTGCAAAATAAAAACGTAATAGGTGCCAACTTTTAACAACGGATTTCTCGTACAGCATCCGTTGGTCTCGCAGTGGACGTAAAAACTTGAGAAGAATTCAAAGAAATCACAGTGATGTAGGCATGGGAAAATTCAAGTAAAATTGTCCCTCGAAAAAATACCTGGATTCATCCATTTCACTATACCATCGGATGTGATTTAATGGACTGGTGACTCGAGGCCTATCATTCAATTAGTCTAATGCTTCCAAAACCTACTTACGTTTAAACCACTTATTTCTCCAACCATAACAAGACGAGGAAAATGTTAGGAAACCGACTTTCTGCAGTCCATTGTTTTAAGGCAGCTCCAAATTCAAATTGCTAACACAATTCCTTAGACCCATTAGCTAATCACAAACAAATGGGAATTTTTTTAGATCCGGATTACGTGGCATGGTTGTCGATGATGCTAAAACTGATCTTCTTTCCATTTCATTTCCACGGTGGTAAGAGAGTTAGTCTTGTTTTGTTTTATTTCTTCTTTTTTATCATTAGCAAGGCTGAACACCTCCAATATCATTTTTCTCATCATTTTAAATCATATTTTCGCTGTCATTATTGCCACCTAAATAATAAATGATTATTCATAATTCAATACGGACCTGTGTTAAGAAACGCTATACGTCATGGATAGCGCCATGGGCGTCTCTGAACGGCGTATGCGCTCGACAAGACATCACTATTATCATTATTATTATTAACAGTAGTAGTATTATTATTATCATCATCATTATCATTATTATTGTTAGCATAATTGTTATTATTTTATTATCCTTCTCCTCAAACTAATTCTCCTTGCATCGCCCCTGTCCAATGATCTGTTTATACGTTGATGTAGGCTATTTTTTTCATATTGAATGTTTAGATAACTTACAAATTTGAGCATTACCACTGAAAACAGTACCTAAATACATAAGGCTACATCTTGTTTGAATTCATTAATTTATTTCTTCGGTATTTTTTCATCTATTCATTGATTTCTTCAATCATTTGCTAATTTCTATTTCTTTACTTTTCAACTTTGGCTTGCGGATAAAAAAAATTAGTATTTATATATATCTCATACCTAAATAAAAACAATATTTCCGAGATACTTAAAAAAGCCGTATCTTGCCATATATAGACACCACAACAAATTACACAAATAAGAACACATACGCGAACCCACACAAAATATTGTAATAAATAAACACACAACCTTATATCAATCATGTAACCTTGGTTTGTAAATTTGTATGAACCTAACCACCACTGGAAAAAAAAAATGAAATGGTATTTGTTTCCACCGACAGCGGAAACATTACCACACATTGCTCATCCCTTTTCCTTTTCTTTTCTTTTCAGCTCCTCCATACCTTAACAACCCTTGGAACAGAATAACACGCAACTGGTGATGTCATCACTACGTCATATGTTATCATCTTGGTGTATTATATATATTTATATATATTTATAATTTTAGGCTATGAGTAATTTTATCCACCTTCGTATGATTATTTATGTTTGTTCTTGTTGTTTTATATTTGAGACACGGGAATAATCTATGTAATTTCGAAACCAGCAAAAACCTATAAATAATAACATTTCAAAATGAAAAAAATATATATAATTTTGTGACAAATTAACATGAACATGATGAAGAAAAGAAAACACAATAGGTTCCTATTTTACTATTTTCCAATACTATTCCTTCGTTTTTGTTTTCTTTTTTCTATTTTTTCATTATTATTATTTTTTTTTTTGGGGGGGTCTAAGCCCTAACAACTGTACGCCAATGTATCGACTGCTAGCCAAGGATAGTGAGACCTCACACATTTCACTTTTCATTCTCCTTCTTCTCTCATTCATCTCCTTTTACCCCTTTTACCTTCCGTCTTTCTTTCTCTCTCTTCATTTCTCTCTCTCTCCCTATCCATCTCTCTTTGTATCTTTCCACCCCCGCTCTCCCCCTTTTCTCCCATAGTCATTCATTTCACTTTATAAATACTCTGCACATCGTTGCATGTCTTGTTTCTCTATTGCCTCATCTTTTAATTCCCTTCTTCATTGTCTTTGTCATAATATCAGTATTTATTTATTTAAATGTACGTATTATTGAGAATGTAATATAAAATGGCTGTATTCCAAACTAAGATGTATACCTCAGTCACATTTGCTTTACCACTGTTTACGGTGGCTCTACGGCGAGTCGAAAACAGCCGTTTTAACATTTGTTGTACCAGCTACATGTAGGTGGTTGGAATAAAAAGTGAACAAAACGGCTGTTTTAGACTAGCCGTACGCCGCCGTAGGGGGAATGTGACTGTAGCATTAATTTAAGCTTTGGTCTAAAGTTTTGTTTTAAATATGGATAGTCAATTGGTCACACGCATCTCTACCAGTAGGGAGCCTACAGGATTGATCTATTATCTCATTTGACTCTTAAATCATTCATAATTAGTTGTCTGGAACCTGTGGGATAATAACTTAAATAAATAGTTTCTTCACTAAGACTTAAGTAGGACGAAATAGCAGAGTATATTGCAGGAATATGCAACGTGAACAATTCTGAGATTTTACGGCTTACAATAATAATGCAGAGTTAAACAATGGTGTAACTTAACATAGACTTCCGTGTACGCTCAAACATGTAGCTTCATAAAAAGAAACGCAAAGTCAGACTATGTTAATGTAGTGTACAAAAGAAGCATGGACTAGTTGTTGTAATTTACAGGGACCAAATCGTAAACTGTTAGTAACTCTGAATCTGATAGACTATTGATTTATGAGAGGGAATGAGATATGTTCTCTCTTTTCAATGTTTTTGAAGAGGCAGAAATGAGCAAGTTGAGAAATATCCTTCAAAAACAAGATTATTCAAAGGAAGATTGTCAAAAGTATTTGGTGTAAAAGCTCATGTGTGATATAACTTTGTACATTTTGTTGTGTCTGATAATTTATATCTTGCTCTTGAACTTTAATTTATAATGTAAATTGTTTTGCAATGACTGTTAGTGTTGAAATAAAATTTGAAAAAAAATGCATATGCTCATCGAAATGCCTGTTAGTTATTTTGTTCAGAACATGACTATAAAACAAATAATGTGATATAGAGAGAAAGAGAAATAGACGGGAGCAGAGCAATGCAGTTAGTTATTAAATAACGAAGGAAGAAAATGTGGTCGAGTGAAACGAGCTTTGATTTTGCACGTGGGATGCAGGAAGATATGACGAAGCAGTGACGTAATGAGCCAAATAATTGAAGTGCAAGACATAGGAATATTGGGCTGTGAGCGAGAGAAGCGAGTGAGCAAACCTTCTGAGAGACCTGTGGGTCACAGTGATTCAGTTCGCTTTTCGACTCCCAGGCACAGGCTGACGCTAAACAAATAATAATAATATTCAGAAAATTGCCTTTTGTATCTTATCCTTTCCTTTTCTTTTTTCCCTCCTTTTTTCTTTGTCGTGAAACTGGGGGGGGGGGTGAAGCCACAAGGCGACCCCGCTATCTCTATACCACTGTGAGGAAAAAAAGGGAGAGAACAAAGAATGAGGATCAAAAAGCAATGAGAGCAAGAAGATATTATTAAGGAGATGTAGTGAAATATAAAGAGAATTTAACATTTCCGTGAGAAAATATTTTGTTATCAAACTACCTTTAAAATGACATAGGTAGACCATGATGAAGTTAACTACATGTCACGTGGGAGTGAATTTTGTTTTAACCTACTGCTGCTCGACACCAAATAAATACGTAAAATTGATAAATACCGTTATTATAAGATTTAATAAAATCTTGTCAATCATTCTGTTGTTTTCTTTTGATTTCTTTTACAATTATTGTACATGAAAATACACATGGATATTGATAACAAAATATAACTTAACTTAATAAAAATAATTGACTCGAGCCCCCATCATCTCTTCTGGCCTGACATGTCCCACTCGGCCCTGGTGGTCGGTCCCGTTCCTGGCCTCCGTAGCTTGTGATGCCTCTTCCATTCGGCGTCGGCCACCGCAGACAGTGTTTCCCCTTGATGAGTAGCCCCCAGATCAGAGAGATGTGGCTTCAATGATTTAGTGGACGAGATCGAGCCCCCAATGATGACATGAGTTTTGACCAATCATGTCGGTGGAGAACCGGCGATAGCTGGGGTCGTTATCTCGTCACCGACGTAGTCCCTCCGTTTTAACTTCGACTGCCTATACTAACATCTGTGGTCTATTCTAGCTTAGGTGGTTCTCTCTGAATTACTGAAATTAACCTCCTAATATACCTACCGTTACTAGGACTAACTGTAAAATTTCTATAAAGTGATTCAAAGAATTTCAATAACAGGTGAGTGCATAAAGCAATACCTTCTTTATAACAAAAGACACTTCCTGTGCACTTGCACAAATATATTCATTAAAGAGAACTGTATATAACTATTTAAAACACTTGTACAAAATATGACATCCACCTGATAGGGATGTGATGGATATTCCTAACACATGTACATTTTTACCTAGGTTTGAATATTCACAACACATGAACTATCTTTATAAACTCAGAACATGAGTCTAATCAAAGGAATTAAATTCAATAAATTTCTTCCCTGACACTACAATAAAATCTGGCATTTGACATCCACAAAATAACTGAGCTTGATGGGGGTCATTATCAAAGAAAAAGAGATTTCATTAACGATTCATCAATTATCTGAAGTGTTTTCAATCTTGTGAATAGAAGTTCATTTCAAATACGGGGCACATTTCTGTTGAAAGATAAGGTGAAGAACATGACAATCAACGACCTTATTACCAAAGTATATCCCATATGATTGCCGAAAAATTGTCACAGTAATACTGTAGCAATCTCAGCACCTTCTAATTTTTTTCATTTTTTTTATATTTATTTATTCTTTTTTTTTTATTATTCTTTTATTTTTTAGAAAGTAAAAAAGGGGCCTAAGCTTTCGATCCTAGCAGAATCTTCGTCGGAGGCAAAATGACCATTTATTTTTTATTTATTCATTTATTTATTCATTTATTCATTTATTTATTTATTTATTATATTAGTATTAGTATTATCATTATCACCATCATCACTATTATTACTATTATTATTATTATTAAAGCTGTGCGCACCAGAATCGGTAGACTAGCTTAGCCGTGGTAATATAGGAGCGCCTTGAGCACCTAGCAAGGTGGATACGTGCGCTATACAAATCGTATATTATTTATATTATTATTATTATCTTTATCATTATTATTAGTATTTTATTTATCTATTTATTTGGGGTTTGATTTTCCCCCAGGATGTTCTCTGCGAGGGTAAGGGATATAAGAGCTTACAGTGGCTTCCACGTGATTGGTTATTCCTAGATAAAGATTTTCGTTTGTCAACACACAGGCTCTACCGCGATTTAACAACTTAGCCACACCTCTCTCCCTCAGGGATACGAATGTCACCCTTGTTTTTCAGTATATTTTAAAATGGTGTTCGGGCCTATTCGTTAATGACCACAACTCCTAGAAATAGAACTATGACCATGATGAATGTATTTGATTAAAGTTGAGTTGAGAAGAAGTTAGAAGAAACAAAACATACTAGCCCTGTTATCTGGGGGATTAGCTGTAATCTAACGAGTGTTTGGTCGTAAGAGGGCATCTAATTATTACATTGTATTCACTGATCTATTATGAAAATTGAGTTCAGGTAATTCACCACCTGGCAGAAATCTCGTTCGTTTAAAGGGTCTTATTTCCAACCAAACACAATGGTTCACGAATCAATCAACCACTGAAATAAACATTTTCATCCATGTCCACAAAATATCATTCTCAACACAAAGTATACATCTTTAAAAGAGATGAATCTGCTTTTAGACTGGGACCAATTTCATCAAAGGACTTATCTAAGCGAAATCGGGGAAAATATATTTACAATAAAAACATACATATTTATAATGATTGCTACTCTAAGTGAAAAAGAGTGGAACAGTGTAAGAGTGTTGTCGTTTGCATGAAGACGCACTATTAAAGATTCTGTCCCATCGTGCATTGTGTCCATAAAAACTATAGACAAACCGACCAATACCAATGAAAATAACGTCCTCGCTGACGTTCGGGGCCCCGCAAAACAAAGGGTAGCAATCAATCGCTAAATGAAATGGCCTATCAAGATCATCGTTGCATGCGCATTTTGCTAAGTAGACTGACTAGGAACCAATCAGAACGTTTCTTTCAAATTAGCAAGTAGTCTGTTACTGGGCTCTGGAGTCAGTTTCACCGGTGGTGCTATCGCTATGGAGAACCAGAAAGGTATTCAAACTCTAGGTGGCGCAATACATTTTCAACATGCATCAAATATTGACTATCCGTTGTCGAATTGTTAAAAAATTATATTAAAAAAATAATTTGCACTAGGTTGGCCTTCGTCAGAATTAATTGGCAAACTACAAAAAAAATAGAACAAATAATAAGCGACAAAACAAAAGCTGACATAACCATTATAAGAAAAACAGCAGAAAATAATATGGATATCCGCTCTATTTTCTTTTCATTTTGGATTTAATTGTAATTATTTTTATTTTTGAAGTACAATATTTTTTGTATGGATGTGGAACAAAATTTTGAATAAACACCTCTTTCCATTTGTCCTCATTTTAAGTAAAAGTCCCCTATTTCTTAAGGAAACCTCATTGATATATAATTGGTCATCGCCGACACTTTGGACTAAATTGTGTAATTTATCATGGTGCATACAGGGCCCTTTCTGTATAGACGAAGGGTTAATTTATTCTCACCACCAGCCCTTTCAAGCTCAACTCGTTACATGGGATGACGTCATGAACGGATAGCTTGTAAAGGCCGAGAAGACATTTGCCTTCCAACAAAACCACAAATTCAATTTTGGTCTTCCGAATAAACAAGGTAACATTCGTTATGGTCAGCATAAGTTACAGAGAAATGGCTCTTGGCCAACCCCGACTACAAGATAGGAAATGTGCCCATTACTCTTTTCAACCTTTTGAAATAAGAGAAATAGATGATGCAACAAATTATTCTGTTTCTGTTAATAATAATAATAATCCGCTTTTGTGTAGCGACGTGTCTAAGCGCTTTATAGACATATTATTACCCCTGTCAGCGGATTCAATCAGTCATTCCCGCACACAATGTGTGTACATCCTCCACTCCCTGGGGAGTATACCAGTCAGTCGCCAGTGAAGCACACTACATTACTAGACAAGCTACAATGACTTTCACATCCTACCGGGTACCCATTTAGCACCTGGGTCGAGAGTGGCAAAGTGTGGATTAACGCCTTGCCAATTGACGCCAGAACCGCGGTTGGATTCGAACACACGACCCTCTGTTTACAAGGCGAGAGTCAGAACCACTACACCACGGCTCCTCCTCCTCTGTTATTGTAACTCTCGTTGGAGCTCAGCAGGACAGCTTCTTGCTGGTATAATGCCAAGCTGGTGCATAACCAATTACCAACATTTTACGTTTAAGTTTAATTAGTCACAATGGCTGACCATAGACGACAGAAGTTACTCTCGGGTCTTTTGATCAAATTGGAGACAATGGCAGAGCGCGGATTCGAACTCACAACCTTACGGTTATAAGTCCAGTGCTCTATAACCACTGGACCACACGACCGTATTAAGTAATTGCATGTCATCGACTGCCTGGTTCTGAGAAAGCTTCCATTGGATGCAAGTGGCGCGGCGCTTTCAACATTTTGAATATTTTATCGACATTTTCCCTAGTTTGTACTGAATTCAGTACGAAGAATATCTCTAGTCTTGGCAATGCATGGTCTTATCATATTACATGTATTAAGCTTAATCTCTGAATGTAATTATAGGGTCATATCTTTTTCTAAAATAATTCTGCTCAAGGTGCATTCAATCACTTTCTTTATTTCTTTCTTTTTCTCTCTTTCTTTCTTTCTTTCTTTCTTTCTTCCTTTCTTTCTTTCCTTTAAACCTGCATTTGCGAATTATGTCTTCAAATGTAATTGTTATTTGTTTATTTGTTATTTGTTGAACTGTATTCTAATCTTAGTGTTCTTTTTAGCACCCGCTAAGGAGGTGAGTCTTTTAACAGAAACTTTATTTTCTTATAATCCCCAGGCATTAGCTGGTATTCTTTCCCTTTGTGTGTGTGTGTGGTTTTTTTTTTTGTTAGATGTTGTACGTTGGATATGATATGATGATTATTTTCAATGTACTGAATATGTCTATTGTTTCGAGTATAATGTGTACCTGGAAATGAGATAAAAATATATAACTCAATTCGATTGATATTTCACACGCTTCCTTGTGTCACCGTAATAACGCAGTGGTGGTAACATTTACATCGGTGAAACCAGATCCATATGGGTTTGTGCGTGGTGAAAAGGGTGTGGGTGTGGGTTTGGTGTGAGACTGGTAGAATTGTTTTAGTGCATTCACATCATGCCACCTTTTATATCTAAAGATGTCGAAAAGAGTCATGGGTCATTTCTTATTGATTCGTAGTCGGGGTACACCAAGCTTGCTAGGAGATCTTTCTGTGTAACTTATGCTCACCATAACGAATGTTACCTTGTTTATTCATAAGTCGAAAATTGAATTTGTGGTTTGTTGGAAGGCGAAAGTCGGTGAGGTGTGTTTTGGAAGGTGTGGGTTTGTGTGGGTGTGGGTGGTTGTATGGCTCGGGTAGCACATGTGTAGTATTGTTTTCAACATACGTGTATCAAGAAGATATATGTATGGTGATGTAAGTCTGGGGGGGGGGACTCTGACGTCACATTCGGCGACCCAGACATGAGAGATATCGGAGTTTTGCAAGCATTGATTGATTGAAAATCACATTTATTTCCTTCAAACAGATACAAAATAATATTTGACATAGTAACGAATACAGTATATATTTCGACACAATTTTGAAGGAGGCGAAAACCCGGAAAGCAGAGCTTGAGTTGGGGTCGCCAGATACAAATAAATAACAAGTTACGTACTGTAATGACATCATATGTAATTGCATATAAATAAGAAAGTTAAGAGTAGAAAAAGAAACACAGATGGAGAAGAGGGAGAAGAAATGTAGGCATTAGAAGATAAGTTCATTTGAATAACAGAGTAAACTGGTCGCAATTACGTAATATTGGTACATGTATATATAAAGAGCTTGAGTGACATTTGTCTAGCAGAGCAACAGGTAAGGCATGTGCATTAATTAACATTAGAAATGGAAGGTAGTTCAAGCATGTCAACATGTCAAGGATCTCTGTCAGTGCGAGCATTTAAATAAAGTTTCATTTTATAAGAGAAAGATTGCAAAGAACGAGAGTTTTGTAGGCGGGCTGGTAAACTGTTCCAAAATTTTGGCCCAGAGTAGCGAATATCGTATTGAAATCTTCGGGTTCTATGTTTTGGTAAATGAATTTGGGTAGCGCTTCTCGTGCTATACTTATGAATATCCGAATTGCAGTTAAAATGACAGAGATTACTAAATTGAGAGGGGAAAATGTTGTTTATGCTTTTGTACATAAAAATACTTTGCTGATGCAAATTAATATCGCTAAATTTCAATAATTTTAACTCTTTGAATACAGGATTTGTGTGAGATTGAAAATGTAATCCAGATATAATACGAACAATCCTCTTTTGCAGTATTATAAGCTTTATGATGCTAGACTTACAGGAGTTGGCCCAAATAATATTACAATACGAGAAATATGGAAGTATCAGAGCACAATATAACATGCGTAGAATGTGACTTGGCAAGAGATATTTAATTCTAGATATAATACCAATGTTTTTGGATACTTTACTTTCGATCTCATGTATATGATCTTTCCATGTCATAAAACTATCCAAATAAATTCCAAGGAACTTGGCCTTGTCTACCCGTGGTAATACTACGTTGTCGATTATAACACATGCATCATTAAAATCGATATTCTTTCTATTATGAAAAACCATGTAGTTACATTTCTTGACATTTAAAGATAATTTGTTAGCCTTAAACCATTCACATACATGTACAAGATTTGCATTCACAATATCACAAAGGGAGTTCAAGTTTGAATTGCTATGAAATATATTTGTATCATCGGCGTATAATATAAAGGATAGCTCATTTGCTGATTTATAAAGATCATTAATATATAATATAAATAACAATGGGCCGAGGAGACTGCCCTGGGGAATTCCACAGGTTATTGTCTTAAAGTCTGACACACACGATTTGTATTTAGTACATTGTAAACGATTATTAAGATAGCTAGTGAACCAATTATAAGCAATACCACGTATGCCGTAACGATATAATTTAGATAGTAATATGTTATGGTTAATTGTATCAAAGGCTTTGGATAGGTCGATGAAAACTCCAATTGCGAACTCATTATTTTCAAAAGCATCTATTATTTTACTAGAGAGACTTGTAAGAGCCATGCTTGTGGAATAATCTTTACGAAACCCAAATTGATTATCATAAAGAATAGAAAATTTATCAAGAAATTCGAAAGTCCTCTTGTAAACAATACGCTCTAATAACTTAGAAAAAACAGATAAAACAGAAATAGGTCTGTAGTTCGTAAATTCACCTTTGTCCCCAGATTTAAAAATTGGTGTCACTTTGGCCTTTTTTAATTCATGAGGAAATATTCCTTTTGATAAAGACAAATTAAATATATGACACAAAGGTCCACAAATATATGGTACGACTTGTTTGATGACTCTTGGACTATATTCATCCAAACCAGCCGCTTTATTGTTTTTAAATGTTTTAACAATGTTACAAATCTCATTCTCCGAGGTGGGATACAGATACAAGGAGTCAGTTGGTGGATCATTGATAAACTTCAAATAGTCCGTTTGAGTTTCAGGGATTCTGTTTGCCAAAGATGGACCGATATTAGTAAAAAAGTTATTAAACGAATTCGATATAGTGCTCGGTTCTGTAACAGTTTTACCGTTATGTTTAAACACAGAATTTTCACTTGGTTTACTTTTATTAAGTAGTAAATTAATTGTTTTCCAAGTGCGATTAATATTGGATTTATTGAGTAAAAATTCATTATGAAAATATTGTGATTTTGTTTTACGAATTAGCGCTGTGAGTAAATTACGATAATTTTTATAAACGGAAGCATTTTCATCTGACGGATTACGTATATACCATTTATATAATTTATTCTTATGTCGAATAGACTGTAACAGTCCTCTCGTCATCCAGCATTTCAATTTTTTATTCCTATTTTTTTCAACTACGACAGGGAGATTTTTATCATATAGTTTACGAAATTTCGCCTGAAAAAGATTATAACTTTCATTTGGATCGTCATTATCATATACTTCTCCCCAGTCGACTTCTTGTAAATCCCTATATAAAACTTCAATATTTCTCTCATTTATCATTCTACAGCTAGCCTTTGCATTTGGTGATTTTACATTGCTAGTGCCGAATTGTGATATATGAAAGACTGGCAAGTGATCAGAGACATCACAATACAATAAACCAGAATCA